>NC_069501.1:859274466-859874466 GCF_027579735.1 Bombina bombina
GTAGGTAGCTCTGCAGCTGTTAGAAAATATACAACTCAACTTGAAGTAATAGTTTAATATTTTGGCGGTTGTTATGTAATATATAACTTGTAGGTAGCAGGTAGGTAGCTCTGCAGCTGTTAGAAAATATACAACTCAACTTGAAGTAATAGTTTAATAGTTTGGCAGTTTTTATCTAATATATAACTTGTAGGTAGGTAGCTCTGCAGCTGTTAGAAAATATACAACTCAACTTGAAGTAATAGTTTGGCGGTTGTTATCTAATATCTAACTTGTAGGTAGGTAGCTCTGCAGCTGTTAGAAAATATACAACTCAACTAGAAGTAATAGTTTAATAGTTTGGCAGTTGTTATCTAATATATAACTTGTAGGTAGGTAGCTCTGCAGCTGTTAGAAAATATACAACTCAACTAGAAGTAATAGTTTAATAGTTTGGCAGTTGTTATCTAATATATAACTTATAGGTAGGTAGCTCTGCAGCTGTTAGAAAATATACAACTCAACTAGAAGTAATAGTTTAATAGTTTTGCGGTTGTTATCTAATATATAACTTGTAGGTAGGTAGCTCTGCAGCTGTTAGAAAATATACAACTCAACTAGAAGTAATAGTTTAATAGTTTGGCGGTTGTTATCTAATATATAACTTGTAGGTAGGTAGCCTGCAGCTGTTAGAAAATATACAACTCAACTTGAAGTAATAGTTTAATAGTTTGGCGGTTATGTAATATATAACTTGTGGTAGCAGGTAGGTAGCTCTGCAGCTGCTAGAAAATATACAACTCAACTTGAAGTAATAGTTTAATAGTTTGGCGGTTTTTATCTAATATATAACTTGTAGGTAGGTAGCTCTGCAGCTGTTAGAAAATATACAACTCAACTTGAAGTAATAGTTTGGCGGTTGTTATCTAATATATAACTTGTAGGTAGGTAGCTCTGCAGCTGTTACAAAATATACAACTCAACTAGAAGTAATAGTTTAATAGTTTGGCAGTTGTTATCTAATATATAACTTGTAGGTAGGTAGCTCTGCAGCTGTTAGAAAATATACAACTCAACTAGAAGTAATAGTTTAATAGTTTGGCGGTTGTTATCTAATATATAACTTGTAGGTAGGTAGCCTGCAGCTGTTAGAAAATATACAACTCAACTTGAAGTAATAGTTTAATAGTTTGGCGGTTATGTAATATATAACTTGTGGTAGCAGGTAGGTAGCTCTGCAGCTGTTAGAAAATATACAACTCAACTTGAAGTAATAGTAAATTACAAGTAGAAAAATATATATATATTTCTTTCAACACTAGTTCAAGTTCAAGACTCAACTCAAGTTACTCTATATAAAAAGCAATCTCAGTCTCAGACTGTATCTGTTGTTTAAATTAGAAGTAGAAAAATACAAATGTTTTTTTTTTTAACACTAGTTCAAGTTCAAGACTCAACTCAAGTTACTCTATCTAAAAAGCAATCTCAGACTCAGACTGTATCTGTTGTTTAAATTACAAGTAGAAAAAAAAATGATTTTTTTTTTAAACAAACACTAGTAGTTTAAGACTCAACTCAGTTACTCTATATACAAAACTGCAGGCCTGCAGCAAAAATCATTAAAATATCTGCCCACAAACTGTCAAACAACTTACTGAACTAATATAATATATTAGTATAATTAGTAACTATCTTCTATATAGATATAGATAATAGAATACTAGTTACTGTGAATCTAAAGTTCTAAACTCTATTGCTAAGCTAACCTAAGCCTAATGTAATAATGGCTAATTCACTGTCTATTAGCCTAAGGCTATTTGCACACTGCAGCAGCAGCAAATATTGACTGTTGATGCCAGCAGGCAAAAGCCTCCTCTCAGCTCAACGGCTATCTCCACAAAGATTTTCGCCCCGTTGACCCGGGAGGAGCCTCGTGGGGGCCATCACGTGAGCCAGGGAGCCTATCACACACCAGATCAAGAGGCTGGGGGAGGAGACAGAGCACAGGCTGAAATGACCGCACAGTTCAGCCTGTGCGATTATGCCTCTATAGGCATAATGAGGCCAGGGAGGAGCTACGCCTGCACAGTGAATACATTGCGATCACTGTGCAGGCATATAGAGCTCCTTACTGCATGTGCGAGTGGGGGGTGGAGACTGGAGTCAATCTATGACTCAGCCTCTCTCAGCCTCAGGCAGCAGCAGGCTGCAGGCAGTGCAACGAGCGCCGTGGTGGTGTGGTGTGATGTCACTGATGTCAGCACACACTGAGTAGTCCACCCGGTCCTAGCTCCTGCCTACTGCCTGATAAATAATACTGTACCACCAAATATGATGATCACTACGTATGTAATACATATATAGCTAAGCTGGCATGATACTACTAGTAGTAGTGAGTAGTGACACTGCACAGACACAGGACAGCACACAGGAAAATATTAAATTATTAATAAATATAATATAAAATAATATAAATAAAAATAAAATTTTTCATAATTTTTTTCTCATTTTTTTTAATTTTCTGCTGATTTCCCCCCCCTCCTCTGCCCCCTGGGGGTTCACGTGCGACAGTGCACATATGGAGGAGCCTCCACTGCCATAACCCTGTCCGCCTGCTCTGATGAGGCGGACAGAGATCGCCACAATTCAACCCTATCGAGTACGATCGGGTTGATTGACACCCCCCTTCTGCAGGGGGTGGCATTGCACCAGCAGCTCACAAGAGTTCAACGATGTCTGAATTCAGCGATGTCTGTCGGACCTGATCCGCACTGTTGAATCAGGTTTGGCAGACATTTGATAAATAGGCCTCATAGGGTTGTGTTCACACTAATAAATATAATTAATGTCATCCTTTTTCCTTTCTTATTGTTAAGGAAACATAAATACACCCAAAAAAATAGGATATAATCCTATACAATATTTGAAACAGTTAGTAAGTTTTTTTCTATACAAGTTTCCTTCTCACCTTCCCTATTCTCCCCCTTCCCTTTTCTTGGTTTTGTCTTTTTATCCCCCCCCCCCCTTAAAAAAAAAAACCCTTCTCTCCTTTCCTCCTCCCTCCCTGTTCATATATTTAACAAAACATGGTTTTTACAGTACTCTACCTTAGAAAATAGAATCACTTCTCAGACCTCTTTCTAAGTGTAGGGGTCTTTTCGGCCGAGGTTCTGACTGAAGTGAGCTGACCAACTTCCTTCAACAGGATCCTGGAGAGTTACTAAGTTACAGAATGCACATAGACACATTGACACAGGACAACTGCATAGTAATTTCCATTTATTGGTTGTTGCAAGAACACATTTATGATATAAAAAGGGAAAGTGATTTTGGATTTTCTAATAACTGAACAGATCATTCAGTCATTGTAAGCAGTTTACAGATCATTCAGTTATATCAGCACTAAAGAATATATGCTGGTCAGCAAAATGACAACAAATAATTACAGTAAATAATTTTTTTTATACAGCAAATAATATAAAATCATCTTATTTAATAAGAAAAAAAGGAACATGCATTTAACAGCAAATCTACAGTATTACTAAATGTTTTATAGCAAGAGGAACATAATTCAAGAACACAAGTCTAACAATATTAAGGATTAAAGCTACAGTATTTTTAACCACCTGTGTTTGCAATCATAGGTTGATATTGGGTATTCTGATATTCATGTGGTAATCTATTATCTATTCTTTGATTCAACAACGCATGTCTGCACTCCAGATCTGCTATTTGATTATACATTATCATAGTCCTACAGCAAACAGTTATAAGTAAGGTAAAAAGTATGAGGAAAAAAAGTAATATGAACACAAATGGATGTATTAACCAGTGCCACACACCTGGCCATATGTCTATGGATCCTTTTCCAAACCATCTGTCCCACCATCCAAGTGTGTTTCTGAAAATCATTTCTAACTTCCAATAATTGTTTCTTAACAAACTTTAACTGAATTGTAGCCCTATTACTAAAATTCTTGTGTTCCTGGATAATGTGTTCTAATTCTTTGCTATTTCCAATACCATTAATTAATTCCTTGCCAAAACCAATCATTTTTGCATTTAATTGTCTTTTATTATACTCAAATAACCCATGTTTCTTGACCAAAACAGATGGGGTTAAAGTAAAATATGTTCTTGACCATTCAGAATATAGAGTAGCTTGAATAATGGGTCTATGTGTACAGTAAGTACCTTTAGCTAGGATTGTTGTTACTGAACAGTTTTTTCATGTATAGTAGCTATACCATCTGTCTGATGCCAACAAACTCTACCTCCAGGTAGAACCCAATCTGGATGAGTAGGGATTGTGCTCACTTCAATATTACAAACGCCATCTTCCCAACACCATTCTGATTGACTGGCGATGGTATAGGAACCTGACGTGCATAATATAATATTGCCCTTTATAACACAATGATCAGTCCTAAGTACCTTAATGTCTTGAGTACCTTGAGATATAACTACATTACCTTTACCTAAATGATGTGTCATCCACTTATTATCAGAGACCCAGCCTATCTCATAGGCTGATAGTACATCTATCTTCCTTCCGTGGATAGGTGCTAATATCGAAAAATAACAAACACTGTCATTGTGTCACAAGTATTCTACAACCCATGAATTCATATATGGTAATGCAAATTCTAGCTGTTCCGGAATCATCAATTCCCAAGGCCAATGATGTTCACTTAAGGACTGTATCAATAATTTAGCATTCAAATAAATTTCTTGTTGTAATATAATACATCCTAAAACCAAATTAGTAACATTATTAAGCTTTCTTAATATTAAAGTTATATTGTTCTCCAAATTAATTAAGTGAGATATGTTTTACTTGTCCTTTAAAGTGTTCATGTACTAAATTATTCAAAATAACTGCTTGTGTATATGATTGGTCTGCTCCTTTCATCCCTGTTGTTGCCAAATCACTCATTCTAGTACTCAGTGTTTCAATATCTATAGAATTCAGGAATCCTGTTGCTGTACCTATTCTTCCTAACAAGGTATCATACCATGCTCTTTTTACTCTGGTTTTATGTTTTTCCTCAAACCAAGTAGTTTTACTAACATCCCAATGAGACATATTAATATGATAGGTATATAGACCATATTGTACATCTAATAGTAATGTTTTGGACTTATCATCAACAAATTGAATAGGGTCAGCATTTTGCTTAATAATGTGACAAACATCATCATGAAATGTTTTTGGAGGAGCCCCCCAAAATCTGTAAAGTTAATAATTCCCCAAACATGAGAGGTTGCGGTGTATGTTGTTAGATTATTATGTGAGTCTTTATACCCTGCCCATCCAAAGAATGGGGTTAAGAAGTACATGGGTAACCTATATTGTGGATTGTACAATTGTAAGGATATATTATAATATACATCAGAAATACCAACTTTTGCTCTGTTAAGATTCCTTAAAGGTGTAAACAGAGTTGGATCCATATATAATACCAAATTATTTTTACCCCTAAATACAAATAATATGGGATATTTGTGGACCCTGAAATAAGTGAAGGGATTATATATGTATAAAAAATAATAACACCATTCATCTTACCTGGGATCACTTCATCCCATCCCACCGCTGCCACCACAAACTGTAGGGGTCTTTTCGGCTGAGGTTCTGACTGAAGTGAGCTGCTAATTTTCCCCCCTCCTCTGCCCCCTGGGGGTTCACGTGCGACAGTGCACATATGGAGGAGCCTCCACTGCCATAACCCAGTCCGCCTGCTCTGATGAGGCGGACAGAGATCGCCACAATTCAACCCTATTGAGTACGATCGTGTTGATTGACACCCCCTTCTGCAGGGGATGGCATTGCACCAGCAACTCACAAGAGTTCAATGATGTCTGAATTCAGCGATGTCTGTCGGACCTGATCCGCACTGTCGAATCAGGTTCGACAGACATTTGATAAATAGGCCTCATAGGGTTGTGTTCACACTAATAAATATAATTAATGTCATTCTTTTTCCTTTCTTATTGTTAAGGAAACATAAATACACCAAAAAAATAGGATATAATCCTATACAATATTTGAAACAGTTAGTAAGTTAAGATCCTACTATTATAAAATTAACTCAAATTTTTTTCTATACAAGTTTCCTTCTCACATTCCCTATTCTCCCCCTTCCCTTTTCTTGGTTTTGTCTTTTTATCCCCCCCCCCTTACAAAAAAAAACCCCTTCTCTCCTTTCCTCCTCCCTCCCTGTTCATATATTTAACAAAACAAGGTTTTTACAGTACTCTACCTTAGAAAATAGAATCACTTCTCAGACCTCTTTCTAAGTGTAGGGGTCTTTTCGGCCGAGGTTCTGACTGAAGTGAGCTGACCACCTTCCTTCAGCAGGATCCTGGAGAATTAATAAGTTACAGAATGCACATAGACACAGGACAGCTGCATAGTAATTTCCATTTATTGGTTTTTGCAAGAACACATTTATGATATAAAAAGGGGAAGTGATTTTGGATTTTCTAATAACCGAACAGATCATTCAGTCATTGTAAGCAGTTTACAGATCATTCAGTTATATCAGCACTAAAGAATATATGCTGGTCAGCAAAATGACAACAAATTATTACAGTAAATCATTTGGTTTTATACAGCAAATAATATAAAATCATCTTATTTAATAAGAAAAAAAGGAACATGCATTTAACAGCAAATCTTCAGTATTACGAAATGTTTTATAGCAAAAGAGGAACATAATTCAAGAACACAAGTCTAACAATATTAAGAATTAATGCTACAGTATTTAAAAGTATATGAATAATATAACTGTAAGGGGCACAGTAAGGGGCAATAATAATATATCCCTTCACTAAGATATATTTGGAATTCCTATAAGGGTAAATAATATATAGTTGTATTTTTAACAATAATGTATCAATAATCGTATCACTTTTCTTTAAAAAAATCATTATATTTTTTGCTCAATTTGTAACTGAAGATATTGCTTCTCTTTAAAGTATGTAAATTTTGTAGAATACTTAGTTTTCCATTTCTTCGATATAATGTTTCTAACCAATAAAATAATTGTATGCACTGTCTATATGAAATAAAATGTTACTGATATTTAATCTTATTTCCTTATCGAAAATATTTGATAGCCAGAAACCTATTTTAAACCATAAAACTTTATTTTTGAACAATTCCAAGATAAGGATTAAAGAACAAACACTTTGGACAGTTAAATAAAAGAGGATTGGACCTTTTAGATATCATATAAGGATTTAAATATACTCTGTATAATATCTTTAAATGTGATTCTCTCCACTTTAAAAATAATGTATTTTTCTGTATATTTTTTATACTTTTATGTTAAAGCAAAATCAACTCTAAATTTGAGTACATTTTGCCATTTTCTCCTAAGATATCGTAAATTTTGATGGCCCTGTAATTGAAGTTATATATTATATGAGATGATATAGAATGATTTCCCATTTTATAGACTTCCAAACAATGTCCTATTTTCTTCCATGTCCAATCATCAGAGGATCTCTTCAATAAGATTAATACATAGTGCCTTATCAGGAAATAAGACAAGAAATCCTTATTATCTAAGTTAAAGATCTCTGGAATAGATGAAAAAGCTTTTAATTATATATTTAATATATCTAATAACTTTATGTGACAGGTACCCCGGCTACCCTGACTGGGTAGCTCGCCAAAAGGGTCCTGCTTCCTCCCTGCTGACTGCAGCTGTGTAGCTGCCAAGTCATTACAGCCAGTAGCCCACCCTGATACCAGACAGCACCAGTATTAAGGATCCCACCCTGTGACAGACTCTGGCTACCCTGACTGGCTGGGTAGCTGTGCCAGAGGGTCCTTCCTATACCTGACAACAGGCTGCTATGTAGCAGAAAAAGTGATTATAGCAATCCCCACCCAAATAACTAGACAGACTAGCATTCAGGTGAAACAAGAACTGACTTTATTAGGAAACACACACTCCTTTTATACACAAACAAAGGGTTTTATCTCACTCCCAAATCTCCCGCCATTCCCGCCCCTCCAGACAGGCTGGCACCTGCCATGGCAGCCACAGTCCCACAGAGTCCAAGGACACAGAGGTGGTGATTTTGGGGTGATCCCTTTAGAGTGGCAGAATGGTGTCCCATGGTGTCATTAGAAAGCTCTTAGTCCCCAGATGCCACAGTCCAAAAAGCAGCATGATCCATTACTGGGGATTGGAGTTACAGCCCGGTAAAGATAGGGGGGTAGGGGTGTTCAAAAACCCCGGTTTCCAAAAGGAGCTCTCCTCCGGTAATTCTCCCACCTTTTGTACTCCCTAGGGGCTACTGATCTCCAAAAGAGTGGAACTCTGGGGCAAAGATCCGCTGGAGAGACCAGGGTTAAAGCTAGCGGGTGTTTGGCCTTGATGCAGATACAAGTCAGTGAGATTTTGTAAGCCATGAAATGGCCAAATATAGTGTAAAAGGGAGTTAGCCAGGTAGTAGAAGGGTGGGGGGAAGCCTAGGTGGTCTGGTATCCGTGACATCTCCCCCTTTCCAGTTCAACAGACCCGGCTAGACCCTTAACGGGTCGGCCTGGGGCTGTCCGACGGTGACCCTCCACTTGTCGGTTGCGGGAAGAGGTCATCTCATCTCTCCTGGACTTAGGGCATCCATGGTGTTTCCCACTGGCCTTCATTCCCTACACCCGGGGCATAGGGCTAGTCACCCAATGCAGAGTCCCAAACAAGTTTTCCAAGGCCGGCTCCAAAACAGTAGCTCTCCCACAAGTCCCAGTGTCTTTAAGTACCATGGCCACACTGCCTCCCTCTGTGACTCTGGAACGAGTACCTGCCGACCCACCCACAAACAAACCCATTGCCGGTTTCCTGGCTGTAGGTTGAAGTTGCTTCTTGGTGGGGCAGGCAAAGCTCGGATGCCAAAACTTGTGGCACCAACTGCATGAGTGGGTATCCCCTCTGCCCAATGCAACACCTGCCCCCTGTGAGAAATCCTCCTGGACGGGTATAGGGTAGGCTAGTGGATGTTTGACCTTGATGCGACCGACTGGCAGTCCCAGGAGCCCGGCCAGCCTAGGAGGGTTTTCCCGGTCACAGATCAGCTCTTCTCTGACAAGATACAACACAGCAAAACAACACACAGCAAGAGTGAGATCTTGTAAGCCATGAAATGGCCAAATCTGGTGTAAAAGGGAGTTAGCCAGGTAGTAGGGGGTGGGGGGAAGCCTGGGTGGTCTGGTATCCCTGACA
The DNA here is from genome assembly GCF_027579735.1 of Bombina bombina. Classification (NCBI taxonomy): domain Eukaryota; kingdom Metazoa; phylum Chordata; class Amphibia; order Anura; family Bombinatoridae; genus Bombina; species Bombina bombina. The sequence goes on from NC_069501.1 coordinate 859,283,682, forward strand.
CTTTACAACCGTGCTAAGACCTTTCTCTCCATTTCTTAACCACTTCTGATGTAAACCCCTCTATAAAAGCTGGATTATTTGCAATAGTTAAACAATTAGATATATAGTGGTTTATACCCAACTTAATGCAAAATATATGCCAATATTGTATTTTAAACAAGAATCTTATTTTTTTATTATTATTATTTTTATTGAGGTTGAAAATAAATGAAACAGGCAAATAATATCAGAGTTCCAAAAACAAAGGAAATCACAACAAAATACACATAGTAAATGTCAGAATAAAAATACAAAGAATCACCCAGTAGTTAACCTTAGGTTTTCATTTAAGAGACATCCCCTTCAAATATAATGAAAAGTCAAATAAAATGAGTTTCCTCAATGATAAATAAAGGTCTCTTTTGGACCTCCTAGAGGAGAGTTTAAATAAAATTGTAGGGGAAAGGATAAAATAACAAAATGAGCCTCTTTTGGACCCCAAATGAAAACTACTAGCTTGTGAGACATATGGATGTAGAGCCACTACAGGACTCTATAGAGTTAAATTATAAATGAGCGAGTATGGTAAAGATAAATAAAAAAAAACTGTACCAACTTAATAAAACTATCACCCGAAAATTGCGGGCTTCTTTCTGTTCACACATGATATGTATAGTGAATGCGCAAAACCCCTTAAAATCATTACGTTCACTCTTGAGCCTCTTGAAAATTATTTTCTCCTGTAGGAGAGAAATAAGAGGTGATATAGGTAATTCTTGAACCATAGCAATAGTCTTATTAAAATCATCCTATATTATAAAAGACAAGAGTTTGTCTGAAGCCGTCATGCGCAGTTCAGACAAACTCTTGCAGCTGATCGCACGCGCACCCACCCGGCAGCAGCGCGAGGACCCGGCAGCACAGCTGATCGCACGCGCAGGGGTGAAACAAAGCAGCGCGGGGACCGGCAAGTGAAGGCGCACAGGGGGAGAGAGAGAGAGAGAGAGAGAAAGAGAGAGAGAGAGAGAGAGAGAGAGAGAGAGAGAGAGAACGACACGGCCCGTGTGAACGGGCTTTAGGACTAGTCTATAATAAACAAGCATATTGCTATTGCTATTTAACACCTGTCTTATAGTAGTGTAGTAGTATGGTAGCGAACTACTGTGATCTTTCCTAAATTTGTACACATCAAAAGAACCGACCTCACTGCGGCTATAGGCATTACCTGCTATAAGCCCAGGTTTGAACTCACCCGCTCCCTTGGCAAGCGGTGAAAAAGAACAAAAGACTGAACCAAAGCCTTTTAAAACACATTGAGTGTTTCAACTTCAGCATTGCTCATCTAAACAAACAGACCGCTACAAGGATTACACACACCAGAGAGGGATACGAAGCTGCACGCAGCCAGCGGATACTCCACATCCTACAAAGAAGGACCAGCAGAGTGCAACGACCTGAACCGGGCTCCAGAATCGGCTAAGAGTACAGTAAGTCTTACCGCTCCTTACTGCATAATCTCCTTAGACCGTAGAGCTTTGGCAAACAGCCCATTATCACACGGATCTCACTCTGACACATATTAACAGAGATAGAAAGCTACATCAAGGACTTTTTTGCAAATACGAATTCAACAAAAAGAGCACAGAATATGCATTAACCGATACAATCTATCTAAGACTATTTTAAAACAATATATATGATCATTTTTTATTGACATTTTTTATATTCTTAAATCCACCGGTGTTTTTTTTCAATCAAACTTTGATACCATTGTAAATATATATTTTTGTGATAATAATATAGTTTACATTATAGTTTTTATACACCTGTCGGCCGACTATTAGAAATAAAGTTTTAGTAACAAAATATCGGCTAGATTTAGAGTTCTGCGGCCAAAGGGGTGCGTTAGCTACGCATGCTTTTTTTCCCCCGCACCTTTTAAATACAGCTGGTATTTAGAGTTCACAGAAGGGCTGCGTTAGGCTCCAAAAAGGGAGCGTAGAGCATATTTACCGCCACTGCAACTCTAAATACCAGCGTTGCTTACGGACGCGGCCAGCTTCAAAAACGTGCTTGTGCACGATTCCCCCATAGAAAACAATAGGGCTGTTTGAGCTGAAAAAAAACCTAACACCTGCAAAAAAGCAGGGTTAAGCTCCTAATGCAGCCCCATTGTTTCCTATTGGGAAACACTTCCTAAGTCTGCACCTAACACCCTAGCATGAACCCCGAGTCTAAACACCCCTAACCTTACACTTATTAACCCCTAATCTGCCGCCCCCGCTATCGCTGACCCCTATATTATATTTATTAACCCCTAATCTGCCGCTCCGTACACCGCCGCAACCTACGTTATCCCTATGTACCCCTAATCTGCTGCCCCTAACACCGCCGACCCCTATGTTATATTTATTAACCCCTAATCTGCCGCCCCCACTATTGCTGACCCCTGCATATTATTATTAACCCCTAATCTGCCGCTCCGTACACCGCGGCAATCTACGTTATCCCTATGTACCCCTAATCTGCTGCCCCTAACACCGCCGACCCCTATATTATATTTATTAACCCCTAATCTGCCGCCCCCGCTATCGCTGACCCCTGCATATTATTATTAACCCCTAATCTGCCGCTCCGTACACCGCCGCAACCTACGTTATCCCCATGTACCCCTAATCTGCTGCCCCTAACACCGCCGACCACTATATTATATTTATTAACCCCTAATCTGCCGCCCCCAACGTCGCCTCCACCTACCTACAATAATTAACCCCTAATCTGCCGACCGGATCTCACCGCTACTCTAATAAATGTATTAACCCCTAAAGCTAAGTCTAACCCTAACACCCCCCTAATATAATTTAAATCTAACAAAATAAATGAACTCTTATTAAATAAATTATTCCTATTTAAAGCTAAATACTTACCTGTAAAAAAAAAAAAAAACCCTAATATAGCTACAATATAAATTATAATTATATTGTAGCTATTTTAGGATTAATATTTATTTTACAGGCAACTTTGTAATTATTTTAACCAGGTACAATAGCTATTAAATAGTTAATAACTATTTAATAGTTACCTAGTTAAAATAATTACAAAATTACCTGTAAAATAAATCCTAACCTAAGTTACAATTAAACCTAACACTACACTATCAATAAATAAATTAAATAAAATACCTACAATTATCTACAATTAAACCTAACACTACACTATCAATGAATTAATTAAATACAATACCTACAAATAAATACAATGAAATAAACTAACTAAAGTAGAAAAAATAAAAAAGAACTAAGTTACAAAAAATAAAAAAATATTTACAAACATTAGAAAAATATTACAACAATGTTAAACTAATTACACCTACTCTAAGCCCCCTAATAAAATAAGAAAGACCCCCAAAATAAAAAAATGCCCTACCCTATTCTAAAATTAAAATAGAAAAGCTCTTTTACCTTACCAGCCCTGAAAAGGGCCCTTTGCGGGGCATGCCCCAAAGAATTCAGCTCTTTTGCCTGTAAAAAAAACCCATACAATACCCCCCCCAACATTACAACCCACCACCCACATACCCCTAATCTAACCCAAACCCCCCTTAAATAAACCTAACACTAAGCCCCTGAAGATCTTCCTACATTATCTTCACCACGCCGGGTTCACCGATCGATCCAGAAGAGCCTCCGATGTCTTGATCCAAGCCCAAGCGGGGGCTGAAGATGTCGATGATCCGGATGAAGTCTTCATCCAAGCGGGAGCTGAAGAGGTCCATGATCCGACTGAAGTCTTCTATCAAGCGGCATCTTCAATCTTCTTTCTTCCAGATCCATGTTCATCCCGCCGACGCAGAACATCCATCTTCACAGACGACTTCCCGACGAATGACGGTTCCTTTAAGGGACGTCATCCAAGATGGTGTCCCTCGAATTCCGATTGGCTGATAGGATTCTATCAGCCAATCGGAATTAAGGTAGGAAAATTTTGATTGGCGGATGGAATCAGCCAATCAGAATCAAGTTCAATCCGATTGGCTGATCCGATCAGCCAATCAGATTGAGCTTGCATTCTATTGGCTGTTCCGATCAGCCAATAGAATGCAAGCTCAATCTGATTGGCTGATTGGCTTGGATGAAGACTTCAGCCCGATCATGGACCTCTTCAGCTCCCGCTTGGATGAAGACTTCAGTCAGATCATGGACATCTTCAGCCCCCCACTTGGGCTTGGATCAAGACATCGGAAGAGCTCTTCTGGATCAATCGGTCAACCCGGCGTGGTGAAGACAAGGTAGGGAGATCTTCAGGGGCTTAGTGTTAGGTTTATTTAAGGGGGGTTTGGGTTAGATTAGGGGTATGTGGGTGGTGGGTTGTAATGTTGGGGGGGGTATTGTATGTTTTTTTTTTACAGGCAAAAGAGCTGAATTCTTTGGGGCATGCCAATTTTAATTTTAGAATAGGGTAGGGCATTTTTTTTATTTTGGGGGGCTTTGTTATTTTATTAGGGGGCTTAGAGTAGGTGTAATTAGTTTAAAATTGTTGTAATATTTTTCTAATGTTTGTAAATATTTTTTTATTTTTTGTAACTTAGTTCTTTTTTATTTTTCTACTTTAGTTAGTTTATTTAATTGTATTTATTTGTAGGTATTGTATTTAATTAATTTATTGATAGTGTAGTGTTAGGTGTAATTGTAGATAATTGTAGGTAGTTTATTTAATTTATTTATTGATAGTGTAGTGTTAGGTTTAATTGTAACTTAGGTTAGGATTTATTTTACAGGTAATTTTGTAATTATTTTAACTAGGTAGCTATTAAATAGTTATTAACTATTTAATAGCTATTGTACCTGGTTAAAATAAATACAAAGTTGCCTGTAAAATAAATATTAATCCTAAAATAGCTACAATATAATTATTATTTATATTGTAGCTATATTAGGGTTTATTTTACAGGTAAGTATTTAGCTTTAAATAGCTTTAAATAGGAATAATTTATTTAATAAGAGTTAATTTATTTCGTTAGATAAAAATTATATTTAACTTAGGGGAATTAGCTTTAGGGGTTAAAAAATTTATTAGAGTAGCGGTGAGCTCCGGTCGGCAGATTAGGGGTTAATGCTTGAAGTTAGGTGTCGGCGATGTTAGGGAGGGCAGATTAGGGGTTTATTTATTATAGGGTTATTGAGGCGGGAGTGAGGCAGATTAGGGGTTAATACATTTATTATAGTAGCGGTGCGGTCCGGTCGGCAGATTAGGGGTTAATAAGTGTAGGTAGGTGGCGGCGACGTTGGGGGCGGTAGATTAGGGGTTAATAAATATTATGTAGGTGTCGGCGGAATTAGGGGCAGCAGATTAGGGGTACATAGGGATAACGTAGGTGGCGGCGTTGTACGGAGCGGCAGATTAGGGGTTAAAATTTTTTAACAGAGTGGCGGCGATGTGGGGGGGGCCTCGGTTTAGGGGTACATAGGTAGTTTATGGGTGTTAGTGTACTTTAGAGCACAGTAGTTAAGAGCTTTATGAACCGGCATTAGCCCAGAAAGCTCTTAACTCCTGTCTTTTTTCTGCGGCTGGAGTCTTGTCGTTAGATTTCTAACGCTCGCTTCAGCCAAGACTCTAAATACCGGCGTTAGAAAGATCCCATTGAAAAGATAGGATATGCAAATGGCGTAGGGGGATCTGCGGTATGGAAAAGTCGCGGCTGCAAAGTCAGCGTTAGACCCTTTGCCTGACTGACTCCAAATACCAGCGGGCGGTAAAAACCAGCGTTAGGAGCCTCTAACGCTGGTTTTGACGGCTACCGCCAAACTCTAAATCTAGGCCTATATATTTTAAGACTGTTATTTTTGCTGATACCTGGAATAGCATCTTTTCACTAGACTCAACCATCCTTTCACTAGATCCAATACAATCTACTATATATGTAGCAACACTAGAAATCAAATGAGTTAAAGAATTGTTACTAAACCATATCTATTGTATATTCGACTTTTTTAGGCCTTTGTACTAGGTTTTTAATGTACTAGGTACAACACTTAGATGAGTCCTATATTTTAAATACTTTAAGAACATATTTTTTACCATATTTTTTACCATATTCCACATATTCATCTATAGCCAAAAGCCATTACAAGAACATACCAAACAACTATATACCAGTACATTTAACATATCAAAAACTATATACCAGTATATTTAACACTGGTCCAGACTACACATATAGGTTGTGATATATGTAAATATACACTTATTTGTATTTATTCATTATCTTTTAACTATCTGTTAAAAATCCTTATTTTTGGTCAAATAAAATATATATTTTTAAACTATTAGGTTCAGTGTAATATCTCATGCACATCCTTCATTAATTACTATCACAAAATATAAGGGTATAAGCATTCAGTTGCGCCTGCACTCCAAAACTCCAACCTTTTCCTGTACACCTAAGTAAGATATTTTTGGGGAAAATAGCAAAGGCTTACCCTACTAGGCAGCGCAAAAAAGTTTTATATTTCACCCACCAAGACTTATAGTAGGATTGCCTACCTGCTAGTCTTCAATTTACAGATCTAAAGAAGTACTTAGTAAATAGTATTATGAGATAGCAGAGCTTATTGTAATATTTGGCAAAGGAAATAGTGTTTCTATATAAGGAGTTGTGGATAAATAGTATATATATATATATATAAAATTGAACACAAAACAACTGCAAACATTTTAGGTACCCCGGAGAGCGTGGTAATGGGCTGGTTAAGACCCTATGAAATGGTGCAGAGACTTATCTAAATTAAGGCTTGCAGGCACATTGACAAATTTATAAGGGGGAAGTTGACCCATGCATCACATTGATAATAGGGTATTATTAGGAGGCTGGGTACAAACCGGGACAGGTAAGATCCCAGAAACAGGTAGTACAATAGTGTCTCTGATGTCCATAATGCGCTGTGTAATAACAGGTAAAAGGCAGTCATACAATATGCACCAACCCAACATAACACTATATTACAGAGACACAATTGTTCCTCATAGTGATCGCACATTCTTCCTCAAACCTTTTATGAGTGTGCAAGCAGTTCAACCTTTGCGGGTATCATTATAAGGCTTCCCACACAGTCTGGCAGGCTTGGAAGTCTCTGATGAGCCTGGATCAGGCCATCTAAAGTTCAGTTCCCTTACCAACTCCAGTTCTCACAGCCATCAGCGAGCAGGGGGCCCCAAGGCAGTAGAAAGGCCCTCACATAAAGTAGGCATTGCAAGATAAGAGAAGATAGGCTTTTGTTATTAACCCCTAATCTGCCGCCCCGCTATTGCTGACCCCTGCATATTATTATTAACCCCTAATCTGCCGCTCCGTACACCGCGGCAACCTACGTTATCCCTATGTACCCCTAATCTGCTGCCCCTAACACCGCCGACCCCTATATTATATTTATTAACCCCTAATCTGCCGCCCCCGCTATCGCTGACCCCTGCATATTATTATTAACCCCTAATCTGCCGCTCCGTACACCGCCGCAACCTACGTTATCCCTATGTACCCCTAATCTGCTGCCCCTAACACCGCCGACCACTATATTATATTTATTAACCCCTAATCTGCCGCCCCCAACGTCGCCTCCACCTACCTACAATAATTAACCCCTAATCTGCCGACTGGATCTCACCGCTACTCTAATAAATGTATTAACCCCTAAAGCTAAGTCTAACCCTAACACCCCCCTAATATAATTTAAATCTAACAAAATAAATTAACTCTTATTAAATAAATTATTCCTATTTAAAGCTAAATACTTACCTGTAAAAAAAAAAAACCCTAATATAGCTACAATATAAATTATAATTATATTGTAGCTATTTTAGGATTAATATTTATTTTACAGGCAACTTTGTAATTATTTTAACCAGGTACAATAGCTATTAAATAGTTAATAACTATTTAATAGTTACCTAGTTAAAATAATTACAAAATTACCTGTAAAATAAATCCTAACCTAAGTTACAATTAAACCTAACACTACACTATCAATAAATAAATTAAATAAAATACCTACAATTATATACAATTAAACCTAACACTACACTATCAATGAATTAATTAAATACAATACCTACAAATAAATACAATGAAATAAACTAACTAAAGTAGAAAAAATAAAAAAGAACTAAGTTACAAAAAATAAAAAAATATTTACAAACATTAGAAAAATATTACAACAATGTTAAACTAATTACACCTACTCTAAGCCCCCTAATAAAATAAGAAAGACCCCCAAAATTAAAAAATGCCCTACCCTATTCTAAAATTAAAATAGAAAAGCTCTTTTACCTTACCAGCCCTGAAAAGGGCCCTTTGCGGGGCATGCCCCAAAGAATTCAGCTCTTTTGCCTGTAAAAAAAAACCATACAATACCCCCCCCAACATTACAACCCACCACCCACATACCCCTAATCTAACCCAAACCCCCCTTAAATAAACCTAACACTAAGCCCCTGAAGATCTTCCTACATTATCTTCACCACGCCGGGTTCACCGATCGATCCAGAAGAGCCTCCGATGTCTTGATCCAAGCCCAAGCGGGGGCTGAAGATGTCGATGTTCCGATCAGCCAATAGAATGCAAGCTCAATCTGATTGGCTGATTGGCTTGGATGAAGACTTCAGCCCGATCATGGACCTCTTCAGCTCCCGCTTGGATGAAGACTTCAGTCAGATCATGGACATCTTCAGCCCCCCACTTGGGCTTGGATCAAGACATCGGAAGAGCTCTTCTGGATTGATCGGTCAACCCGGCGCGGTGAAGACAAGGTAGGGAGATCTTCAGGGGCTTAGTGTTAGGTTTATTTAAGGGGGGTTTGGGTTAGATTAGGGGTATGTGGGTGGTGGGTTGTAATGTTGGGGGGGGTATTGTATGTTTTTTTTTTACAGGCAAAAGAGCTGAATTCTTTGGGGCATGCCAATTTTAATTTTAGAATAGGGTAGGGCATTTTTTTTATTTTGGGGGGCTTTGTTATTTTATTAGGGGGCTTAGAGTAGGTGTAATTAGTTTAAAATTGTTGTAATATTTTTCTAATGTTTGTAAATATTTTTTTTATTTTTTGTAACTTAGTTCTTTTTTATTTTTCTACTTTAGTTAGTTTATTTAATTGTATTTATTTGTAGGTATTGTATTTAATTAATTTATTGATAGTGTAGTGTTAGGTGTAATTGTAGATAATTGTAGGTAGTTTATTTAATTTATTTATTGATAGTGTAGTGTTAGGTTTAATTGTAACTTAGGTTAGGATTTATTTTACAGGTAATTTTGTAATTATTTTAACTAGGTAGCTATTAAATAGTTATTAACTATTTAATAGCTATTGTACCTGGTTAAAATAAATACAAAGTTGCCTATAAAATAAATATTAATCCTAAAATAGCTACAATATAATTATTATTTATATTGTAGCTATATTAGGGTTTATTTTACAGGTAAGTATTTAGCTTTAAATAGGAATAGTTAAGATAATCATCTTAAAGAAGTACATTTTTCCATATAGAGATAATGGTATACTATCTGATGTATTCTTTAAATAAAAAAGCAAATCATCAGCATATAGAGAAAGCTGTAAATTTGTATTCATCTCTTATCCACAATGGAGAAATTGGACAAACATTCCCGTTTATATTAAAGTCGATGCCAGATTACTAAAATTTGCTTAATAAAATGTAACACTTTACCAATGAATTCAAAATTATAAATAGAAGTAAAAAAATTATCCCAATCTATTGAGTCAAAGGCCTTCTCGGCATCAAGAGTTATTATGGCAGCCTCAAAGTCAATAGGCAACTTATTTCCATCCAATTATAATAATAATTTTTGAATATTTGGTGCTGAATTCCTTCCTTTAATAAAATTTGATTTTTATTGCTATAAATATGTATAGAAGACAGTAGCGGCAACTTTATAGTGTAGTTTTAGATAACTATATTGTGTTTAAGAAAGCAAAGTTTAACAAATGCAGCTATGTTAACCTGTAAAGTCATGGCTACTGTCTTCATTCATATCAATAAAAATAAATATTATTCCTAAAAAAGGACAATTTTTTTAAATCACTACAATAATTAAAATAATATGCATATATACACATAAATAAAACTTTGTATATACAGTACATATAAAGCACCTCTACAATATCAACATCTTATGGGTCCTAACGCACACTGCAACCTAACCCCACTACACTATAAACCCCTTAATATACCTAACACCACTGCAATAATGAAAAAAATAAGCACAACAAAAACACAGAAAGCAACCAACAGCTAAATACAGCAAAGTAAATAAACCGTTAACCCAAAAAACTGTGTTAAAGGAGCAATAAATTAAACAAAAAACAAAAAAAGCAAAGTACACAACAAGAAACAAGTACAAATACAACAAAACACCACAAAAAGACACAAAGACAAGCCAAAATACACCACAACATTACACTAAAACAAGCAAAAAACACCAAAAACCCTGCAACCCCCCCAAAAAAAATAAACAAAACCGCATCAAACAATAGTACTAAACAATAAATACTTTATATTTACCACCTGAAGTCTTCATCAGATGTAATCCAATCGATCTTTGAGTTGAAAAAAAAGGCCATAAAAAATAATGAAGGTCCTCCCAAAAACCTAAATAAACATAGCTCCTCTTCTGTTCTTTATAAAATTGATCCTGGCGATGGCTTCTCCTGTGTGGCAGTGGATCTGGTCCTTGGTGGCAGCTATTCCGATCTTCTTTTCTGCAGCTGCTCCTCCAGTGCACCGGTCGGCTCTTCCTGGGTGGTGTTCAGCGGTGGTGGTAGATCCTCTTCTTCTTTCAACTTATCTTCAAGGGTTTCAGTAGCACAGTGATTTTTTAAAGCCAGTTTTATAGGGGTTTGCTTGAATTTCTATTGGCTGATTAAAAAAAAAGAAAAAATCAAATCAGCCAATAGAAGAACTTCCATGTTGGTTTTTTTAATGGTTTGTGGTTAAATATTTTTTTTGCATTGGTGTTAGGTCAGTTAAGGGGTTAATAGTGTAGTGGGTTTGGTTGCTGGGGGTGGCTGGTGGTGCATAAGGGGTTAATAGTGTAGTGGGGTTAGGGTGTGATGGGGCTGATGGCGCGTCAGGAGTTAATCGTGTAGTGGGGTTAGAGTGTGGTGGGGCTAATGGCTCATGAGGGGTTAATAGTGTTGAGCTGTGTAACTTTTTTATTGGGTTGCTAATTTTTCATAAAAAAAAATAAGGACTAAACAAGTGTATTAATGTTTTTCATTAATACATTGTTTCTTTATTCTTTTAATTCTTGTAGGCTGTCGTTAGTTTACTTGGGTTGGTGATATATGTAAAAGGGATCCTTTACATTACATCTTCAAAATGTATATGCAGATATGTATAGTAACTTGCCTCTCGGCAAAACTGCCTTTAACCCCTTAATGACTAACGACGTGCAGGGTACGTCCTCCAAAAAAATGTCCTTAACGACCAAGGACGTATCCTGTACGTCGTTGGTCTTTGAAAGCAGTGGAAGCGATCCTGATCGCTTCCAGCTGCTTTCATGTTATTGCAGTGATGCCTCGATATAGAGGCATCCTGCAATAACTTTTTTAAGCAGTCCGATGCAGAGAGAGCCACTCTGTGGCCCTCTCTGCATCGGCTATTGGTGGCTATGATCGTTGGTGGGTGGGAGCGTGTCCAGGGAGGTGAGAAGGCAGCCATCAGTAGAGGAGGGGGGCGGGATCGCGTGTGGGTGCGCGTGCACGGGAGCGTGCGCACGCGTGCACGGGATCATGCGTGCGTGTGCACGTGTGAAACTGCCTGGCCAAAAGTTAAAGTGGAAGAGGCACAAGGTGGGACTCAGTGGGAGAGAGGGTGGGAATAAAAAATATTAATGATCTCGGAGAGGGTGGGGGGGTTGGGTGTTAAGGGGCGTAAGCTACACTACAGAAAAACATAAAATAAACATTTGATTTCAAACTGGGTACTGGCAGACAGCTGCCAGTACCCAATATGGTGCACAATAAGGCAGAGGAGGGGGGTTAGAGAGCTGTTTGGGGGGGTCAGGGAGGTTGGGGCTAAGGGGGGGGGGGTCCTACACAGCAGATTTTTTTTTTTTTTTTTTAAACAAAACAAAAAAAACTTTTATTTTAGTACTGGCAGACTTTCTGCCAGTACTTAAGATGGCGGGGACAATTGTGGGGTGGGGGAGGTAAGAGAGCTGTTTGGGAGGGATCAGGGGGGTGATGTGTCAGGTGGGAGGCTGATCTCTACACTAAAGCTAAAATTAACCCTGCAAGCTCCCTATAAGCTACCTAATTAACCTCTTCACTGCTAGCCATAATACACGTGTGATGCGCAGCAGCATTTAGCGGCCTTCGAATTACCAAAAAGCAACGCCAAAGTCATATATGTCTGCTATTTCTGAACAAAGGGGATCCTAGAGAAGCATTTACAACCATGTGTGCCATAATTGCACAAGCTGTTTGTAAATAATTTCAGTGAGAAACATAAAATTGTGAAAAATTTAGCGTTTTTTTCAATTTGATCGCATTTTGCGGTGAAATGGTGGCATAAAATATACCAAAATGTGCCTAGATCAATACTTGGGGTTGTCTACTGCACTACACTAAAGCTAAAATTAACCCTACAAGCTCCCTACATGCTCCCTAATTAACCCCTTCACTGCTGGGCATAATACACGTGTGGTGCACAGTGGCATTTAGCGGCCTTCTAATTACCAAAAAGCAATGCCAAAGCCATATATGTCTGCTATTTCTGAACAAAGGGGATCCCAGAGAAGCATTTACAACCATTTATGCCATAATTGCACAAATTGTTTGTAAATAATTTCAGTGAGAAACCTAAAGTTTGTGAAAATATTTGTGAAAAAGTGAAGGATTTTTTTTATTTGATGGCATTTGGCGGTGAAATGGTGGCATGAAATATACCAAAATGGGCCTAAATCAATACTTTGAGATGTCTTCTAAAAAAAAATATATACATGTCAAGGGATATTCAGGGATTCCTGAAAGATATCAGTGTCCCAATGTAACTAGCTCTAATTTTGAAAAAAATGGTTTGGAAATAGCAAAGTGCTACTTGTATTTATGGCCCTATAACTTGCAAAAAAAACAAAGAACATGTAAAAATTGGGTATTTCTAAACTCAGGACAAAATTTGGAAACTATTTAGCATGGGACTTTTTTGGTGGTTGTAGATGTGTAACAGATTTTGGGGATCAATGTTAGAAAAAGTGAGTTTTTACCATTTTTTTCCTCATATTTTATATTTTTTTTATAGTAAGTTATAAGATATGATGAAAATAATGGTATCTTTAGAAAGTCCATTTAATGGCGAGAAAAACTATATATAATATGTGTGGGTACAGTAAATAAGTAAGAGGAAAATTACAGCTAAACTCAAATACCGCAAAAATGTAAAAATAGCCTTGGTCCCAAACGGACAGAAAATGGAAAAGTGCTGTGGTCATTAAGGGGTTAAGCACTGATTTCAGTCTAGCATTTGTCTTTGAGGGCTGGAGACAGACCACATCAGCATACTCATTTCACATTTACCTTCCAGCTTGCATGCAACTAATTTAAGCCATATTCATAGGGCCATATTACAAATGTTGTGCTACATATTTTTTGGGGCTCGCGCACTAACTGTGCTCAAAGTAAATAAATATTGCGGACCCATTACAAGTTGAAAGTAAAAAGTTAGCTTGCCCTTTACCATGGACTTGTAATAACAAGTTGCACGCTAATGTTATCATTAGCACACCACTTTACTCACATGAAAATATCACCTAAACATCTCTATGTAAAAAGGGAAGATATTTTAGCTCACTAGAGTAAGTGCTCTTTGAACAGTCAGAGTTGCTGCAAAGCTACAAGTTGAAAAAAAAAATCAGCTGAGGTTGCATTGCTTTGCAGTGATTTCATGAGATTTCAAATAAAAGCTCATGATATTTCCCACTAAACTTCCATAAACCGAATAGGAAAATAACATGAATGTGCGTGCACATGCCAAATGTACACTCCCTAGCTTGTCCTGGGACAAGCATCCTGACTGGCAGCTTAAAGACTCTTTGCAGTGGGATGTGAATACTTAAATATCTTCCTTTTGTCATAGAGATTTTCAGGTGATATTTTCTAGTAAACTTTTTATAGATATGTTGTATTATTTCCAAGTGCTTCAACACTTGGATATTATGTCCCTTTAAAGCATTAAATATGAAGTTTATAAAATGTTATTTTTTACTTCATACAACCTTGCATTTTTTTCTATAGCCATATGAATATATTTATCTTTTAAGACACTATAAAACCATAGAGTCATGTACATTAAGAGCCATTTTTCTCTTCACTCTGTTACCATGGAAAACTTTTTTTTTTGAGTTGCAGACAATTGGATCTAGTTCTCAAGGCCCAAACATACTGTTGCTTATTTTGAGACATGATTTAATTTGATAGATCATAAAGTTTTTGCATTAATAACCTTAGAACTTTAAAGGGACAGTATAGTCAAAATTAAACTTTAATGATTCATATAGGGCATCTAATTTTAAACAACTTTCCAATTTACTTTTATCATTAAATTTGCTTTTGTTCTCTTGTATTCTTTGTGGAAAGCTAAAACGGAATAGGCTCATATGCTAAATTCTAAGCCATTGAACTGCCTCTTATCTCAGTGTATTTCAACAGTTATTGACAGTTAAACACCGCTAGTTCATGTGTGTCATATAGATAACACTGTGCTTACTCCCGTGGAGTTATTTAAGAATCAGCACTGATTGGCTAATTTGCATGTCTGTCAAAAGAACTGAGATAAGGGGACAGTCTGCAGCGGCTTATAAAACACATAATCACATAATGCAAAAATTGTATTAATATAACAATGTTGGTTATGCAAAACAGGGGAATGGGATTATCTATCTCTTTAAACAATAAAAATTCTGGAGTAGACTGTCCCTTTAAGTGTTCACCTCTATTTAGGCATTGCAATACAGTAGAACACATTTGGGGCGCGATCCGATATATGGTACAGGTTTCAGCGCAAGTGTGGAAACCTGCGCCGCCCGTAGTTTCAGCTCGCACATTGAGCTATCTCATATACGGCGCCGGCAGTTGCTAAAGTGCCGTAAGTCTGACAAACTAGCGATGTCCAGAAATCTGCGTAAGTACAAATTTCTGGAGTCGCCAGTGACTTACGGCACTTTAGAAACTGACACCGCATAAAAAAACTGACTAAACTACTAAATCTCCCGTTACTGTCTAACACGCCTCCCAAACATAGCCCGACACGTATACCCCTCTATCCGCAATCCCCCCTCTCACTCCTAACAATAAATATATTAACCCCTAAAATGCCGCTCCCGGACCCCGCCGCCAGCTACATTAACTATATTACCCCCTAATATGATCCCCCTACACCGCCGCCACCTATTTTAACTATTTTAACTATGTTACCCCCTAATGTGAGCCCCCTACCCCGCCGCCAGCTACATTAACTATATTACCCCCTAATATGATCCCCCTACACCTCTGCCACCTATTTTAACTACATTACCCCCTAATCTAATCCCCCTACCCCGCCACCACCAATATTAAAATGATTAACCCCTAATCTAATCACCCTACACCGCCGCCACCTATAATAAATGTATTACCCCCTAAAATACTAAAATGTACCTACCCTAAACTAAATTATAAATAGCCCTGAAAAGGGCCTTTTGCGGGGCATTGCCCCAAAGTAACCAGCTCTATTACCAGCCCTTAAAAGGGCCTTTTGCTGGGCATTGTCCCAAAGTAACCAGCTCTATTAACAGCCCTTAAAAGGGCCTTTTGCGGGGCATTGTCCCAAAGTAATCAGCTCTTTTACCTGTAATCTGACACCCCTACACCGCCGCCACCTATATTAAATATATTAACCCCTAATCTAATCCCCCTACACCGCCGCAACCTATATTAAATATATTAACCCCTAATCTGACCCCCCTACACCGCCGCCACCTATATTAACCCTAATTATATTAGGGTTAATATAGTTAATATAGTTATTATATTATATATATTATTAATATAGTTAATAATTAATATAGTTATTATATTATATATATTAACTATATTAACCTTATCTAATCCTAACACCCCTAACTTAATTATTATTGCAATAAATCTAAATAATATTATCTTATTAACTAAGATATTCCTATTTAAAACTAAATACTTACCTATAAAATAAACCTTAAGATAGCTACAATATAATTAATAATTACATTGTAGCTATTTTAGGGTTTATATTTATTTTACAGGTAACTTGGTATTTATTTTAACTAGGTACAATAGCTATTAAATAGTTAATAACTATTTAATAGCTACCTAGTTAAAATAATTACCAATTTACCTGTAAAATAAATCCTAACCTAAGTTACAAATACACCTACACTATCAATAAATTAATCAAATAAACTACAATTATCTAAACTAAAATAAAATTAAATACACTAAATTACAAAACCCCCCACTAAATTAAAAAAAATAAAAAAAGATTACAAGAATGTTAAGCTAATTACACCTAATCTAAGCCCCCTAATAAAATAACAAAGCCCCCCAAAATAAAAAAATGTCCCTACCCTAAACTAAATTACAAAAAGTAATCAGCTCTATTACCAGCCCTTAAAAGGGCCTTTTGTGGGGCGTAGCCCCAAAGTAATCAGCTCTTTTACCTGTGGAAAAAAAGAACAACCCCCCCATTACAACCCACCACCCACACACCCCTACTCTAAAACCCACCCTATCCCCCCCTTAAAAAAACCTAAGTCTAACCCCCAAGTGCTCCTTACCTGTCCTGAAGACTGGCGGAAAAGGTCCTGATCCAGGCTGAGAAGTCTTCTTCCAGGCATGCGACCTCTTCTTCTTCCAGGAACCAGCCGGCGCGGAGAGGAAAAGTTGAAGACCGATGACCGCGGAGCTGAAGACCGCCCTCTCTGGAACTGAAGACCGGCGATGCAGGAACTGAAGATCGGCGACGCTGGAACTGAAGAAAGGAGCCATGGAGTGTGGAGGATCCTCTTCATACGATCGCCGCCATACACTGAATCGGAATTCAATGGACGAGATTAAAAATGGCGTCCCTTGAATTCCTATTGGCTGCTTTGAGCCTTCAAATTCAAATCAGCCAATCGGATGAGAGCTACTTTAATTCTATTGGCTGATTTGATTAGCCAATAGAATAAGAGCTACTCTAATTCTATTGGCTATTCTAATCAGCCAATATAATTACAGTAGCTCTTATTCTGTTGGCTATTCAAATCAGCCAATAGAATTAAAGTAGCTTTCATCCGATTGGCTGATTTGAATTTGAAAGCTCAAATCAGCAAATAGGAATTCAAGGGACACCATTTTTAATCGCGTACCTTGAATTCCGATTCAGTGTACGGCGGCGATCGTATGAAGAGGATCCTCCACGCTCCATGGCTCCGGTCTTCAGTTCCAGCGTCGCCGATCTTCAGTTCCTGCATCGCCGGTCTTCAGTTCCAGATTCCAGAGAGGACGGTCTTCAGCTCCGCGGTCATCGGTCTTCAACTCCTCTGCTCCACGCCGGCTGGTTCCTGGAAGAAGAAGAGGTCGCCGCCTGGAAGAAGACTTCTCCGCCTGGAACAGGACCTTCTCCGCCGGTCTTCAGGACAGGTAAGGAGCTCTTGGGGGTTAGACTTAGGTTTTTTTAACGGGGGATAGGATGGGTTTTATAGTAGGGGTGTGTGGATGGTGGCTTGTAATGTGGGGGGTTGTTCTTTTTTTCCACAGTTAAAAGAGCTGATTACTTTGGGGCAATGCCCCACAAAAGGCCCTTTTAAGTGCTGGTAATAGAGCTGATTACTTTTTGTAATTTAGTTTAGAGTAGGGACATTTTTTTATTTTGGGGGGCTTTGTTATTTTATTAGGGGGCTTAGATTAGGTGTAATTAGCTTAAAATTCTTGTAATCTTTTTTTATTTTTTGTAATTTAGTGTTTGTTTTTTTTGTAATTTAGTTTAGTGTATTTAATTATATTTTAGTTTAGATAATTGTAGTTTATTTAATTAATTTATTGATAGTGTAGGTGTGTTTGTAACTTAGGTTAGGATTTATTTTACAGGTAAATTGGTAATTATTTTAACTAGGTAGCTATTAAATAGTTATTAACTATTTAATAGCTATTGTACCTAGTTAAAATAAATACCATGTTACCTGTAAAATAAATATAAACCCTAAAATAGCTACAATGTAATTATTAATTATATTGTAGCTATCTTAAGGTTTATTTTATAGGTAAGTATTTAGTTAAATAGGAATATTTTAGTTAATAAGATAATATTATTTAGATTTATTGCAATAATAATTAAGTTAGGAGTGTTAGGGTTAGATAGGGTTAATATAGTTATTATATATAATATAATAACTATATTAATTATTAACTATCGGCTAGATTTAGAGTTTGGCGTTAGCCATCAAAACCAGCGTTAGAGGCTCCTAACGCTGGTTTTGGGATACCGCTGGTACTTAGAGTAGTCAGGAAAGGGTCTAACGCTCACTTTGCAGCTGTGACTTTTCCATACCGCAGATCCCCTTACGTCAATTGCGTATCCTATCTTTTCAATGGGATCTTTCTAAATCCGGTATTTAGAGTCGTGGCTGAAGTGAGCGTTAGAAATCTAACGACAAAACTCCAGCCGCAGAAAAAAGTCAGTAGTTAAGAGCTTTCTGGGCTAACGCCGGTTTATAAAGCTCTTAACTACTGTGCTCTACTGTACACTAACACCCATAAACTACCTATGTACACCTAAACCGAGGCCCCCCCACATCGCCGCCACTCTATTAAAATTTTTTAACCCCTAATCTGCTGACCGCACACCGCCGCCACCTACTTTATCCCTATGTACCCCTAATCTGCTGCCCCTAATACCGCCGACACCTACATAATATTTATTAACCCCTAATCTGCCGCCCCCGCTATCGCTGACACCTGCATATTTTTTTAACCCCTAATCTGCCGCTCCGTACACCGCCATAACCTACATTATACCTATGTACCCCTAATCTGCTGCCCCTAACACCGCCGACCCCTATATTATATTTATTAACCCCTAATCTGCCGCCCCCAACGTCGCCTCCACCTACCTACAATTATTAACCCCTAATCTGCCGACCGGACCACACCGCTACTATAATAAATGTATTAACCCCTAAAGCTAAGTCTAACACTAACACCCCCCTAACTTAAATATAATTTAAATCTAACGAAATAAATTAACTCTTATTAAATAAATTATTCCTATTTAAAGCTAAATACTTACCTGTAAAATAAACCCTAATATAGCTACAATATAAATTATAATTATATTGTAGCTATTTTAGGATTAATATTTATTTTACAGGCAACTTTGTAATTATTTTAATCAGGTACAATAGCTATTAAATAGTTAATAACTATTTAATAGTTACCTAGTTAAAATAATTACAAAATTACCTGTAAAATAAATCCTAACCTAAGTTACAATTAAACCTAACACTACACTATCAATAAATTAATTAAATACAATACCTACAATTATCTACAATTAAACCTAACACTACACTATCAATAAATTAATTAAATACAATACCTACAAATAAATACAATGAAATAAACTAACTAAAGTACAAAAAATAAAAAAGAACTAAGTTACAAAAAATAAAAAAATATTTACAAACATTAGAAAGATATTACAACAATTTTAAACTAATTACACCTACTCTAAGCCCCCTAATAAAATAACAAAGCCCCCCAAAATAAAAAAATGCCCTACCCTATTCTAAATTAAAAAAGTTCAAAGCTCTTTTACCTTACCAGCCCTGAAAAGGGCCATTTGCGGGGCATGCCCCAAATAATTAAGCTCTTTTGCCTGTAAAAAAAACACATACAATACCCCCCCCCCAACATTACAACCCACCACCCACATAACCCTAATCTAACCCAAACCCCCCTTAAATAAACCTAACACTAAGCCCCTGAAGATCTCCCTACCTTGTATTCACCACACCGGGTTCACCGATCGGTCCAGAAGAGCCTCCGATGTCTTCATCCAAGCCCAAACGGGGGCTGAAGAGTGACGTCCATCCTCCGGCTGAAGTCTTGATCCAAGCGGAAAATGAAGAAGTCCATCTTCGGGAAGAAATCTTCATCCTATCCGGGCAGAAGAGGACATCCGGACCGGCAAACATCTTCATCCAAGCCGCATCTTCTATGTTGTTCCATCCGATGACGAGCGGCTGATCTTGAAGACCTCCGGCGCGGATCCATCCTCTTCGTTCGGCATCCAACTGAAGAATAAAGGTTCCTTTAAGGGACGTCATCCAAGATGGCGTCCCTCGAATTCCGATTGGCTTATAGGATTCTATCAGCCAATCGGAATTAAGGTAGGAAAATTCTGATTGGCTGATGGAATCAACCAATCAGATTCAAGTTCAATCCGATTGGCTGATCCAATCAGCCAATCAGATTGAGCTCGCATTCTATTGGCTGTTCCGATCAGCCAATAGAATGTGAGCTCAATCTGATTGGCTGATCCAATCAGCCAATCGGATTGAACTTGAATCTGATTTTCTGATTCCATCAGCCAATCAGAATTTTCCTACCTTAATTCCGATTGGCTGATAGAATACTATCAGCCAATTGGAATTCGAGGGACGCCATCTTGGATGACGTCCCTTAAAGGAACCTTCATTCTTCAGCTGGACGTCGAACGAATAGGATGGATCCGCGCCGGAGGTCTTCAAGATCAGCCGCTCGTCATCGGATGGAACAACATAGAAGATGTGGCTTGGATGAAGGTGTTTGACGGTCCGGATGACCTCTTCTGCCTGGATAGGATGAAGATTTCTTCCCAAAGATGGACTTCTTCATTTGCCGCTTGGATCAAGACTTCAGCCGGAGGATGGACGTCACTCTTCAGCCCCCGCTTGGGCTTGGATGAAGACATCGGAGGCTCTTCTGGACCGATCGGTGAACCCGGTGTGGTGAATACAAGATAGGGAGATCTTCAGGGGCTTAGTCTTTGGTTTATTTAAGGGGGGTTTGGGTTAGATTAGGGGTATGTGGGTGGTGGGTTGTAATGTTGGGGGGTGGGTATTGTATGTGTTTTTTTTTACAGGCAAAAGAGCTGAATTATTTGGGGCATGCCCCGCAAATGGCCCTTTTCAGGGCTGGTAAGGTAAAAGAGCTTTGAACTTTTTTAATTTAGAATAGGGTAGGGCATTTTTTTATTTTGGGGGGCTTTGTTATTTTATTAGGGGGCTTAGAGTAGGTGTAATTAGTTTAAAATTGTTGTAATATTTTTCTAATGTTTGTAAATATTTTTTAATTTTTTGTAACTTAGTTCTTTTTTATTTTTTGTACTTTAGTTAGTTTATTTCATTGTATTTATTTGTAGGTATTGTATTTAATTAATTTATTGATAGTGTAGTGTTAGGTTTAATTGTAGATAATTTTAGGTAGTTTATTTAATTTATTTATTGATAGTGTAGTGTTAGGTTTAATTGTAACTTAGGTTAGAATTTATTTTACAGGTAATTTTGTAATTATTTTAACTAGGTAGCTATTAAATAGTTATTAACTATTTAATAGCTATTGTACCTGGTTAAAATAAATACAAAGTTGCCTATAAAATAAATATTAATCCTAAAATAGTTACAATATAATTATAATTTATATTGTAGCTATATTAGGATTTATTTTACAGGTAAGTATTTAGCTTTAAATAGGAATAATTTATTTAATAAGATTTAATTTATTTAGTTAGATTTAAATTATATTTAATTTAGGGGAGTGTTAGTGTTAGGGTTAGACTTAGCTTTAGGGTTTAATACATTTATTAGAGTAGCGGTGCGGTGCGGTCGGCAGATTAGGGGTTAATTATTGTAGGTAGGTGGAGGTGACATTGGGGGTGGCAGAATAGGGGTTAATAAATATAATATCGGGGTCGGCGGTGTTAGGGGCAGCAGATTAGGGTTACATAGGGATAACGTAGGTTGCGGCGGTGTAGATTAGGGGTTAATAATAATATGCAGGGGTCAGCGATAGCGGGGTCGGCAGATTAGGGGTTAATAAGTGTAAGGTTAGGAGTGTTTAGACTCGGGGTACATGTTAGGGTGTTAGGTGCAGACTTAGGAAGTGTTTCCCCATAGGAAACAATGGGGCTGCTTTAGGAGCTGAACGCTGCTTTTTTGCAGGTGTTAGGTTTTTTTTCAGCTCAAACAGCCCCATTGTTTCCTATGGGGGAATCGTGCAAGAGCACGTTTTTGAAGCTGGCCGCTTCCGTAAGCACCGCTGGTATCGAGAGTTGCAGTGGCGTTAAATATGCTCTACGCTCCCTTTTTTGGAGCCTAACGCAGCCCTTCTGTGAACTCTAAATACCAGCTGTATTTAAAAGGTGCGGGAAAAAAAAAGCACGCGTAGCTAACGCACCCCTTTGGCCGCAGAACTCTAAATCTAGCCGTATATTAATAATATATATAATATAATAACTATATTAACTATATTAACCCTAATATAATTAGGGTTAATATAGTTAATATAGGTGGCGGCGGTGTAGGGGGGTCAGATTAGGGGTTAATATATTTAATATAGGTTGCGGCGGTGTAGGGGGATTAGATTAGGGGTTAATATATTTAATATAGGTGGCGGCGGTGTAAGGGGGTCAGATTACAAGTAAAAGAGCTGATTACTTTGGGGCAATGCTCTGCAAAAGGCCCTTTTAAGGGCTGGTAATAGAACTGGCTACTTTGGGGCAATGCCCCGCAAAAGGCCCTTTTCAGGGCAATTTGTAATTTAGTTTAGGGTAGGGACATTTTAGTATTTTAGGGGGTAATACATTTATTATAGTTGGCTGCGGTGTAGGGGGATTAGATTAGGGGTTAATCATTTTAATATAGGTGGCGGCGGGGTAGGGGGATTAGATTAGGGGGTAATGTAGCTAAAATAGGTGGTGGCGGTGTAGGGGGATCATATTAGGGGGTAATATAGTTAATGTAGGTGGCGGCGGGGTAGGGGGCTCACATTAGGGGGTAATATAGTTAATGTAGGAGGCGGCGGTGTAGGGGGCTCACATTACGGGGTAATATAGTTAAAATAGGTGGTGGCAGTGTAGGGGGATTAGATTAGGGGGTAATGTAGTTAAAATAGGTGGTGGCGGGGTAGGGGGCTCACATTAGGGGGTAATAATTTTAATATAGATGGCGGCGGTGTAGGGGGATTACATTAGGGGTTAATAATTTTAATGTAGGTGGCGGCGGTGTAGGGGGATCACATTAGGGGGTTAGACATTTAATTTAGGTGGTGGTGGGGTCCGGGAGCTGCGGTTTAGGGGTTAAACACTTTATTAGGGATTGCGGCGGGGGATTGCGGTTGACAGGTAGATAGACATTGCACATGCGTTAGGTGTTAGGTTTTATTTTGCAGGCAGTTTAGGGAGCTACGGGGCTCCAATACTCAGCGTAAGGCTTACTACGCCTGCATTTTGTGGCAAGGTGAAAATGGAGTAAGATTTCTCCATTTTCGCCACGTAAGTGCACGGGTTTGGTATACCTGTCTATGGGCCAAAAAACTACAGCCAAAGGCAGAAATATACGAGCATAACTTCTATGTTACACCGTATATGTGATACCAAACCAGTGCAAAATTTGGCGTTGCCGGCTTTTGCGGGCGACGCTGCATATTGGATCGGGCTCTTGGTAATTAGCAGGTTATTCAACTGCCACTCCTAATGAGCTGAATGGCCGTGCTTTACTAGTGATCTACAGTGCTTGTGGCTCCAGAACAGCAATTTATCTATATGTTTAACCCTTTTGCATCTACAGAGGAGCAGTTGGACAGCAGCTTAAATGTAAAGTAAGCTAAAGAAATAGCTAATGCTACTGCTACAAGCCAGCTGTTCCACACACACAAACACACACAAAAAATGTTTTATGTTCCTATGACCCTCCACTCTTTTATAACTACTTCAATTAGTTCCTCATTATGGGCTAGATTATAAGTGCCTTGTTAAAAGGTGCTGCCTTGGGGGGGCGGAGCTAACTGCCGTGCAGAGTGGACGTCTCAGGCTAGAGCTCCTCTCAACTTATTAGTATAAAATAAATTTAAAGTCTATTTTGCCCTAAAAAAGTATACTATTTTACTTGCCCTAGGTGTCCTGTCCTATACCCTTGACAGGCACCCTGCTTTGGGGTTTCAGCAGAACTTTTTTCTCCTTTGTGCAGTGACCGGAGCTGATTCACCTACCAGCCCGCCACACATCTACCCACTTGTGATTGCCGACTGTACCGGAGGGTCGGGGCTCCGCTCCGGTACTAGCGACACTGACCTGGGACCTGTCGCATTAGATAGGTGTGAGCAGGACAGCCAGCGGTGAGCAGCGCAGTCAGCGGTGAGCGGGACGGGGCTCTGGGACCGGCGTGTCCTGGTAAGGAAGCAGCGGGCCACGTCTGGCCTCACAGGAGGGACCCAATCCGATCTGCAGAAGGAGACTGGTGGCCACCGCAGACGGGGCACAGCCTTGGATCCCTGCTCTGCCCGGCGGCTGCATTGAAGAAGAAAGCGGCGGGAATAGCCGCCATCTTGCCGCCATCTTGCCGACCCGGCCTTGCTCCCTAACGTCAGGCAGCAGGGTGGGTTGGATATAGGAGCCTGAGCAGGACTGCTACCCAGACCACCCCTTCTACTCTCGGGAAGAGGCACGGGAAAAGACTTTGCCTATACAATAGGCCTTGCCGGAGCAGCCATCAGACGAGACCTCAGCAGGGATTGGGTGAGTCACAGTTTTTGCAACGCAACATTTTTGCTGCACAGGGGACCCTCTTATTTGATGCTTCACTCTGCCTAACTGAGAGGGGATAATTACCATTGGAAACAAAGGCAGCCTTTACTTTGTTACCCTAGCCAGGGTGTTACTTTGGGTGCTGGGAAAGGTGTACCCTGAGGAGGCCTCTATTGTGTACCACTAGGCCCACTAGACTCTCAACTTAATTAAGATCTGACCTGAGTTTCCCCTGGCAGCCTAGGTGTCACTAACATTACAGAAGGCGCAGCACAACACCTCATGGACGTTTAGTACCAAGCTGCCTGAATTCAGATAGTGCTGGGCAGGGGGTACAGATTCAGCCCTATTCCCTTAGTGTCATTGCAAGGAGCTTACACCTTCTAACCTGCTTGGGGGTTAAACTGCGTCACGGATCTGCAATCACCCTCCTGTGCTCACGCAGACTCCCTTATCCATAACCCTCCTGTACACCTTACAGAACTACTACTGCTATAGGAGGCTGCTCATTTAGTTTACTCTTCCTGCTATGTGAACTGACACTCTCCTGGCATTTCCCTTTTGCTGCACTACCAAGACCACTCAGCTGCATTCCTAACTTCCCTTTTAGAGAGAGGCCCCTGCCTAGGAGAGTAGCCACAACAGCACTTAACTTCTGGATCCTTTGCTTGTAAGTTGCTGTCGCTGACAACTTGCTTCCCTGCTTATGTGACATTTTGAGCATCTGTGTCCTTGGCAAAGCACAAGCAATCGTCCACACTTACTAACTCTCATTGGACTGCATAAACCTGCCATTCCAGCAAATAACAGTTAAAGGGCACCGATATATTTACACCTACGTGTTGCAGGCACCTTAATTACCACTTTCCTGCCACCTTCTTTCAGGACATTCATAAGCTTCTCAAGAGGCTTACCTTCCACAAGGCAGCCCAGGCTACTGGTTGCTGCTGACTGTATCAATAAAGGGTACTGATCTGGAACTGTGATTGTTTGTGCTGCTGCGCCAGCTTATGATTCTCTGTGGCCCTAGCACAGAGTGGAGTGCCTTATTCTTATTTTAATTAAGTGTTTTGCCATAACATAACCTGTACGTCTTCTTTTCAGGACAGGGGGACCCACACTGCTCAGACCCTAGCCTCTCCTGTCTGTCTGCTGCACATAGGCTGTTTGCGGGTTAAGGGAGTGGTCAAACCCAGCCTCTTGCCCTGTGAGTGGATTGACAGGAGACACAGACTCTGGTAGTGCACATTGGCAAACCCATCTAAGTGTTAATCATTTTTGCTCTGGCTAAACCCTCCCCTTCGGACTCCCACTTTCCGGTCTGCTCACGTAGGCTGGTCACCTCCACTTTCCTTTTTCCCTTCCAATAGGTCGTAACCCCCTTCCCTGGGTCCGAGGGGGAATACCTCATCTAGGCTTAACTGAGGTGTCTCATTATAAATTAAAGGTAAATAATAACAGTAGGCTCCGCTGGGCCTCTGTTTCTGCGTGGCCCAGGTGTCTTGAGCTAATTGCTCAGAGTTGTAGGGCAGTGTTCTGCTCATAGGCGCCGCCATGTGGAGATAGAGGTCGTAAGTGGACGCCCGGCCCCACTCAGTCATGTAATACTAATGTGCAAGTGTATTTTCCTTTTTCAAATTTGTCAACCTGTTGGGCCTACACGTCTCCTTAGCAATCTCTAAACTCTAGTCTCAACTGCTTAGAACAGGATACTCTCTCCTAATTTGAAAATGCCCCACAACACTAAGAGACACTCGAAAACACCAGGCCAAGTACAGAAAACGGTCCGGGACCACTTCACGCAACCAACCAAAAACCGGAATGAAGATCTACTTGAGGATCAGAGTGACTCTGAATCCCTTGGGGATGGATCCCAACCTGACCTTACACCTCAGGTCAGATCACAACACCTGATCACAGAGGACACCCTCAAAAAAATGCTTGCAAACCAAACCATCTCCATAACTAAGGAAATTCAGCGCAATCATGCTGAACTCCGCAAGGACATCTCTGAGATTGGGGACAGAGTGGACTCCCTGGAAAGAAAACAGGACGACCTTGCTACCGACCATACCAACCTGTTGGCATACTCGGAATCTCTGGCAGACCAGATCAGCCAACTGGAATTTAAACTCGCCGATGTGGAGGATAGGGCCCGCAGAAACAACGTAAGATTCAGAGGAATCCCGGAAGACATTCAACCTGCAGAACTTCAAACCTTCCTGAAGGACCTATTTAGGGACCTGTTGGGCCCAACAGATGGACTTAACGATACCATGGAAAGAGCTCATAGAGCCTTACGACCTAGAACTGTCTCACAAGAGAAACCGAGAGACGTCATAGTCTGTTTTCATAGCTTTCCATTCAAAGACAGGCTCATGCAGGCGGCCTTCAGGAAACCGCAGATATCAGAGAAGTTCAAAGACATACAGCTGCTGCCCGACCTATCTGCACACACTCTCCAACATCGTAGATACTTCCAGCCGGTCACTCAGATCCTCCGTAGGGAGAACATCAAATACAGATGGGGTTACCCTACTAAATTAATAATCACAAAGGACAACAAGCCATTCACGGTGGCCTCTCTGGCTCAGGGTACGGCCCTCCTGGGTCAGTGGGGCCTTATGGCAGTAGACCCCAGGGGACCCCCCGCGACCCAATCTAAGCTGAGAGTTTCGGCTCCCGAGTGGTCGGTGAAAGAACAAAGACCAAAGAGACTGAAAACACTACAGCCTTTAGATCCTATCCAATCGGAGACTCGGCCCGCATGATAAGTGGCACTTGTTTTCGCCACGCCTCAGGAACCTGACAGGCTGCAGAATGCCCGCTTTTGCCCACCAGTTGAGTCTTGCAGCTGAGCAGAGGAACTGAGATGGTTTGGCCTTACACATGTCCCCCCATGGTCCCTTGGGCCATACCCTATGAGTTCATGCATGTTAGGTTTATGGGTTTAGAAATTCAATTATTATCACTGTTCTTCTTGGCAGACCTACAGGCCCATTATATTTTACAGGCCTGATATGATTAAATATGCTCACCTCTGCCTTTAATGCCCTTTGCTCTATGAGATTACGGAGTGGGGTGGGTACTGTACTGGCATTTGTAGCTACTAAATGTAATAATGAGTGGGGCCTACATTGACCTGAATATGCACCTAGATAATCATATGTGTCTCCATTCTATTCTATATATTATGTTTATGTGTTTTGACATTATTGCATTTACTGTTTCTTGTCAGGTTTCTATGTTCAACTTGATGATTTTGTTTAGGTTATGCCCTTAACGGGCGCATAGGTTGATACTCACTCACTTGCACGTTTGTTTACCTTCTAATAGCTTATTTGTATAGATTTTGGAGTGGGGCTGGCCTTTCCAGCTCCCCTCTTCACACATCCGCTCTTAGCTCCCCCCCCCACTGGTTAACCCACGCCAGGGTTCCAACTAGGTGGACTATTTCCACCTGTGCTGTCAGTACATTTCCTTTTTCCGTGCTAATCACTTCCCTTAACCCCCAGCCCTCCCACACTTCCCACAGGGAAGAGGACCTAGGTTTTCTAAACATTTCTCCTGCCCATTTACTTCCCTGGATCGGAGGTAGAGAATGTCCCGCTTACGAATATGCACACACAACTCCAGAGGCTTAAATTCTCCCTACAAGAGGAGCTTACTTTCCCGTATGCTACGTCACCATAACCCTGACGTAGTGTTTCTACAAGAAACACACTGGTTGTTAACCTCCCCCACCAGATTCCACTCTCGATCGTACACGACCATTGAGTGCTCCTCATTCACAAAGAAAGCTAGAGGGACCGCTGTCATGATTCACAGGAGGATAGCTTATGAGGAAATCCAGGTACTTAGGGACCCCCAGGCCAGATTCACAATCGTAGTATGTAAACTAGATCATGTCACACATACCCTTGTCTCGATTTACCTACCCAATTCCCAACAGCCTGCTTGTCTCAGGAAAATTTTGAGGTTGATTGACCAGCATAAACAAGGCAGAGTCATAATAGCAGGGGACTATAAAATGATTTGGGACACTGACCTTGACCGTAAGACGCTAAACCCAACTAGGCCCTCCCCCCAACTGACCCTTCTCTCTACACGATTCAAATCAATCATGTCTGAGTTTGGATATTATGATATCTGGCGTTCCCTACACACCACAGATAGAGACTTCACTCATTTCTCCCAGGTACACAAAACCTATTCTAGGTTAGATCATATTTTTTGCTCGGCCGGGACCCTGGACTCAGTGCTCCAATCCAATATTTCTCTATGCCCATGGTCCGACCATGATCCGGTATTTGCTGACTTACAACTTAGTGACCCTTGTCCCCACAAAAACAGATGGTCTCTCCCACGCAACATCCTAGCAGACATCCCCTTCAGGGAGGAGTTGCGAAGGGATCTTATAGATCTCATCCAACTCAACGACAATGGCCAGACTGCCGATGACACACTCTGGGGAGCCATTAAGGCGGTAACCAGAGGCTATATCATCCGCAAGCAAGCCCGCCTTAGGAAATTAGCTGGACTCTCCCTAGCCCAAGCCCACTGTAGACTAAGACTACTGGAATCTGCTAACAGAACCAACGTCACGGAAGCATTGTCTTCCCAGATCTCAGCAGTGCGCTCGCATATTAACTGTCTAGAATTGCGACGTACCCAAGAGAATCTCACAAGACTTAAACAAATGTTTTATTATAAAGGCAACAGGGCAGATACACTGCTAACGAATAAACTACGCCAGCGGAACAGTACGTCTCGCATACACCAAATCTTTTACAACAACCAGACCCACAAGCTCCCCTCACAGATAGGGGACTGCTTCTCAGACTACTACTCTAAGCTCTATGACCTTGAGGGTACTGAGATCAGGGCCCCCGCCTCCACTCAACAGATTAGAGAATTTCTCGATTCCTTAAACCTACCCTCCCTATCGACGGAACAACAGGAGTCCCTAACTAACCCGTTCACTCAGTTGGAAGTTAAGCAGGTCATCCAGCGACTTAAATCTCTTAAGGCCCCTGGTTCTGACGGATTTCCTGCACAGTTCTACAAAACCTACAGCCAAGAACTAGTGCCGCTACTCCTTAGGTTTCTTAACACTGCCAGACAAGGAGGAAGCTTTAAAAAGGAATTTTTGGAGGCTGAGATCATTATGATCCCGAAACCAAACAAAGACCCCTCTCACTGCCCCAACTATAGGCCTATTTCGCTTATAAACGTGGACATAAAAATCTATTCCAAGCTTATTGCGAATCGAATTTGCAAACTTCTGCCTACCCTGGTCAACCCAGATCAAGTAGGGTTCATACACAACCGGGAGGGCCCAGATAACACCAGGCGCCTCATTAATATAGTTTGCGAATCGACGAGAATGAACAAGCCTTTTTCGGTTATCTCTCTAGATGCCGAAAAGGCCTTTGATAGGGTTAGATGGAGCTACCTTTGGGAGACCCTTGAGGTTCTCAAATTTCCCTCTGATATACGTCTAGCGATCCAAGCCCTATATTCCAACCCCACAGCCACAGTTAGGGGGATGGGGTTCCACTCAACCCGATTCCCCATCCGTAATGGCACGAGGCAGGGCTGCCCTCTCTCCCCACTTCTGTTCGCCCTGGCAATCGAGCCCCTTGCAGAAACAATACGCACCAACAAAGACTTGGTGGGTATCACACTCTCGGGCTCTAAACATAGCATCGCCTTATTCGCTGACGATGTGACGGTGTTCTCGGCAGATCCTCTCCATACCATCCCTAAACTCCTGGATATACTTGAGGCCTTTGGCTCTCTTTCCTTTTACAAACTTAACGTCCCTAAAACAGAAATTTACTGGTGGGGTTTCCCCCAAAACTACATCTCGGCCCTCCAGAGGCAATTCGACTTCAAATGGTCTAGTAAATGTATCACTCACCTTGGAGTTAAAATATCTAATGACCTGAAACAGATGGTCAAGGATAACTTTTCGCCCCTGCTTGCAGATCTGCGAGCGTTAAAAAATACCTGGGATCACAAGAGCATTTCTTGGATGGGCCGCATAGCCTCTCTCAAGATGTCGTTCCTCCCGCGGCTCACCTACCTATTTAGGTGCCTACCAATTAGAGTACCCTCCCACTTATTGTTGCAATTCCAAAGCGAGTGCACCAAATTCATTTGGCAGAATAAAACCCCTAGGATAGCCCATAAAACACTCCAGTTCCCGGTTCACTTGAGGGGATTGGCCTCCCCATCCATAATAAAGTACTATGAGGGAGCCATGCTCACGCATATCTCTCAGTGGGGAGTTCTGCAATCTCAAGACAGGTGGAGGGACATCGAACAAGCTTCACTGCCCTTTGATATCTATCTAAAAGATCTAATCTGGACCCCGGTCCACAGTCGTAGAACCTTGAACATCCACAACCTTGTAATCGTAGAGTGCTTGGCGGTTTGGGATAAGATCCGGCACCGCAAGTTGATCGCGCCGCATCCCTCCCCAATTACCTCTATCCCTGGCCTCTTTACAGGCCTCCCAGAGACACACCCCAACACATGGGCTAGAATGGGGGTGACACAAGTTTCGGATCTCTGGTCTGCGACCAGTGGAGATGGCTATCTCAAGTTGTCTAGGGACAGCCTTGGTAAAGATGTCCCACCCTACCTCCACTTCGAGCTTACTAGGATCAAGAGTTTCCTATCTAGTTGGGGTTTTTTCCCCTCCGCTTCTCGCCCACTTACTCCATGGGAATCTACTTGGAAAGGTGGACGTAGACTCCACAAGCCTCTGTCGAGACATTACTGTCTGCTAGAGGGTACGACGCCCCCGGACCTGGCCCCGCATTTGAACAAATGGGACACTATCCTCCATACTAGAATCTCGGCTGGTGCCTGGCAAGGGTCTCTTACCCTGACCAAAAAATCTTTGCATTGTGTGACAATGTTTGAAACGCACTACAAAGTCATTTCTCAATGGTACCTGGTCCCAGTGTGATTAGCCAAGATGTTCCCGACGTCCCCCCCACAATGCTGGAGGGAATGTGGGGCCCAGGGGAGCATGCTCCACATCTGGTGGGAATGCCCCAGGTTATCTCACTTGTGGAGTCTATGTTTCCGCACTCTATCTGCTCTCAAGATACAACTGCCCAAAAGCCCTGCCACAGCACTTCTACACTTAAACTTACACGCCCTCCCCAAACATCAACAGATCTTTTGTGTTTACCTCTTAACTTCAGTCAAAACCTGTATTGCTAGATGCTGAAAGAAAACTTCCCCCCCTTGCTGGTCCGATATCCTTAGGAACATGGCCTACCTACAGGTTATGGAAAGGGATATATTTTATAGTCTGGACAAAAGCGACCTGTTTGAGATGGTCTGGGCCGACTGGACGGAAATACATGACACCACATGGCTCCCCCAGGTCAGGGTATAGTAACGCACATATTTCCCGCCTCAGGCGAACCCCGATAGGTGCCTTTCATTTCTCCCCCTCCCTCTCCCCCCATATGGATGAATCCCTCCCTTCCCTCCCCCCCCCCTCCCTCCCCCTTTTGATAATTTCTCAGCAATGTACTGACTTCTATGTCTGATACTTCAATGATTCAGTTGTATCCTTTCTAATGGTTTTTTCCTTTTTGTTTGTTTGTATTCCATTCTAGTACTCTATGATATGATTTGTACTATAATGTGCAGGGGATCTGCGAATCCCCAGACAATGTTATACTGGTTAAAACAAATAAAAAAATTTGAAAAAAAAAAAAAAAATTTGAAAAAAAAAAGGTGCTGCCTTTTTGCTACATTTATCTCATATATAGGAGAGTGCAATACTGGCGTGCACCAAATTCTGTGGAGGTGCTGGACATTTGAACTACAAAACTGATACGTGAGACAAAAAAGTTGCACAGAAAACATCAAAAATACCCTTAAAAGTACAATTACATGCATAATAACACTGCCTGATAAAATAAAAAAACAACAATTGCATAAAAAATTATAAGGGCTCAAAGATATGAGGTCTCAGTACTAGGGAAAAAAAGGCAGACAAAGGGCTTTAACATAGAGATACATACATACATACATATGTTTAAATATCTGCATACTGTTAATGCATATATATTTATATATGTGTGTACATATTTATTTATGTATTTATGTGTTTTACTGTATATATACTGAACATATTTCACATTCCAGTGTTCTTCACATTATAATGCCCTTTTTTATTCTTAAATAAATAAATATATATATATATATACATATATATATATATATACATATATATATATATATATATATATATATATATATATATATATATATATATATATATATATATATACCTATATATCTATTCCTATAGATATATAGGTATAGATATGTATTTTACATGGACAGTATCAGATATATATATATATATATATATATATATATATATTTAAAGGGACATTGAACCCAATTTTTTTCTTTCGTGATTCAGACAGAGCATGCAATTTTAAGCAACTTTCTAATTTACTTCTATTATCAAATTTTCTTTAATCTCTTGGTATCTTCATCTGAAATGCAAGAATGTAAGTTTAGAAGCCGGACCATTTTTGGTGAACAACCTGGGTTGTTCTTGCTGATTGGTGGATAAATTCACCCACCAATAAACAAGTGCTTTCCAGAGGTCTGAACAAAAATTGTCTGGCTCCTTAGCTTAGATGCCTTCTTTTTCAAATAAAGATAGCAAGAGAACAAAGAAAATTTGATAAAAGGAGTAAATTAGAAAGTTGCTTAAAATTGCATGCTCTATCTGAATCACAAAAGATTTATTTTTTTTGTTTCAGTGTTCCTTTAATAATAAAAAGTACATTATTTTCTATGTAAAGAACATATTAATGTAAAATAAGAATTATGAACATTGTGTTTTGCAATTTAGATCTTAACGCGGTTGAGATAGCGCACAATATTTAAATAACACGCCTTAAGAATACTGTTTTCATGTGTGCCAACCCAACTGCGTTAAGATCGAAATTGCAAAACACAATGTGCAAAAGGCATAGTTTTACATTCCTATATTCTTCACATTGAAAATAATGTAATATATATATATATATATATATATATATATATATAAATACTTCTAATGTAAAATACATATCTATACCTATATATCTCTAGAATTAGATATGTGGGTATAGGTATATACAGATATATATATATATATATATATGTATTTACAATAAAAAGGACATTATCTTGTAAGTAAATAACATTGGAATGCTAAATATGTACAGTAAATATACATTAATATATATATATATATATATATATATATATATATATATATATATATATATATATATATATGTGTGTGTTTGTGTGTGTTTACATTAGAGCCGTTAGCAATCAAATACCGTGAAAAGCATTTTATTGACTATTAATATTTAATAATGCTTTTAACTGTGTATGTACTGTAGATATTTTACATTCCAATGTTCTTCACATAGGGGAATATGCTCTATGTACTTTTTAATAGATATTCATATATATACAGTATATATATATATATATATATATATATATATATATATATATATATATGTATGTATAGATATATATTTTACCAAAAAAATATCAGATATATACAGTAATATTTATTTAAATATATACAAAACCCAAAATGTTATTTCATGATTCAGATTGAGCAAACAATTTTAAGAAAGATTCTAATTTACTCCTATTATAAAAGGTTCGTTCTCTTTCTATCTTTATTTGAAAAAGCAAGAATGTAAGCATAGGAGCCGGCCCATTTTTGGTTCAGCACCTGGTACACAGGGTCTTAAAATCTACCCGTCATTATTTCCCTCTGACTTTAAAAGAAATCATGGTTGATGAAATAGAAAAAAAAATTGTTTTTTTATGGATTAGCATACCACTGTTTAATTGCCCACGTACAAAGGATTAGGGGAATTCATGTAGTGTGAATGCATTAAAAACCACAAAATAACTGAGGTTTCAAATTGTTTGGAATTCATTTTAATTTAAGAGCCCATCTTAAATGAATGCAAGTCACTTAGCATGTCTCTTTTATTAGACTGGAATGGATCTCAGTATAAGGTGACACTAATTGTATATCTGCAGAAAACAAAATACACCCATGAGTTCAACTCCACTGAGGAAAGGCTAGAGAATCACTCAACCAATCTCTTTACATTGAACAAACATGTCAGTCCTGTAATCTACATCATACAACAGAAACAAATAACCTATAGGTCACAAATATAAACCGAAGAGAATAAATAACAATACATAATATAATGAAACCCAACGGTTTGTGCTATTCCCTGAAAGCAAGGCTTCAGTTCTGCTTGGTAGGAGCAGGCAAAACCTGTGACCATAAAGAGGGCATTATAATCCATACTTAAAGGGACAGTCTACACCAGAATTGTTATTGTTTTAAAAGATAGATAATCCCTTTTTTACCCATTCCCCAGTTTTGCATAACCAACACAGTTATATTTATATATTTTTTACCTCTGTGATTATCTTGTATCTAAGCCTCTGCAAACTGCCCCTTTATTTCAGTTCTTTTGACAGACTTGCAGTTTAGCCAATCAGTGATGGCTCCCAGGTAACTTCACGTGCATGAGCACAGTGTTATCTATATGAAATACATGAACTAACACCCTCTAGTGGTGAAAAACCTGTTAAAATGCCTTCTAAAGAGGCGGCCTTCAAGGTCTAAGAAATTAGCATATGAACCTCCTAGGTTAAGCTTTCAACTAAGAATACCAAGAGACAAAGAAAAATTGGTGATAAAAGTAAATTGGAAAATTGTTTAAAATTACATGCCCTATCTGAATCATGAAAGTTTTTTTTGGACTAGACTGTCCCTTTAAACAAATATGTTGAATGAAATTAAATTGCTTTCAACAGCATAGAAATAAAAAGTAACTTCTTGACATAACGCCATGTCAAGATAAACCCACCTGCAGCCTAGTAAAAAGGATGCAACAGCTACCAACAAAAAATTGGTATTTGCCTCTGAAACCACACAATCAAGATACAGGCTACAAAAACATCCACAAACACTTAAAGGTAATAAAGGAAAACATTAAAAAAAGAAAACCAACCCAAAACTAAGTGGAATGAGGAGCAAAATTCCCTACTGAAGTTATACAGATTTCAGAATAAAATGCAATCACCTCAATCATAAATAAAATCAGGGATAGGCATGAACCAAGGCTGTGGCGGACATTTTCTAAAGTAAAGACCTTAGTGAAGGTCACCAAGGTACATTTCAAATTAAAGGGACAGTCTAGTCCAAAATAAACTTTCATGATTCAGATAGGGCATGTCATTTTAAACAATTTTCCAATTTACTTTTATCACCAATTTTGCTTTGTTCTCTTGGTATTCTTAGTTGACAGCGTAACCTAGGAGGTTTATATGCTAATTTCTTAGACCTTGAAGGCCACCTCTTTTCAGAATGCATTTTAACAGTTTTTCAGCACTAGAGGGTGTTAGTTCATGTGTTTCATATAGATAACACTGTGCTCATGCACATGAAGTTACCTGGGAGCCAGCACTGATTGGCTAAACTGCAAGTCTGTCAAAAGAACTGAAATAAAGGGGCAGTTTGCAGAGGCTTAGATACAAGATAATTACAGAGGTAACAAGTATATAAATATAACAGTGTTGGTTATGCAAAACTGGGGAATGGGTAATAAATGGATTATCTATCTTTTAAAACAATAAAAATTCTGCTGTAGACTGTCCCTTTAAAAACATCATTATATAGTGCTGAATGTTAATATACTGATGCAGATTCCACCGATACTTTAACCAGCCCTCCTCTGGCTATACCCATGTACCAGTGTCACTATTGTGTCATTATGTAGTGTTGGGTGTTATTATACTGATGCAGATACCACCAATCCTATAATTAGCCAGCCTCTAGCTATACCCATGTGCCAGTGTCACTACTGTGTCATTATATAGTGCTGGGTGTTATTATACTGATGCAGATACCACCAATCCTATAATTAGCCAGCCTCTAGCTATACCCATGTGCCAGTGTCATTACTGTGTCATTATATAGTGCTGAATGTTATTATACTATAACCAGCCCTCTTTTGGCTATACCCATGTGCCAGTGTCACTACTGTGTCATTATATAGTGTTAGGTTTTATTATACTGATGCAGATACCAGTAATCCTATAACCAGCCCTCCTCTGGCTATACCCATGTGCCAGTGTCACTGCTGTGTCATTATATAGTGCTGGGTGTTATTATACTGATGCAGATACCTCTAATGCTATAACCAGCCCTTCTCTGGCTATACCCATATGCCAGTGTCACTACTGGGTCATTATATAGTGCTGAAAGTTATTATACTGATGCAGATACCACTGATCCTATAACCAGCCCTCCTCTGGCTATACCCATGTGCCAGTGTCACTACTGTGTCATTATATAGTGCTGGGTGTTATTATACTGATGCAGATACCTCTGATGCTATAACCAGTCCTCCTCTGGCTAAACCCATGTGCCAGTATCACTACTGGGTCATTATATAGTGCTGAAACTTATTATACTGATGCAGATACCACTGATCCTATAACCAACCCTCTTCTGGCTATACCCATGTGCCAGTGTCACTACTGTGCCTTTGTATAGCGCTAGGTGTTATTATACTGATGCAGATACCACTGATCCTATAACCAGCCCTCCTCTGGCTAAAGAATAGTCACTTGTGTGTGAGCACCAGAGTAGAGATATGTAACAAAATATACTTCTGTGCTGGATAAATATCTTGCGTAAGGGATTTTATCCCGCTTTACTCACCGACTCCTGAGGGCTATCCGGTTCTCCTCTGCCTGTAGTACTGTATTGGCCCATCCACAGGGAGCACTCGTGCTTATTGCCAAAAGTTAAGCGTTGTGGGTAACCTCTCTGGCTCCTTTCTAGGCCTCCGTCGAGTGTCCGCTCCCCTCCTAAGTCTAGGCCTCCATCTGTACTCCAGCATCCCCCATAGTGCAGGTCTGGAGGCAATTGCATTTTTTCTAAAAAGAGCTACAAATTATAGTCCCCTATTTTGTCAATATATCCTCAGGGTAACGGAATTCCTCTTAACCCACAACTTTTTTGAGTTTGAAGGGGTCCATTACCTCCAGAGATGTGGGACTGCTATGGGGGCGAAGTTTGCACCCTCATACGCCAACTTATTCATGGGTTGGTGGGAGCTGTCCCACATCTATGGGGTTGATGGTCCCTGGAAATCCAAGATAATATACTACAGAAGATATATAGATGATCTTCTAATCATCTGGGGAGGGCAAGAGATAGAACTGAAAGAATTCTTAAGAGATCTGAACAACAACACAACAGGTATTAAACTAACCCATGAGTTTGGGAAGACCCATATTAATTTTTTGGATGTAACTCTATTAGGAGAACAGGGAAAGATACACACAAAAGTGTACAGAAAACCAATTACAGGGAACACACTTCTTCACTCGAAGAGTAGTCACCCCAAAAGGGTATTCTATTCCGTGATGAAGGGTCAGTTCATACGGTTAAAGCGCAACTGATCAACCCAGATAGAATACGAAAGACAATCTTTGGATCTAGAGAACCGTCTCTGCAGTAGGGGTTATGAGAGAAAGGAGGTTGCAAGAGTAAGATAAACTATCTCTAGAAGGGAAAGGAAAGAGTTCCTTACACAAAAGGATTCAGATTTGAAGAAATCAAATTTTGGAGAAATAACTTTTGTAACGAAGTATAGTGCACAATACCATCAGGTTTGCAATATTATACGCAAACATTTTCATATGCTAACAGCAGATGAGGGACTTGTAAAAATAGTGTCCAAAGGGTGCAGGTTTGCATATAGGAAGGGCATGACCATTGGCAATATGGTTGCGCCGACACAATTGAGGGCGAACCAAAGTTCCAGTTCATCTTGGCTAAGACACACTGGTGTCTATAAATGTAACTATGGCCCATGCATAGCATGTGGCTGTTTACAAGCAGGTGAGGGTTTCACCAGCACAGCCACAGGAGAACATTTCAGACACCATTCTTGTTTGAATTGCAGGTCAACGTATGTAGTTTACTTACTAACTTGCGAATCCTGTAATATTCAGTATACAGGTCTTACTACCAGGGAAGCAAGAAAGAGGATTCGGGAGCACATTACCCACATAAAAGCAGGCAAGCTCACAACCCCCCCCTAGTACAACACTTCAAAATTAAACATAACAAAAATGTAAGTTCATTAAAATGGACGGTTATTGAACAAGTGAGGTGTAAAAAAAGAGGGGGTAATAGAGATAATTTGCTAGCTAAGAGAGAGGTGTTCTGGATACACAGGCTGAAAACCAGGGTTCCCTTAGGGTTGAATTCTGAATTTGATTTGATAAACTTTTGGGAATAAGCCAAATGGTTCCTGTGTGTCCAGAGCGCCTCTCTTATTAGTCTTTTGTCTTTTGTCTCTCTACTTTGTGTTTTGAACACAAATATCACTACATCCTCTATATACTTTGTTTGGATTGAACTTGTAGTATGAAATAGAATACTGTAATAGAAACTGTTACTAATCTTGCCAATATGGCAATTTTTATTATCTATTCTAGTTATAAGTTCAACATAGGATCCAAACTCTTTTTGTCACATCATTTAATTATAAATATAAATGAAGTTACTTTAGACTATTAGTGATGTAGCAGAGGAGAAGTATATATGTATATATTTATGGTTCATGGTTCATTGAGGTTTAAGCAACACGAAGCTGACAGTTTTGAGTAGAGTAAGGAAATAGTTAATGCAGGTGCCACAATAGACCAACCCACTGAATTAAATTTTAACCAATCACTATGAGCACAGGTGTTTAAAAGGTAAAGGGAAGATAGACACTTTAGCTAAGATTACGGCCATAAGGGCCGAAACATGTCAGCAAGTTGTCATTTCATGTGAGTTCGTCTAGGCACTGTTTGTCACGAAAGTTCTCCTGCTTTGTTTGAAGATTGCACACTACTGAAAATAAAGCAGTTTTTACAAGCAACTGGATCCTGGTGCCGCTTAAATTATTTATAGTGCATACTCCTCTGGCTAAACCCATGTGCCAGTATCACTACTGTGTCATTATAGAGTGCTGGGTGTTATTATACTGATGCAGATACCTCTGATGCTATAACCAGCCCTTCTCTGGCTATACCCATATGCCAGTGTCACTACTGTGACATTATATAGTGCTGAAAGTTATTATACTGATGCAGATACTACTGACCCTATAACCAGCATTTGTCAGGCTATGCGCATGTGCCAGTGTCACTGTGTTGTTGTATAGTGCTGGGTGTTATTATACAGATACAGATACACATCCAGTATTTCACTCAGGCTTTATTTATTCCATAACTCAATATCGCTAGCAGTCTTTTGACAAGCCACTAACTTTATTCACACTACATATTATCCCTTTCCTATTATTTAATCAGAAAGAAAATATATACTAAGGTTTTGAATCACAACCTTAGTATATCTTTTCTTTCTAATTAAATACTACTTATAATAAACCTCATGTGCTGGTTAAAGTGCTTTACCTTTGCATATAAAGCTCCAGGGACACAGTGGCTGCTTGATTCTTGAATCTTCCCTCTCTCTCACTCTCAATCAGTAATTTTCCCGCTACTATGCAGCATCACGTGGGAGTGGTCACAACCCATGCGAAATGTGGCATCGCGTGTGTCAAGGAGGAGTCAGGACCAGCATTCATCTGTCCTACTCCTCCCTCCCCGCAGTCAAATGGGCAGTAGACACTGCAAGGGCCAGTCACGGACACCAGTGTCCGTGTACGGACACCTTGCCTATCCCTGAATAAAATTATAGGAGTATTGCATAGGATAACCACCCAGAAATGATGGTGGATCCAGTTTAGAGGATTGACTACTGAATATTGTCAGGTACTAATTGAGCTATGAAATTCTGTGGGAAAACTAACAAATTATATACAGTATATCTATTTTCCTTTTTTGGAAGCATACTGAATGCACTGACATCATTTAAAAAGGTCAATGTCAATTAGAATAATGAATCAGACTACATCTTAAAAACAAGTTTTGAGTATTTAATACATTTGATTTATTTTAAAGCCTGCTTTTCAATATCTTTAAATGCAGCCATACGTCACCTTATTAAATGGGGTTTGTTGCCATGGAAACCTTTTCATGTTTTTGTTTGTGGCAATAAAAAGAATTTGATTATTTAATTAATTATGCAACATGTAATACAATGCCAATGACTTAACTTGCACAGTAAGAGATCTTTTTTTGTGTTTATTTTAGCATTTAACTAGGTTACCATAATTCTACACCTGCAGTTTATGTTCTGAAAATCTTAAACAGAATGGAGAGAATAGTGAAGAAAAAAAATTAAATCTATATTTTTAAGCATGTGTTTTTTTTTATGATAAAAGCTCTTAAAGCTGTAAATTATCCATACATCGTCTGCCTCTTCAATTGCTACACCCGTGCTGGTAAAATCAGTAATGCATACATAATATGACAAGCTTTGTACCTTTGTATCAATACATAATGTAACCAAGTGCAATGCCATTGTTAAGCAAGGCATTATTTTAACCCAATACTTATTTAACAACGTATACATTTTCTTTCAAATGATGTTTGACACTTTTTATACCCATTTTCTTTTTATAAATTAAAGCAGAAAAGTGGGTTTAAGAGAGAAAAGAGAATACAAAGTGTTTTGTTTTCAATGTGATTTGCAGATACGCTGTAAGATTTAACCCCTTAAGGACAAGGCCATTTTTCCATTTCCTTCCCTTAAAGGGGCAGTATACACTCATTTTTATATAACTGCATGTAATAGACACTACTATAAAGAATAAGATGCACAGATACTGATATAAAAATCCAGTATAAAACCGTTTAAAAACTTACTTAGAAGCTCTCGGTTTCCTCTGTTGAAAAGGTAGCTGGAAAGCCCACTGCAAGTGGCAAATAAGACACTCCCCCCCTCCCCCTTCTTTTGCATATGAAAAGACCCTTTACACAAACAGGAGCAAGCTGGAGAAGGTAGCTGACAGTATTCACATAAAACTTTGGGGCTTGGTTAGGAGTCTTAAAATCAGAGCAATGTTATTGAAAAAAAAGCAAAACTATACATTTTAAAAAAACAAAAAACTTTATGAGCTATATAAATAGATCATCTACAAAACATTTACGCAAAGAAAAAATGAGTGTATAATGTCCCTTTAAGGACCAGGCCTATTTTTAAATTTCTGCGGTGTTTGTGTTTAGCTGTAATTTTCCGCTTACTCATTTACTGTACCCACACATATTATATACCGCTTTTCTCGCCATTAAACAGACTTTCTAAAGATACCATTATTTTCATCATATCTTATAATTTACTATAAAAAATATATAAAATATGATGAAAAGTTTTTAAAAACACACTTTTTCTAACTTTGCCCCCCAAAATCTGTTACACATCTACAGCCACCAAAAAACACCCATGCTAAATAGTTTCTAAATTTTGTCCTGAGTTTAGAAATACCCAATGTTTACATGTTCTTTGCTTTTTTTGAAAGTTATAGGGCAATAAGTACAAGTAGCAGTTTGCTATTTCCAAACCATTTTTTTTTTTTTCAAAATTAGCGATCGTTACATTGGAACACTGATATCTGTCAGGAATCCCTTAATAACCCTTCACATGTATATATATATATATATATTTTAGTAGACAACCCAATGTATTGATCATTTTCAGAATTTTAGGTTTCTTACTGAAATTATTTACAAATAGTTAGTGCAATCATGGCACAAATGGTTGTAAATGCTTCTCTGGGATCCTCTTTGTTCAGAAATAGCAGACATATATGACTTTGGCGTTGTTTTTTGGTAATTAGAAGGCGCTAAATGCCGCTGTGCACAACACGTGTATTATGCCCAGCAGTGAAGGGGTTAATTAGGGAGCTTGTAGGGTTAATTTTAGCTTTAGTGTAGAGATTAGCTTCCCACCTGACATATCCCACCCCCTGATCCCTCCCAAACAGCTCTCTTCCCTCCACCCACCCCACAATTGTCCGCCATCTTAAGTACTGGCAGAAAGTCTGCAGGCACTAAAATATAAGGGTATTTTTATTTTTTAATTAAAAAAAAAAATATTCTGCCTTGTAGGATCCCCTCTTAGCCCCCAACCTCCCTGATCCCCCCCAAAGAGCTCTCTAAGCCTCCCCCCTTGACCTATTGCCTCCATTGGTACTGACAGCTGTCTGCCAGTATCCATTTTCCTAACAAATGTGCCCTTTTTTTAAATAAAAAAATAGAATCCCCCTATTTTCTGTAGTGTTGCTCCCCCCTCAATACCCTACTCCCTCCCCCTCCTGGATCCCTTTCCAAAACATTTTCCCACTCCCTTTCCCTTTCCCATCTCCCTCCTTATACAGTTTCGGACCGGTAAATGTGAATACTGTGTGCATGCATGCACACACGCCCACACACTCACGCTCCCAAGCCCCGCCCCCACCTCCTTACAGGATCACGGACAGGATCCGGATGCCGCAACGGCGATGGCCCGCCCACCCGCCTCCCTGCTAAGGCTCCCACCCACCAATGATTGGCACCACCACCGTCCGATGCAGAGAGGGCAAATCTATTTCTGCATTGCCTCACTCATGGGGCACTGCAGAAATAGTGCAATATCGCTATTTTGAGTAAGATTGCAGCAGAGAGATGCCCAGGACTGCAGCAATGTACAGGGTACGTTGCTGGTCCTTAAGGGCATAACGACCAACGTTGTACAGGGTTTAGTATATAAAGAGAACAATTTCAACTTGAGGTAGAGGCGCTCAGCTATACTGTAAACGATAAATAGGTCCAAAAATATATAAAAATATATATGTTTTTGAACAAAGAGTGGAAATAGTCTTAGACGTTGAATTTCATCACAGTTTGTGGATTCAATAGTGAAATTTCTGCTTACCAGCTGTGACCTCAATCGTATGAGGTAAGCGATGTGCCCAGGTTTAAAGATGATTCACTAGGATAGTTCTCCTTTGTCCTGGTGCTGTTCTTGGAGGCCTATTGTACGAATGGGTCCTTCTTGTTCAAATTCTTTACCAGAATGAAGATCATGGACTCTCTTAGGGTAGACTTTAATCTGTCTGTTATATCTTTCTTGCAATGGTGGTAGGAATGTTGGATTCTTGTACTTTAGGAGGAGGTAATGCCTCTAGGTGGTGAGAATCTCCTTCCCCTCAGAGTGCAGTCAAGATGTAGTTCATGGAAAGAAAGCAAAAGCACATAGCATAATATTGTTTTGACACAGAAAATATATTTATTTCATAATCATATGCGCTTACATTAAAAACCCTCAATCGACATGAGGTAAGTAACAAACAAATATGCAACTCTTATGGCTGTATCCTTAGGAGTTGGTGAGAAAAGCGATGATATGGTAATCCAGGTGTTAGATGATAAAACACTTGTCCTTAGTACAAAGTCACTAGTAAAAATAACTGTACACAGTGCTGGGATTAACTAAAATATGTTGTGTGCCCCTAGGCTTGTATTGCAGCACCGGTGTTTAGGACTGGAGGGGCTGATCTAACTATGCCCTCTGTAGATAAGAACGGTATAGTATGTGAGCTGCAGAGTTTTCCTAGATATGAGGATTTGACTTAGACCCCTGTGAAGTGGTAGACCTCTTCGATTCCTGATGTCTTATCTGTCAGACTTGCAGCGTTACCATTAACTTATGATAATAATAATGAGTGTGGTATACTGCGCAAGATACAGATAAAGCTTACTGTGCAGCTAAAACAGCTCCGCTATAGCATGATTGTCTGCATGCCTTCTGAACAGGGTTTGTACAGGGTTTGTTGAAAAATTACCCAGTACGTCTGTCCTGTTTAGCTAATCACAATCCAAAGTTATAAAAATTA
This sequence comes from Bombina bombina, assembly GCF_027579735.1. Lineage (NCBI taxonomy): Eukaryota > Metazoa > Chordata > Amphibia > Anura > Bombinatoridae > Bombina > Bombina bombina. Next base: position 859,328,438 of record NC_069501.1, read on the forward strand.
ACAACATATTTACAGGGGAAATTTTCATTTGTAGAATTCCACAGCTAAAAGGACCAGGCTACACTATTTGAATTATTAATGAGTACTCCCAACAAACAATTTTGGCTCTCAAAATCCTGCATTGTCTACGCCAAGTTTACAATACAAGACATAGGGGTAGATTTATCAAACCCGGGGCGGACATGATTTGCTATAGCAAATCATGTCTGCCCTGCATGCTTGTGCAATGCCGCCCCTGCACATTCGCGGCCATTCAGCCGCTAGCAGGGAATGTCAATAACCCCAGTCGTATCTGATTGGGATAATTGCAGTCCGCCACCTAAAAGGTGGCGGACAAGTTAAAGAGCAGCAGTCCTACGACCGATGCTTCTTAACTTCAGTTTCTGGCGAGACGGAAACTACACAGGGAGATAGCAGCATCCGCTGCTTGGTAAATCTCCCCCATATTATCATTTGTATAGTATAGTCATTTGGTAGTGGTATTTAATATACACATATGTGATATCCTTTACAACTAATATGATTTTTAAGTAAACCTCAGGAAACCAGAAATCCTGACAATGTATTTTTTATTCCAAACTCCCATTTTCAGGACGGTAAAATACAGTACTATCATCTATAGGAACAGGATTTCTCTTAGCAATGCATAGTCGTGATTGGGAGTAAAGTGTTTGCCATTCTGTCATATTTGTTTCCAGCCGTGATCAGACAATACTCATTCTGCACAAGAGAGGGAGTTTTATATTTCTCATTCTTTACGGTATAAGCGGGTTTGGATCTCCCATTTTGGACAGTGAGAGTGAGTTTTTGAAAACACTGTCTATACAGTGAGAGTGAGTTTTTGAAAACACTGTCTATACTGTGAGAGTGAGTTTTTGAAAACACTGTCCATACAGTGAGAGTGAGTTTTTGAAAACACTGTCTATACTGTGAGAGTGAGTTTTTGAAAACACTGTCCATACAGTGAGAGTGAGTTTTTGAAAACACTGTCCATACAGTAAGAGTGAGCTTTTGAAAACACTGTCTGTACAGTGAGAGTTAGTTTTTGAAAACACTGTACTGTGAGTGAGTTTTTGAAAACACTATCCAGCTAGAGTAAGTTTTTTGAAAACACTGTCTGTACAGTGAGAGAGTTTTTTCTTCTTAAAGTGTCAGTAAACCTAAAATATAATGTTATATAATTCTGCGCATAGTGCAGAATTATATAACATTATATTAGTACTATCGTTATAAAACTTAATATAACCTTTTAATTTTTTTAAAATATGGCAGTTTTACAGACCTGCTCTCTGCTCTCTGCTGAGCGGGTCTGATTTTATTCCACAGCGCATCGGGCCAGCTGTATAGTCATAGCCCGGCCCGACCGCGCCATAACACTAAGTGTAGCTTGCTCCTGCTCTGTCTGACAGCAGGAGCGAGCTGCACTTAGTGTTATGGCGCGGTCGGGCCGGGCTGTGACTATACAGCTGGCCCGATGCGCTGTGGAATAAAATCAGACCCGCTCAGCAGAGAGCAGAGAGCAGGTCTGTAAAACTGCCATATTTTAAAAAAATTAAAAGGTTATATTAAGTTTTATAACGATAGCACTAATATAATGTTATATAATTCTGCACTATGTGTAGAATTATATAACATTATATTTTAGGTTTACTGTCCCTTTAAATCTTGGCCTGTAAAGTAAGTTCTGCAACTTATCTTAAACTTCATAACTTGGCGGTTTAATGATTCCCAGTATGAGAAATGTAAAAATACCATTTAAGAAGACTTGTCAAATAGGGAAAAGTAATGTTTTCAATCAAGTGAGTGACAGAAAACATAAAAAAATATACTAATAACATTTAAAAAGTAAAAATATAGTCTTAAATACAATCTATTGGCAATTTAAAAAAAAAAAAAAAAATCGGCCTTTGCCTAAATTGGTCAGCTAATTTCTTGGGTGATGACAAAACAATATGCTTTTGTGCATTAAAAGCCTGCAGCATTGAACGCATTTTCAACAGAAAAGTTCCAAAAATACCTTTTTTTGTGTGTTTGACCTGTTGTTAAGATATAAGGGCACATTATACTATCATGCTTATAAAAATGGCATTCAGATTACTTATCACTTCTCAGGATTGCAAAAGTATAATTTTACACGTGAAAAAGATGTTTACTTTAGACACCATACAAAGGCACTTGGTTTCACGTAACCACACTATTTTGCCTACTCTTTGTGCCTTAATGTCTAGATGTGAGAAATATAAGTTTTGGGCAATGCTTGGCAGCAGTAAAACAATATTTTGTATAGTGTACATGCAGCGCTAATTCTCTTTTAGCACTTCCCATTGATTTCAATGGGAGACATAAAAGGTAAATGTTGGGCGATATTTAGGAAGCGCAATGCTGTCACTGTCATTAATGCCACAATATTGGATAACATTAGGAAGCAACTTCACCAAACAGATACAAACACTACCTGTTCAATCATAGCTAAAAAATAATAATAAGCATTTTTACCCTGATAAAAAAACAGCAAAATCTAAATTATTTTAATCAGGTTTACAAAGAGATGACATTGGTTCATAATTTTTTTTAGAAATATCTCTTATAAAACAAATTTCTTCCATTCTTTCAGAAGACTTTAGTGAAAACAGTCAGTGCAATAACACTAGAATTGGAGTTACTAATTGATTAAAGATCTAGTTTAGGGAATCCAGTCCACTGGCATGTTCACTAAGATTTAGAAGAGATATCAACTCAATTGAATTACTAATGCAATTCTGACAGTTTAAAGAAGTCAGATGATGCTAATTATTTTCCACAGTGACTCTCCTGAATCTCTTGAAATAAAAAGCCAACATAAAATATATAAGCCTATATACAGCCAACATAAAATATATAAGCCTATATACAAGAGAATTTTATAAAAGCCAACACTTATTTTAGCGTGCCCTAGTACAGTGTGCGCTATCATCATTTATATTACAAGTGGTGAGTTATGTATGTATATATGTGTGTGACCACCACCTAGTCATATATCATAACCCTTAAAATCACTCACCTAGATTGCAAGTTGTGTTTGTGTTTTAACGCAGCCATTACGAGTTGTGTGTTTGTGTTAAATCAGCAACGCAGCCATTACGAGTCTTGTCGGTATAGCTGTACTGCAAGCCTTTTAGCCTGTAACGCAACGTCAGTCCTGCAGTTGCAAAAATTATGTTTTTTCATGGGACTTCCATAGCACAGCCATTACGAGTTTTGCGGTTGAGGCTAAAAATCTTGTGTTGCAGCCTATACCGGCACGTACCGCCATCGGAGAGCAGTAGTTATGAGTTTTACGCAACAAAACTGTTACATAAAATTTATAACTAATGTGTTACAAAGTACACTAAACACCCATAAACTACCTATTAACCCCTAAACCGAGGCCCTCCCGCATTGCAAATACTATATTAAAGTTATTAACCCCTAATCTGCCGCTCCCGCCATCGCCGCCACTAATAAAATTTATTAACCCCTATTCCGCCGCTCCCCAACATCGTCACCACTATAATAAAGTTATTAACCCCTAAACCGCCGCCCTCCCGCATTGCAAACACTGTTTAAATATTATTAACCCCTAATCTTCCGTCTGCCCACATCGCCCCAACTATACTAAAGTTATTAACCCCTATTCCGCCGCTCCCCGACACCACCTCTACTATAATAAACCTATTAACCACTAAACCGCAAGCCCCCCACAACAAAATAGACTAAATTAAACTATTAACCCCTAAACCGAAAGCCCCCCACATCGCAAAAAACTAATTTAAACCAGTAACCCCTAAACCTAATGCCCCCCTAAATTTATATTAAAATTACAATTTCCCTATCTTAAAGGGACACTGAATCCAATTTTTTTCTTTTGGGATTCAGATAAAACATGCAATTTTAAGCAACTTTTTAATTGACTCCTATTATCAAATTGTCTTCATTCTCTTGGTATCTTTATTTGAAATGCAAGAATGTAAGTTTAGATGCCGGCCCATTTTTAGTGAACAAACTGGGTTGTTCTTGCTCATTGGTGGATAAATTCACCCACCAATAAACCAAAAAGTGCTTTCCATGGTCTGAACCAAAAAAATAGCTTAGATGTCTTCTTTTTCAAATAAAGAAAGCAAGAGAACGAAGAAAAATTGATAATAGGTGTAAATTAGAAAGTTGCTTAAAATGGCATGCTCTATCTGAATCACGAAAGAAAAAAATTTGGGTTCTGTGTCCCTATCAAATTAAATTAAAACTTACCTGTCAAATTAAAGAAACTAAGTTTAAACTAACAATTAAACTAATACAGGTGGCCCTCGTTTTACAACGGTTCAATTTACACCGTTTCAGAATAACAACCTTTTTTCCAGTCATGTGACTGCTATTGAAAAGCATTGAGAAGCAGTGCGTTGATTAAAATAGCCAGTAGGTGGAGCTGTCCGCTTGTGTTGCAGCAAAGCCAAGCAAGCTGAAATTAAGCAGTTTAACCAGACCTGAGCTATCAAGCAGATTTCAAATGAACAAGATCTTCCTGTCTATAAATCAGTCCAGATTGGAATGCATAGAAAGAACTGTTTGCAGAAAAATGCAAGTGAAGTCTGTGTTGTGTGATTATTTTATTAGGTTTATAATGCGGTTTAGCAAATGTTTTTGTTAATTTAACTTAGTTTAATTATATATTCTGTGTTGTGTGATTATTTTATTAGGTTTATAATGCTGTTTAGCATTTAAAGTCTCCATTTCAAAGCTTTAAAAATAATGTATTAGGTGTTACTTATGACAATTTTGAGAGGAGCCTGGAACTTATCTCCCTCACTTCCCATTGACTTACATTATAAACTGGGTTTCAATTTACAACGGTTTCAATTTACAACCATTCCTTCTGGAACCTATCCCCGGCGTAAACTGAGGGCTACCTGCATAACTATTAAACTAAAATTAAAATAACTACAAATTAAAGAAAACTAAAATACACATTAAAAAAAATCCTAACACTACTATAAAAATTACAAAGTATCTAATTACAAAAAATAAAAAATACAAAATTACAAAAATTAACAAACACTAAATTGTGAAAAATAGCAAACGATTTGAACAGCCAATAGGATTTCAGTAGCTCTCATCCTATTGGCTGATTTGAATTTCCAAAATCAAATCAACCAATAGGAATGCAAGGGGTGCCATTTTGAAAAGGCTCCCTTGCATTGAAGATACAGTATACAGCGGCGACCATATAAAGAGGATGCTTCGCGCCGGATGTCTTCAGGATGGACCCGCTCCACGCCGCCGGGATGAAGATAGAAGACACCGCCGGGATGAAGATAGAAGATGCCGCATGGATGAAGATAGAGTCGCCTGGATGAAGATGGAGCCGGCGGGATGAAGATCCTTCAAGCAGGACTTCAGCAACTGTGAGTACCTAAAGAGGGGTTAGTGTTAGGTTTTTTTAAGGGTTTTTTTGAGTTTTTTTTTTTTTAGAAAGCTAAATGCCCTTTTAAGGGCAAGAAAAAGAGCTAAATGCCATTTTAAGGGCAATGCCCATACAAATACCCTTTTCAGGGCAATGGGTAGATTAGGTTCTTTTTAGATTGTTTTTTTTTTATTTTGTGGGTTGGGGGGCTGGGGGTTTGTAATGTTAGTGGGCTATTTAAAAATAGCTGATTTCTTTAGGGCAATGCCCTACAAAAGGCCCTTTTATGGGCTATTGGTAGTTTATTATAGATTAGATTCTATATTTTGGGGTGTTTTTTTTTAAATGGGTATTAGAATAGGAATAATTTTTATTATTTTTGATAATTAGTTTGTTATTTTGTGTAAGGTTTTGCTTTATTTTTATTTTGTGGGTTTGGGGGGTGGGGTTTTGTATACTGTTATGGGGTGTTTGTTTTTCTTTTGTAGAAAAAGAGCTGATTTCTTTAGGGCAATGCCCTACACAAGGCCATTTTAAGGAAATACAAAAGGCCATTTTAAGGGCCCTTGGTAGTATATTATAGATTAGGATTTTTTATTTTGGGGTGTTTTTTTTTGTTAAAAGGGTATTAGAATAGGAATAATTTTTATTGTTTTGGAAAATGTCGTTTGTTACTTTTTGTAATGGTAGTTTTTTTAATTTTTAGTGTTTTTTTATTTTTTGTAATGTTAGGTTTTAGTGTAAGGCAGCTTAGGATTTATTTCACAGGTAAGTTTGTATTTATTGTAACTAGGTAGTTAGTAAATAATTAATAACTATTTACTAACTAGTCTACCTAGTTAAAATAAATACAAAATTACATGTGAAATAAATATGAAACCTAAGCTAACTACAATATAACTATTAGTTATATTGTAGTTAGCTTAGGTCTTATTTCACAGATAAGTTTGTATTAAGTTTTTAATAGGTATTATTTAGTTAAGAATTGTATCTTTAATTTAGCTCTATTTTAATTATGATAAAGTTAGGGGGTGTTAGGGTAAGGTTTAGGGTTAGGGTTAGATTTAGGGGTTAATATAGTTTAATTTAGGTTGTTGCGATGTGAGGGGCTGGCAGTTTAGGGGTTAATAGGTTTATTTAGTGGTAGTGATGTGGGAGCCAGAAGTTTAGTGGTTAATAACTTTATTTAGTGGTGGCGAAGTCGGGGAGCAGCGGAATAGGGGTTAATAGATTTATTATAGTGTGGATGATGTTGGGGTGCCAGGGAATAGGGGTTAATACATTTATTTTGGTGGCGGCGATATTGGGAGTGGCAGATTAGGGGTTAATAACATTATGTAGGTGGCGGTGATGTCAGGGGCAGCAGATTAGGAGTGTTTAGACTTGGGGTTTATGTTAGGGTGTTTTTTTCCCCCATAGACATCAATGGGGCTGCATTACGGAGCTTTTCATTCCCCGATCGCAGGTGTTAGGTTTTTTTCTAACCTGCTCTCCCCATTGATGTCTATGGGGAAAGCATGCATGAGCACGTCAAAACAGCGCTTGTATTTTGTGCGGTATGGAGCTCAACGCAACCATATCGCACGCACAAGCCGGCTGTTTTAAAACTTGTAATGGCAGTGCAATGTAGTGTAAAATAACGCAACTTTTGTTGTGTTCGTTTTGCACCCCGTTGCGCCCATAACTTGTAATCTACCTGACTGTTAATACCTTTTTAATAATATATATGCATAGATTAAAGCTTTTTGTTTTAATGCACCTTCACCTTAGCACACTTATTATGCACTTATGAAAGTAAAAATCTAAGCGCTATGGATTGCACTCCTGCGATTAGAGCACCATAATGAAACCATTTTTATGCTTAAATTGTAATCTAGGAGGTCATAGTATTTTACAAAACGTCATCCACTTTTAAACTTAACCAGTTCTCCTATTTATTTTGATTTTGTTTATTTTGAGGACATGGATCCATGAGATCTAACATAAACAGCACAACAAAATGAGGCTGGCATTTGCTGCGTTGTGATCATTATTACTATGACAATCACTTGACAGTTATACTTACATGAAATTCCTTATTTGAAAGATGGGACTTCTATCATTCAGATGAGGGTCTTATGGTATATTTCTATGGTTAGGGGGTAATAAAGGCTTTGGGGCCGATTTATCAAAGGTTGAATGGCCCCTGATGCCCCTGTTTCCGCGCGAGCCTTCAGGCTCACCGGAAACAGTAATTATATGAAGCAGGGGTCTTAAGACTGCTGCTCCTTAACTATTCAGCCTGTTATGAGGCTGCGGACATCAATCTGCCCGATCTCATACGATCGGGCTGATTGACACCGCCTGCTAGTGGCCGATTGGCCATGAATCTGCAGGGAGATTGCACAAGCAGTTCGCAATTTTTAGTGGCCCTTCTAGTTTTTACTGTATGCCTACCTGTATATGGTTCCTGGAGATGTTTCTGCACAGAATGCTACCACAATGCTAATGTATGACAATGATAATCTTTAAAAGACACATTTTGCAAGTGCAAGCACAATCAGTAATGCAAATCTGATGTTTATAAACCTTTAAGTTTTTCTAACTTTACAGTCACATGGTGTAATGATAAAGATAATACGTTCTCATATGCTCAGTTAATCTAAATATAACAAAATATATTACAGACTTATTAGACTGACAACAGTAAATACTTTCAACCATTTTTTTAAATAAAGGAAAGAATGATATAGTTTACATTAATATTATTTCCTAAATCGTGACACTACAGTTAGTTATTGGCTTTATAATTCTGTAAGTAAATGTATTTTTTAATCACGGTTTTCACACAATTTTAATAAAGCTTTCATCCTGGGAGACAGTATCCAAGGAATGAGAGGTTAGTGCTGTTTCTAGGAGACACAATTAATTGAGAGGCATAGATAAATATTCATTGGTTACTGAACTGAACACAACAGATTTTCCAGTCAGATATGACTTGCAGATCTTACAGTCTTGAGTGATAAAATTTATTTTTTAATTTATTTTTTTACTTTATACATAAATTGTCAAAACGTTTTAAGGCTGGAACATTTTATCCATTCACATTCATCATTGGTTAAAATGTATAGTTTATATTTAAAGTAAGCTAAGTCTAGGTTTAGTTTATATGTATACCTCACTTCAAATATTAACATCAAGAAAAGAGTAAAAAATCCAGATGGTGACAATATTTCAAACTAAATATAAAAATATGCATTTTCAATAAACCTAATCAAAATTTTGTGTGAAAATAAATTTAACTCTGATTCAGCAGAAGTTTAAGGGGGATTAAGATCAGAGTAGAAGGATTGTTCTATGATACCAAATTAAGACACCATATAAGCCGTGTATATACTCACAGCATATATTTTAAATATCCGGCTCTTTCTTTGTGTAAAAAAGGATTTCACAGATTTTCAAGTTTAAAATAGTATATTTATTTTGCCCAATGCGTTTCAACGGACCCAGCCGTCTTTATCAAAAGCTTTTAAAAGTGATTTACAATAAAAAATTACATGTAAAATAAAACCTAACCTGAGTTACACTAAAACACTAAAACCTAACCTTACACTACAATTAAATAAATTACATTTATTAAATACAATTAACTAAATTACAAAAAAAACAAAAACCTTTTTTTTTTGTAAGTGGCGTCCCTTGAATTACGATTGGCTGATAGAATTCTATCTTAGGTTGCTTGTTCGTGTGTGCCATATAGGTAACATTGTGCCGACTTCCATTTAGTTATTCATGAGTCAGCACTAATTGGCTAAAATGCAAGTCTGTAAATAGCACTGAGATAAGAAGGCAGTCTGTAGAGGCCCACATAAAAGATAATCACAAAGGTAAAAAGTATTTTAATATAACCGTGTAAGTTGTGAAAAACTGGGATATGGCTAATAAAGGCATTATCTATCTTTTTTAAACAATGGAGTAAACTGTCCCTTTAAGCATTATAAACAATGCCTTATTTTCCTTTAATGTACCTCTGTATATTTTACTTTGTCCTTCCTCCAGAAAGAATATAATTTAATTATGAATATGGTTGTTTTTCTCCTCCCTTCAGAGAGGCTGGAGTGCATTCTTTGGAATGTAGACCCCCTGACACTGAGCATGTCATTTTAAACAATTTTCCAATTTACTTTTATCACCAATTTTGCTTTGCTCTCTTGGTATTCTTAGTTGAAAGCTTAACCTAGGAGGTTCATATGCTAATTTCTTAGACCTTGAAGGACACCTCTTTTCAGAATGCATTTTAACAGTTTTTCACCACTAGAGGGTGTTAGTTCATGTATTTCATATAGATAATGCTGTGCTCGTGCACGTGAAGTTATCTGGGAGCAGGCACTGATTGGCTAAACTGCAAGTCTGTCAAAAGAACTGAAATAAAGGGGCAGTTTGCAGAGGTATAGATACAAGATAATCACAGAGGTCAAAAGTATATTAATATAACTGTGTTGGTTATGCAAAACTGGGGAATAGGTAATAAAGGGATTATCTATCTTTTAAAACAATAAAAATTCCGGTGTAGACTGTCCCTTTAATATAAACTGGTGCTAATTTCTATAGGTCCCCAGTTAGCCGCAGTATAGGAAGTAAGATAAACAAGAGTAGTAAAAAAAAATATCAGCGCTATTGTGTGCTAACACAGGTCGTTAACTCTTTTACTTTGAGCTGACATTAGAAGTTAAAAGTAATATATTAGCCCTCAAATGAAAGTCTAGAGCGCACTCACACAAGATGACAGATAGTGTTGGTACCCTAGACCCCTCACATAAAACACTGCACACATACATACACATACAGATAAATGTACAAACATACACATATATACGCATATATCTATACACATACAAATACACACATACACATACAAATACAGTACACATACACATACAAATACACACATACACATACAGATACACACATACACATACAAATACACACATACACATATACACGCATATATCTATACACATACAAATACACACATACACATACAAATACAGTACACATACAAATACAATACACATTTGAACCTTTCCCAGTCCATAACCTTGGGCCTAATGATCTAAAGCTCTCCACTCAGGTGACATGATCTAAGAAGTCTCGCCTGTTCAGAGAGTTCCTTAATTTGTTTTTAGAACCTTAGATTTTACCTTGATAGATGTCTATCTCACTGTTTAGGGTTCAGTATGTGAAGACATTACAATATAAGGTATTAAAAAATCCCAAACATTTTGGGCCAGATTACGAGTGGAGCTGTGAGGATTTATTATATAATTAATATGAACCCAGTTGTATCTACTCCACTCAGTCTCACACCAAACCTAGGTACTTTGATAAACTAGGAACCGTATTCTGCTCATTGACTGAGGGTGACCTGTTTAGGTCAAAAGTAAATAACAACTATCTTTAGTTGCTGGAGATATGCACAACAATGTGAATGTGCTAATACTCTCCTAAGTAATATAATAGCATTTGCTAAACAATAGATAATCTCTTTGGATATAGAATAAATTATAACTTTATGTAATTGAAGCTCTGTTAGTATCTCTTTAAATAGATTGTAGCTTATCACTCAGGTACGATGCTTAAATGTTCAGGTTAGTAAAGTTCATATGCAACCTTATTTATGAATGCAGCAGAATTGTTATGGCAGTGTATTGTATGCAGAAATAACCAGGATATATGCAGAAGATGTTAAACATGCACACTTTCCATTAGTAACGTATATGTATAAGCTTGATTTGTTAGTATATACAGTCTTAGGAACATATGAAATTAGCGTAACTACAGCAATAACTTTATGTTTAGTACGATACCCAACACTTCATGACCAGCGTGTACTTGTGAAGACTTTGCTTGCTAGCAATTCAGTTGTCCTGAGAAGCAGTGTAGAATCCGGCAACAGAGAGGAGCTGCGACACTGACTCCCGGAGTGCTGATGACGTCAGACGCCGAACTACTGCAGACACGCTGTATGTCAGATAGCGTTTCAGAATGAAGTATGCTGTCCTGTGATTGAAGAGAACTTTGCAGATATAAAGTTAGAAAACAACTTGACGAAAATGGAGAGAGCTTCTTGAAAGTTGTGATCACTCCTCATGTGAATCAAATTACCAAGCATCGATGAATTAGAGAGGAGGGCTTATAAAGGCATAACGGTCATGTGATATTATGTTTAAAGGGACAGTGAAACGTGGAAAACATGAAGTATAGAGATTGAGAATTACTGTGATATGACAGGACACCCCCCTTAACGATCTGCTCCGCAGATCAGGGTTTGGGACGGTCTGGATGTCTGCGATGAAACAGAGATACCAATCTAGGGGCTGATAAGTTAGTGGATGGTTCCCAAGAATCCTCTTCTGATGAATAATTTTTCCACCGAACTAAATACTGTAGAGAATTCTTATAGAATCTAGAATCCAAAATGGAATCAACTTCATATGATACTTCATCCTCAATGAGTGTCGGAACTTGAGTTGTCAAGACTTGATCTCTGATTGGAACATAAGGTTTCAAAAGGGATACATGAAATGTTGGATGTATCTTAAAAGAACTTGGTAGTTGTAAAGTGACAGCATTAGCATTAACAATCCTAATAATTTTGTAAGGACCAATAAACAGAGAACCAAGCTTTTTACTGGGAATGTGAAGCTTCAAGTGTTTAGAAGACAACCAAACTAGATCTCCCACCTTATACTCAGGAGGTTTCGTTCTCCTTAAGTCATAATAACGTTTTTGCCTTTCTTGAGATTGTAGTAAAATCTGTTTTAGTTGAATGAATCCTTCAGCAATTGTATTCACAGTGTCATTTACCAAGGGACAAGAACTTTCTGATCTTTGAAGAAGATGATAAGAGGGATGAAACCCATAGTTAATGAAAAATGGAGTTGTATTGGTAGATGAATTAATGGTGTTATTATATGAGAATTCAGCAGTAGGTAGAAGAGAAGACCAGTTGTCTTGCTGAAATGTACAGTAGCATCTTAGATATTGCTCTAAACTCTGATTAGTCCTTTCGGTCTGACCGTTTGTTTGAGGATGGTAAGCTGAACTCAAACGGCGATCAATATGCAAACTAGAACAGAGTTGTGTCCAAAATCGAGAGGTAAATTGTGTACCCCTGTCAGTCGTAATAGACTTAGGTAACCCATGCAATCTGACAATATGTTTGATGAACAAATCTGCTGTTTCTGAAGCTGTTGGCAAAGTGTGAATAGGTATAAAATGTGCCATTTTTGAAAAGAGATCCACAACAACCAGGATGACTGTGTTGTTAGAAGAGGGAGGTAGATCGACAATGAAGTCTAGGGCAATATCTTGCCAAGGTCTGTCAGCGATTGGAAGAGATAGAAGTAAACCATAAGGGTGAATTCTTTGAGATTTACATTTGGTACATACAGCACACCCTTGTATGTACTGTTTTACAGACTGAATCATATGCGGCCACCAGAAATCCCTTTGAATTAAATGAAGAGTTTTCTTGAAACCAGGATGTCCTGAAAGTGGAATATCATGTGCCATAGCTAAAATGTCATTCCTAAGAGATTCTGGAACATACAGTGCATGACCATGGTAAAAAAATCCATCATTACCTTTATGAATCCTAGAATCATTAATCAATGGATCATTCTGTTGTTGTTCTTTGAGAATAGATGTTTTCCCCACTAAGAGGCCAATGAATTTTTCTGGTGGTATTATTGAGTTTAGTTCAGAACTCTCAGTTAATGGAGTTGAATATCTAGATAGAGCATCTGCCTTTGTATTTCTTACTCCTGGACGATAAGTGATTATAAAATCAAATCTAGTAAAGAATAAACTCCATCTGACTTGTCTGGAAGAAAGACTTTTGTTAGTTTTTAGATATTGTAGATTACGATGATCTGTAAATATGATGATTGGAAATCTTGCGCCTTCTAATAGATGTCTCCAAAATTCTAATGCAGCCTTGATGGCTAGAAGTTCTTTTTCCCCAATTGGGTAATTAATTTCGGCCGAATTCATAACCCGAGAATAATATGCAACAGGATGAAGCATGTTGGTAGAAGAATCTCTTTGAGACAGAATGGCTCCTATTGCAAATTCGGATGCATCTACTTCTAATGTATATTGTTTCGATGGATCTGGGAATTGTAGAATTGGAGCGGTAATGAAACTATGTTTGAGAGCGTTAAAAGAATCATCTGCCTGTTGGTTCCAGTGGTATTTGTTATTCTTTCGGGTGAGTAGTGTGAGAGGTTTTGCGATAGTAGAGAAACCTTTAATAAATTTTCTATAAAAATTTGAGAATCCTAGGAATCTCTGGAGCTCTTTCTTATTTTTTGGAATAGGCCAGTTAGTGATAGCTTGTACTTTGTTGTCCTCCATGGATATTCCTTTTGGTGAAATATGATACCCCAGGAAAGAAATAGTATCAGAATTGAATATACATTTTTCTGCCTTAACATATAAGTTGTTCTGTCTTAATCTTGAAAGAACTGTTCTGACATGTTGTATGTGATCCTCTTTGGAATTTGAATAAATGAGAATATCGTCCAAATAAATGACAATGTATGTGTCAAGTAAATCTTTGAAAACATCATTAATGAAAAACTGAAAAGTTGCAGGTGCATTGCACAAACCAAAAGGCATGACACAATACTCATAGAGACCATACCTAGTGCGAAAGGCAGTTAACCATTCATCACCTTTGCGAATTCTAATTAAATTATATGCACCTCTTAAATCCAGTTTGGTGAAAATGGTAGCACCCTGTAACCTCTCTATGAGTTCTGGAATAAGAGGTAAAGGATATCTATTTTTTATTGTACAGTTGTTCAGTTGTCTATAGTCAATTATAGGCCTGAGACTGTCATCTTTATTCTTCACGAAAAAGATCCCGGCACCAGCTGAAGATGTAGAAGGCCGAATAAAACCTTTCTTTAGATTTTCCTCAAGATATCCTTTGAGATGAAGCAGTTCTGGTTCAGAGAGTGGATATATACGACCATAAGGGATTTTACTGTTTGGTTTTAAATCGATAGGGCAGTCGTAGGGTCTGTGGGGAGGTAGAGATTGAGCCTCAACCTTATCAAAAACATCATAAAAATCTGAGTAACTCTGTTGGTATATTTGTGATATCAACCTGTAATATAGTTTGTGATTGTGTACAGTGTTTTTTACAATATGGTGAGTCGAAGGAAATAGTACCACTATTCCATGAGATGTTTGGTTGATGTTTCTTTAGCCATGAAAGTCCTAGAATTATGGGGTACAAAGGAGAATGAATAACCTCAAAGGTACACAATTCAGAGTGACCTGATGAAAATGTTAATGATAATGGATCTGTATGATGGGTAACAGGACCTGAATTGATAAAAGAACCATCAACAACTCGAATAGGTAATGCAATTAATTTTTTAATTATAGGAATCTTGTGATTTTCAACAAAGGATGAATGAATGAAATTATTAGTTGCTCCTGAATCGATTACCACCTGGGCTTTAAGTTGATGTTGATCCCACTGTAGACAAACAGAAAGAGTAAAGTGAGATGAGTTTTTTATAACAGTCTCATTTAAATGAGCTATCTCTTGCTTACCCTTTTTTGATTTTAACAGAATTGGACACTCCTTTACTCCGTGGTCCTTAGCAGCACAATATAAACAAAGATTAAGTTGTCTTCGTCTAGCCTTTTCTTCAGGTTTAAGAGGACCTTTGACAAAACCTATCTCCATAGGCTCATCTGTTGAACGGACAGTGGAAACTGAATGAGAGCTATAGGCTTTCTTGGTGGAAAATTCTGATGACCCTTTTTCAATCTTCCTTTCCCTCAAACGACGATCAATAGATATAGACAAGGTCATAAGATTTTCTAAGTCCTTAGGAATAACCACACGTACCAATTCATCTTTTAGAGCATCCGCTAATCCAATACGGAATTGATTTGTCAAAGCTGGGTTATTCCACTGTGTGTCAGGTGCCCATCTTTTGA
The DNA here is from genome assembly GCF_027579735.1 of Bombina bombina. NCBI lineage: Eukaryota > Metazoa > Chordata > Amphibia > Anura > Bombinatoridae > Bombina > Bombina bombina. The sequence continues at coordinate 859,343,853 of NC_069501.1, forward strand.
AATCAGTTATATATTCTTCTACAGGGCGTCTACCTTGTCGCAGATGTCTGATAGAATTTTCTGCTGAAGCTTGTTTGTCGTGATCTTCATATAGTAGGGACATGGCATTAAAAAATGATTCTAATGAGTTTAAGATAGGATCTTCTTTCTCATAGTATGCATTAGCCCATGCCTTGGCTTCACCAGTGAGATAAGAAATTACCGTTAGAACTTTAACCCTTTCGGTAGGATAGGTTCTTGGTTTCAATGAAAATAATAAAGTACATGAATTTTTAAAGTCTCTAAATTGAGTTCTGTCTCCAGAAAATCTCTCAGGTGGACATATTTGTGGCTCAGGAGAAACAAGAGGTGATGGTAAAGTTTGAGCAGGTACATGATCCCTAATATATTTTCGTAATTCCTGATTTTCAACTTGGAGGTCCCTAAGACCCTGGATCATTATATCCATATTTTGAGAAAGGGTTCCAACACGGTTGGACAATTCAGTAACATCCATTATAGATACAAGTGGGTTAAGGGTGGCTTGGTAATATGTGAGGATTTATTATATAATTAATATGAACCCAGTTGTATCTACTCCACTCAGTCTCACACCAAACCTAGGTACCTTGATAAACTAGGAACCGTATTCTGCTCATTGACTGAGGGTGACCTGTTTAGGTCAAAAGTAAATAACAACTATCTTTAGTTGCTGGAGATATGCACAACAATGTGAATGTGCTAATACTCTCCTAAGTAATATAATAGCATTTGCTAAACAATAGATAATCTCTTTGGATATAGAATAAATTATAACTTTATGTAATTGAAGCTCTGTTAGTATCTCTTTAAATAGATTGTAGCTTATCACTCAGGTACGATGCTTAAATGTTCAGGTTAGTAAAGTTCATATGCAACCTTATTTATGAATGCAGCAGAATTGTTATGGCAGTGTATTGTATGCAGAAATAACCAGGATATATGCAGAAGATGTTAAACATGCACACTTTCCATTAGTAACGTATATGTATAAGCTTGATTTGTTAGTATATACAGTCTTAGGAACATATGAAATTAGCGTAACTACAGCAATAACTTTATGTTTAGTACGATACCCAACACTTCATGACCAGCGTGTACTTGTGAAGACTTTGCTTGCTAGCAATTCAGTTGTCCTGAGAAGCAGTGTAGAATCCGGCAACAGAGAGGAGCTGCGACACTGACTCCCGGAGTGCTGATGACGTCAGACGCCGAACTACTGCAGACACGCTGTATGTCAGATAGCGTTTCAGAATGAAGTATGCTGTCCTGTGATTGAAGAGAACTTTGCAGATATAAAGTTAGAAAACAACTTGACGAAAATGGAGAGAGCTTCTTGAAAGTTGTGATCACTCCTCATGTGAATCAAATTACCAAGCATCGATGAATTAGAGAGGAGGGCTTATAAAGGCATAACGGTCATGTGATATTATGTTTAAAGGGACAGTGAAACGTGGAAAACATGAAGTATAGAGATTGAGAATTACTGTGATATGACAGGAGCACTAATTAACACTCCATAAGCGTTAATTGCGCTTGAAGTACGATTTTTGCATGCATCGAATTGCACTGGTACTACAAGTTAAAAGTAAACTGTATTTGCTTGTGTGCTATCCTTGACAAGCGCAAAGAGCCAAAGTTAGAATATTGCTTGCATGTACGTATTCCCCCAATTAAGTCAACCCACTCTAGCACAAACCTGATCGCATATGCTCGTGTGCGCTAAACAGACAGTGGATTATGTTTGCCCAACACTTGATAAATCGGCCCCTTAGACATTAAAGTCATTTGCCTGCCTTTTTTTCCTAGCACCTGAGACCTCATATCTTTGAGCCCTTATAACTTTTTTTTTGTTAAATACATTTTGTGAATAATTTTTATTAGATATTGTTATTATGAGTGTAACTATACTTTGCAAAGTATTTTTTATGTATTTTGTGCTACTTTTTAGTTTTGCAAAACAGTTAACCAGAGCTCTGATGTCGCAGTAATCATTCTAGCGTAAATTGCGATTGCACTCAAGCAATGATGTTTACTTTCAACTTAATTAATCAGTGGTAAGTCAGACGATTCAAAACCTCGCAATAAAGCCCATGGCCCCTATTTATCAAGCCATCAACCGCAAATACGCTGGAATTCCTCAGCGTATTTATGGCGAGCCTGGTTCGCCTTATTTATCAAAGCCTACAGAACGGCAAAAGTAGAATTTTGTGACGTAACATACAATCTGCCTGTCAACGTCCGACACAGATCGATGCTTACGTCACTACAGATGTTCCGAATGCAAATTCGGCACTATCTGACTACTTTTGCTACTTATCAAATTTCTACCAGGTACGCTAGGCACTATTCCTGCCCAGTGTACCTGGTTTTCATAGGAAACAATTTTGAGTCTGAAAGCAGCGAAAGCTCATGTTCGCTGCTGCCCGATATCCCATTGATTCCTAATGGGAGAATAAAGTTACATTTACACCTAACACCCTAACATAACCCCCGAGTCTAAACACCCCTAATCTGCTGCCCCCTACACCGCCGCTACCTACATTATACTTATTAACCCCTATTCTGCTGCCCCGACACTGCCACTTACATTATACTTATTAACACCTAATCTGCTGCCCCTACATCCCCAACGTTGCCGCCACTATATTACATTTATTAACCCCTAAACCTAAGTTTAACCCTAACACCTCCTAACTTAAATCTAATTTAAATAAATATAACTAAAATTACTATCATTAACTACATTATTCCTATTTAAAACTAAATACTTACCTATAAAATAAACCCTAAGATAGCTACAATATAACTAATAGTTACTTTGTAGCTAGCTTAGGGTTTATTTTTATTTTACAGGCAAGTTTGTATTTATTTTAACTAGGTAGAATAGTTACTAAATAGTTATTAACTATTTAATAACTACCTAGCTAAAATAAATACAAAAGTACCTGTAAAATAAAACCTAACCTAAGTTACAATAACACCTAACACTACACTATAATTAAATAAATTAAATACAATTAAATACAATTAACTAAATTAAATACAATTATTATTACAATTATCTTACTGTCCCCCTCCTGCTCCTATCAGCACCTCCATCCTCATCCATCTCTCTCCTTCTCCTCCTTTGTACTCCCTTGCATCCGCATTTTCTCCCCCCTCTCCCTCAAGGTGGCAGTTATCTATCGCCCCCCTGGACCAACCTCCCAATTCCTTGACAACTTTTCTGCCTGGCTTTCTCACTTTCTCTCTACAAATACACCTGCTCTAATCCTAGGGGACTTCAAAATCCCCATTGATAACCCATCTACCCCTGCTGCTTCTAAACTTCTCTCACTCACAAACTCCTTTAGTCTTTCACAATCCACCCTATTCCCTACTCACCGTGATGGACACTCTCTTGATCTCGTATTCTCCTACCTCTGTTCCCCTTCTGATGTCACCTGTCGCCCATTTCCCATCTCAAACCACCATCTACTCACCTATAATCTCAATGTACAGGCTAAATCTATTTCTACCCACCACCTCCGCACCTGTAGAAATCTGCACACTGTGGATCCTCTCCAACTTTCTAACCTTATTCAAAAACGCCTTCCCCACACTTCCACGGTATCCTGCCCTGACCTTGCTACAAGCCATAATAACAATACTCTCTCCTCTGCACTCGACACCCTTGCTCCTCCACAAATATGCAAAACCCCACGTTGTCAGCTCCAGACCTGGCACTCTCAGCAAACACGCTATTTACAAAAATGCTCCCGTGCTGCTGAATGTGCCTAGAGGAAATCCCGCTCTGAACCCAATTTCCTACACTATAAGTTCATTCTTTATTCTTACTCCTCTGCCCTTCACTTAGCCAAGCAAAACTACTTCTCTTCTCTCATATCTTCTCACTCCCCAAACCCTAAACTCTCTTCTCCACTTTCAACACTCTCCTCTATCCACCTGCACCACCTCCCTCATCTGACTTTAGTGCTCAAGACTTGGCAGACTACTTTTTCAACAAAACACTTACCATCAGAAGTTACATCCCACCACAAGACTGCAACCTTTCATCTCTGCCCCCGGTCACCCCATCCAACACTCTCAGTACCTTCCCCCCAACCACTGAGAATGAAGTGAGTTCCCTAATATCTTCCTCACCCCTCACTACCTGCCCCCTTGACCCTATCCCTTCACATCTAATACCTTCTCTGTCCTCTACCCTCACCCCAGCTCTTACTCACATATTCAACCGATCCCTTACTACTGGTTCATTTCCATCATCCTTCAAACATGAGGATGGGGGGTCACCCCCATCCTCAAAAAACCCTCCCTCGACCCCAATTCTCCTGCAAACTACTGCTTCATATCAATGCTTCCGCTAGCTTCTAAAGTCCTGGAAATACTAGTTTTCGATCGCCTAACACACTTCCTATCCTCCAACTTGCTTGACCCCCTGCAATCTGGCTTCCGTCCACAACACTCAACTGAGACTGCCCTCACCAAGGTTACTAACAATCTTCTTTCTGCTAAAAACAATGGCCAGTATTCTATACTTATCTTACTTGACCTGTCTGCTGCCTTTGACACTGTTGACCATCCCCTCCTCCTACGGATTCTCAGCTCCCTTGGGCTCTGTGACATTGCCCTCTCCTGGATCCGCTCTTACGTCTCTAATAGGTCCTTTTATGTCTCATTTGCTGGCTACTCATCCTCTCCATTGCCTCTGCCTTTTGGAGTACCTCAAGGCTCTGTTCTAGGCCCTCTACTCTTCTCTAAAAACTTCTTGTAATAAAAAAATTACAAGAAGTTTAACTAATTACACCTAATCTAAGCCCCCTAATAAAATAAAAAAAGCCCCCCAAAATAATAAAATTCCCTACCCTATACTAAATTACAAATAGCCCTTAAAAAGGTTTTTTGCGGGGCATTCCCCCAAAGTAATCAGCTCTTTTACCTGTAAAAAAAGAAATACAACCCCCCAACATTAAAACCCACCACCAACACAACCAACCCTACTCTAAAACCCACCCAATCCCCCTTAAATAAAACCTAACACTAACCCCTTGAAGACCACCCTACCTTGATCCATCTTCACCCAGCCGGGCAGAAGTCTTCATCCGATCTGGGCAGAAGAGGTCCTCCAGCCGGGCAGTAGTCTTCATCCGATCTGGGCAGAAGAGGTCCTCCAGCCGGGCAGAAGTCTTCATCCAAGCGGCATCTTCTATTTTCTTCCATCCGACGAGGAGCGGCTCCATCTTGAAGACATCCGACATGGAGCATCCTTCCTGGCCGACGACTAACCGACGAATGAAGGTTCCTTTAAATGATGTCATCCAAGATGGCGTCCCTTCAATTCTGATTGGCTGATAGAATTCTATCAGCCAATTGGAATTAAGGTTGAAAAAATCCTATTAAAGAAAAAGGAACAGCCGCACTAATAAGGCACCAAGGAGAAGGGCTGATAAAAACAAAAATTTATTGGAACAGTTTAAAATAAGGTATGTGGCAGGCAAACATCCTGACTAGTTTCGTGCTCACAGGAGCACAGGAGCACTCCTGTGAGCACGAAACTAGTCAGGATGTTTGCCTGCCACATACCTTATTTTAAACTGTTCCAATAAATTTTTGTTTTTATCAGCCCTTCTCCTTGGTGCCTTATTAGTGCGGCTGTTCCTTTTTCGTTGCTATGTTTATCATGGTCCTGCTGGCCATTTTTACAGCCTAGCACCCCCATAGCCAAGTCTGGATGGACTATTCCAGTCACTGCTCATTTTTGTCACAAGCCTCATTTTGGGATCTGCAGCAGAAGAGAGTATGTTTGAAAAAATCCTATTAGCTGATGCAATCAGCCAATCGGATTGAAGTTCAATCCGATGGGCTGATCCAATCAGCCAATAGGATTGGCCTCACATTCTATTGGCTGTTCCAATCAGCCAATAGAATGCAAGGTCAATCTGTTTTACATTATTTTCTATGTTCAATTCCTCCAAAGACACAGGAGGACCTTATGTAACCAAAAAGAGGAGCACTAACTTATGGAGTGGTCACTTTTGGACCCAGATAGATTAAAAGGGAGATTAGTATATGATAAAGCAAATAAAATATACAAAAGGTGACTTGAAGTGCCCAAAAGTTAGATAGCAACCGACATTCAATAAGTGCACAACTGTTCTAGAGATGTGTGGAGAAATTGGTGCTGTAACCCCCTAGCATACCTTGACTCGATATTAGAAAAATGCTAGCTGCTAGATCTTCCTATAAAACTGTGGCATAAATAATATGTCTGCATGTTGCTGCTCCAAGGTAGTATTAGTTCCAACCACTAATTAGCAGAGTTTTCTATATGGGTCCTCCTAGAATATTAGCATACAAGTTCAAAATGTAATTTTGAAAATGTTTTGGGGACTGAGTCTGGGAACCATTTTGAAATGTTATAACAAATAAGGTTGACTCATTTTGAATATCAGAACACAAGGAAGTTCTTATCCCAGCTACAATACTTCTAGCATTGTCCCTAAAAGTCTTACACATACACGTGTATATATGCCTGAATAGCATTAATCAAGGGATGTAGGAGTAAAGTGCAGGTAATAAAATCGAACTAGCTAGTGTTATTACTTGAAAAAGGGGGGTTAGCATCTACTAATTACAGTCAGCAGACCCCTAAAGACTAAGGCATTGTTATAAGTATATCAAGAGCTAATGAGTTATATTGATTATAAAGGGTAAAGGATAGTGAGCAGTATCTAACCCACTACATTATCTAATATTTTTGAGGTAACTAATGAATACGAACTTTGATGGCTATATCCAGAGTAAAAAGTACAAATGTAGACCAGCACTCCTCCAATTAGAGTCCCACAGTGAGAACTGCCAAACTCAACAATTAATAGGAATAACAAGAAAATAGTGGTCTCCAATATTGCAAAAATCTTCTTTTATTTCAATACATGTGGTAGACAACAAACAGGTAACGACTTTTCGGGGTAATTTTCCTTAATCATGTGATGCATAGGCCTTCATTTTTCATTTCTTATATAGCTAATACACTTGTCATTGATTAAACACCTGTGAACACCTACACTATATATATCGCCATCTAGTGGATGAAAATTAAAAAAACACCTATATTTTAAAACAAACCTGAACAAAGATTGTGAAAACATAGTGTATACTTCTGTTACATTGTAGATGTATCATATTTGTGAACAACATCTAATAAATCATACCATATAGACAATGTAACCAAATGCAGCACAGCAAAGATAGAATACATTTAATTTACAAATATCAATTGTATATATTTACAGAAATAGACTGCAGATAAGGCCAGTTCAGTAGAAAACAGACCAATTAATCTCTCTATTTATGCCTTTTGGCTCAAAAAGAAAATAATTGTTGTATAAAATAATTTCCAGAAATTGCAGAATAAAATGGATCTGATCAATGCTATGAGTGCCCATAAAAATAAGAGAATATCTCACAGCCCCCAAACCACTTTCTTGTATTATTGAAGTGTATAGACTTGTAACGTCTAAACTAAACAATATAAATGTATCTGTGGAGAGCTGGACACCATTTAGTTTGTTTAAGAAGTCATTAGTATCTTTAATAAAAGTGTTTGACTGCTCCACTAAGGGTCTCAAAATTCTATCCAAAAAAATTGCCATGTTTGAAAAAACAGAATTTGTTCCCTCATGCTATGGGGCGATCTGGTGGAGAAGTCAAAGACTTATGAATCTTGGGGAGCACATACATAAAAGGTGTTAATGGAGCAATGAGATATTTAGAGGTCTTGTCATCAATAATAGCATTCTGTAAAGCTTGTTGTACCAGAAAAGAAATTTCTTTAACAATTTTTGAAATAGGGTTAGAGACAACCTAGGCATAGACATTTTTCATGTTTAATTGTTGTAAGATTTCGCTTCTATAATCTGACTTGGTAAGCACAACAGTGGCTCTGCCCTTATTGGCAGGCTTCAGAATTAACTCTTTATTCGACTGTAAGCTTTCAAAGCTGCTTTATCCACTGTTGTGATATTAACAGGTACAGATCTTTTTTATTGATGTGAACATTTTTATTCACCTTTAGTTGTAATTTACATACAGTATGTCAGCAAGAACCAGACGTTCCAACATCTCAATACTGTGATTGGTATTAGTAGGGCAAAAATAACTTTTGTTGCGTAAACCCATATGTTTAATGCTGAGTAGATTAGATGGTGAATCAGAATTAACCCTTACATGTGAATCTTTAACAATATAATTTTTTGAATCCACAGCCCTAGAACTATTACTTATGGGGTCATTGGGCAAATTTGAGTGTCAATACTTAAGTCTTAAGTTCCTGAAAAATCTAAATAAATTCTTATTCAAGTTTAAAAAGTTACAGTCATTAAGTGGGCAAAATGACAGACCTTTCTGTAGTAACTCTGATTCAGCTGCAGACAACTTGAAATCTAAAATGTTCACAACTATATCTTGTTGCATGTTCTTGTGGTGCAATGTGGTGCTTGCTTGCCATCCTTCGACATGGGCTGATTGCCCCTCTCAATGTTGGTGATGTTTCCTGCCCCCTTGTCTGAAGTGCATCTGCCTGAGAAAAATCTGAGGATTCAGCACTGCTGTTGGTTGAGGATGTCTAACGTCTGGTTCATCTATCTCTGCCTTGGGGGTCGAAGATCCATCGATACACCCGGCCTGATGAGTAGTCCTGCTCATCTCATAGGAACTTTGATCTTTTCCTTTCCTCAATGTTTTTATGAAGGTCAGTGAAGATATTCTTGTTGTCTGTGAGAAATTTCTCATAAGCTTCTAAATGTAGTGATAGAATCTTTAAGTTTGTTAATGACCTTTTGAAGGTATTCCACCGTAAGGACAATAATATCAAGTGAAAATTTGTTAAGTATTTGCTCAAATTTGCGACAATATTCCTGATTTTCTTTGTGCAGTGTAGTGTGTGTATTCATCCTAAGGCCTCTAGAAATGCGTTTTACCCTGAAATACTCTGCTGTGGCATGTTGTGGCAAGGTTGTGGCATGTAAGTCATATGATATGCCAGATACTTCTTGGTCAGTTTTTCATACTGGGTGTAACGCTCGTGGGATATTCCTCTATCAGACCAAACTTGGCCAGTAGTTTTCTTATCCCGGCGTCAAGTGGAATGATAGGAAATATGCCAGAGCAGAGAAAGTTTGTAAAATGAGGTAAGCAGTACTCACAGTAGGCAGGGTAGTCCTTGGCCGCAACATGAAGACAAACCAGCTGTAGAGCAGTTCAGGGGTAAACTAATAGAAGGACCAGGAACAGGCAGGAGTCAGAAACAAAAGGAAATCCGGCAGTATAACAGTTCAGGGGTAAACCAATAGAACTACCAGACAGGCTGTGTTCAGGGGTTAAGCAGGCAGAGTGGTCAGACAGGCAGAGTTCAGCAACAGTGTAGAAATCCAGTAGCTCAGGGGTTAAGCAGGCAGAGTGGTCAGACAGGAAGAGTTCAGCAACTGTGTAGCAATCCAGCAGTTCAGGGGTTAAGCAGGCAGAGTGGTCAGACAGGCAGAGTTCAGTAATGTAATAACAATCCAGCAGTCCAGAAAACACAACACCCAGGAGCACACAAAGTAACTCCTATACTTGGGCAGTGTTTGTAAGCACTGCAGGTACTTACATAGGCGCCGATTCGTACCAAGAGGAGTTCAAAGGGACCAACCGGCAAAGGGAGAAACTGATGTCTGGCGATGACATCATCACCGCACGCTGACAGCAAGCACAGCATCCCTGGCAACAGCCAGAGTCAGAGCGGTGCACGCCACGTCCCTGGCAACAGCCAGAGTGGTGCAATGGCGTGACACTGGGTACTGGAAATATCCGCAGGTGCTGTGTGCAAAAAACTTCTGGAGCATGTAGTAATTCTGGAGGCTTCAAAGTCAGTATATGAAAAACTTTGAAATCCACTGCTTCATCAGTAAGCATTTTAAAATATGGGTGTGCACGGAATACAGCAGTATATAAAAATCCAAAAGTACAAATGTAAAACAAGACACTCCTTTAATTAGAGTTCCACAATGAGAACTGCCAAATTCACCAATCAATAGGAATAAAAAGAAAATAGTGGTCTCCAATATTGCAAAAATCTTCTTTTATTTCAATACATGTGGTAGACAACAAACAGGTCACAAAGTTTTGGGGTGATTTCCCTTTATCATGTGATGCATAGGCCTTCAATTTCCATTGCTTATATAGCTAATACACCTATCATCAATTAAACACCTGTGAACACTTAAACTACATATATCGCCATCTAGTGGATGAAAATTAAAATACACCTATATTTTATAACAAACCTGAACAAAGATTGTCAAAACATAGTGTATACTTCTGTTACATTATAGATGTATCATATTTGTGAACAACCATATAGACAATTTAACCAAATGCAACACAGCAAAGATAGAATAAATTTAATTTACAAATATCAATTGTATATATTTACAGAAATAGACTGCAGATAAGGTCAGTTCAGTAGAAAACAGACCAATTAATCTCTCTATTTATGCCTTTTGGTTCTATTGTATGTAATTGGAAGATCCAGTAAGTCTCCCGTCCCTTTGTTTTAAAAGCAGCTCTCTATTCCCTCCTCTTCTGTTTTTTTTTTTTACTTGTTCTATAACTTGGTACCTAGGTTGATTGACCTGATGGCCTAGTTTAAAAAAGTGAGATGCTACAGGAGCCATAACAACCTTACATCTAATATTGCTTTTGTGCTCAGTTATGCGATCGCGAATGCGCCTAGTGGATTCACCCACGTAGACACGCCCACATGGGCACTTAATTAGATATACAACAAAACTGGAGTTGCATGTAAAATGATCATGGAAGTCATATTTGTGACCAGTGTGAGGATGTGAAAAAAATGGGTTTTTAATAATGAAGCTACAATTGATACAGCCCAAACACAGGAAACAACCTAAGTTTTTCTTAGAGATTTTGCGTACTAGTGGTACCCCCACCAAAGTCTGCCTTCACTAAAGCATTTCTTACTCCTCTTATAGGCTGGCATTGGAAATGATTAAAATTCCTCTATACTGGGATTACATTGACTCAATATATCCCAATGTTTTCGTATGGTCTTTGATATAATTGTACTTTGCTTGGAAAATTCAGAGATGCAGCACATTCTTTTTGTGTAATTTTTGGGCCCTTTAGATTTAAGTAAGCTTGCTCTCTGAATTAGCTGAACATCATTATTGACTTTATCAATTAGTTGTTTGGGATATCCCCTTTCAAAACATTTCTCACCCATTTCCTCTAATCTGGATTAAACTACATCATTGTCTGAGACAATGTGCTTAACGCTTAGCATTTGGCTACGAGGTAAAGACTTAATCAGGGCTGGATGATGTGCGGTACGATAATGTAGTAAATTATTATGGTCCATGGTTTTTCTGAAGATGTCAGTGTTAAAACCAAAAGCATCCTTCATGACAGTGACATCCAAAAAATCTAATTGAACTTCACTATATGATAGTGTAAATTTAATGTTAATTGTAGATTCATTTAACTCTTTAACAAAATGCTCAAGGGATCCAATGTTGTCCACCCATACACCGAAGATGTCATCAATGTAGCGCCACCAAGTGGCACCACATTGATTAAAAAGCCTGTTCTCAAAAACAAATTTCTCTTCAAAAACATTCATATATATATTTGCGTAATTGGGGGTGACATTGGATCCCATGGCCGTACCCTGTAAATGAAGGAAAAATGTACTCTCAAAAAGAAAATAATTGTTATATAAAATAAATTCCAGAAGTTGCAGAATAATTTGTAACATCTAAACTAAACAATATAAATGTATCTGTGGTGAGCTGGACACCATTTAGTTTGTTTAAGAAGTCATTAGTATCTTTAATAAAAGTGTTTGACTGCTCCACCAAGGGTCTCAAAATTCTATCCAAAAAAATTGCCATGTTTGAAAAATAGAATTTGTTCCCACAACTATACATTTGAGCCAAAAAGCATAAATAAAGAGATTAATTGGTCTGCTTTCTACTGAACTTACCTTATCTGTAGTCTATTTCTATAAATATATACAATTGATATTTGTAAATTAAATTTATTCTATATTTGCTGTGTTGCATTTGATTGCATTTAGTGATGTCCCGAACTGTTCGCCCGCGAACGGTTCACAGCGAACATAGCTTGTTTGCGTTCGCGGTTGCGGGCGAACACATGGCGATGTTCAATCCACCCCCTATGTGTCATCATTGAGGAAACTTTGACCCTGTATGTCACAGCCGTCTGACACATTAGAGCCAATCAACATCAGACACTCCCTCACAGACCCTCCCAGCTACTCGGAAGCTGCCATTTTAGACTCAAAACGACCTTGCTTTCTTAGTGAGTGGACGTGTTGTGTTTATGCTCCTGACATTATAGGGAAATACATAGCTAGGCTAGTGCATTTAGTGTCCACTACAGTCCAGAAGGACTCCGCTCATCTCTGCTGCAAGGACAGCACCCCAAAAAGCCCTTTTTAGGGCTATATTTCGTGCCGTTTTTTTTTTTCTTCGTATTTTTATTAGCATTTGCTTGGCTTTCAGCCTGTGTGTTTAAGGCTCACAGCATATGCTGTGATTGCTGCCACCACTGATATCTCCCTAACAACATTAGTTTAAATTTAACTAACCAAAAATTTTAATTATTTTGCTAGTGTAATTTTTTTTCATTTTCTATCAGGCCTGTGTCACACAGCATATACTCTGGTTCATTGCTCTGTGCCAGCCACCAGTGTTAATATCCGTTTATAACATTTTAAATTTAAAAAAAAAATTAAATAATTTTGCTAGTGTAATCTAATTACATTTTCTATCAGTCCTGTGTCTGTCAGGCTCACACAACATTAATATACCTCATTTTTTTCAGTCTTTTGGTTAATTGGTCTGTGCCAGGCAGCCACCACTCATATCTTCTTCACCTTAATTTAAATATAAAAAAAAAAAGTTTAAATTTTTTTGATAGTGTAATCTAATATCATTTTCTGTGTGTTTTGCTGACATACAGAGCCTACTGTGTTTACTTGCTGCCCTCCCTAGTCTATGAGCCACGACTCATATGTGTTTAACCATTTTTTAATCCCCCCCCCCCAAAAAAAAATAATTTAAATCATTTTTCTAGTGTAATCTAATAGTATTTTCTATCAGGTGTGTGTGTATCTGACTTACAGAGCCTACTGTTTTTAATAGCTGCCCTTCCAAGGCTATCAGCCACGACTCATATGTATGTGCTTAACCTTTTTCTTTAAATTCCCCCCAAAAAGTATTTAAATTATTATGCTAGTGTAATCTAATTTTATTTTCTATCAGGCCTGTGTCTAACTGTCTATCTGACTTACACAGCATACTGTTGTTAATTGCTGCCCTACGTAGCAGCCAGCCACTGCGACCACTCATATGTGCATTGCACTTCTTAACATAATTTTAATATTAAAATCTAACATTTTAAAATATTTTGCTAGTGTAATCTAACTTAATTTTCTATCAGGCCTGTGTTTTTGTCACTTACACAGCATACTGTGTTAAATTGCTGCCCTACCTACCATCCACGACTCATAACTGCCAGCCTGTGTGCCAGGCCCAACTAGCCAATTAGTGGCACCAATCATAATTCTTGTAACAGTATAAAAAAAAATAAAAAATCATAATTTTTTGGACTGCAAATATTCAGTCTACTAGTGCCATTGAATTGCAGTTTCCTCCTGCCTGGCAGCCTGTGTGCCAGGCACAAACTAGCCAATTAGTGCCACCAATCCTAGTTGTTGTAAAAGTATTGTTAATCTTTAAAATTCCAAATTGATCGCTTGTGATTCATCAGTTTGCTCGTGCCATTGAATTGCACTTTCCTCCTGCCTGCCAGCGTGTTTTCCATGCCCAACTAGCCATTTTGTGGCACCAATCATAATTCTTGTAACAGTATATAAAAAAATAAAAATCATAATTTTTTGGACTGCAAATATTCAGTCTCCTAGTGCCATTGAATTGCATTTTCCTCCTGCCTGCCAGCTTGTGTGCCAGGCCGACTTTCAAAATATTTACACCAATCAAATATGTTGTCACAGTATTCTTAATAATTAAAAATTAAAATTTTTGGTAATTGATGTTCTGAATCCTCAGTTTGCTCGTGCCATTGAATTGCACTTTCCTCCTGCCTTGCAGCCTGTGTGCCAGGCCCACCTAGCCAATTATTCCCAGCAATTATATTTCTTTTAACAGTATTGCAAAAATTGTCAATCATCACTTTTTTGACTGTCAGTATTCAGTCTCCTAGTGTCCTTGAATTGCATTTACCTCCTGCCTGCCAGCCTGTGTGCCAGGCCGTCTTGCCAACTATTTACACCAATCATAATTGTTGTCACAGTATTGTTACTAATTAAAATTAAAACATTTTTGATTGTTGTTCTTAATCCTCAGTTTGCTCGTGCCATTGAATTGCACTTTTCTCCTGCCTGCCAGCCTGTGTGCCAGGCCTACTTTCAAAATATTTACACCAATCATATTTGTTGTCACAGTATTCTTAATAATTAAAAATTAAAATTTTTGGTAATTGTTGTTCTGAATCCTCAGTTTGCTCTTGCCATTGAATTGCACTTTCCTCCTGCCTGCCAGCCTGTGTGCCATGCCCAACTAACCAATTAGTGTCAGCAATCATATTTGTTGTCACAGTATTGTTATTAATTAAAAATATTTTTTTTTGATTATTCTGAATCCTCAGTTTGCTCTTGCCATTGAATTGCACTTTCCTCCTGCCTGCCAGCCTGTGTTCCAGGCCGTCTTGCCAACTATTTACATCAATCATAATTGTTGTCACAGTATTGTTACTAATTAAAATTAAAACATTTTTGATTGTTGTTCTGAATCCTCAGTTTGCTCGTGCCATTGAATTGCACTTTCCTCCTGCCTGCCAGCCTGTGTGCCAGGCCCAACTATGCAATTAGTGCCGGCAATCATATTTCTTTTAACAGTATTGCAAAAATTGTCAATCATCACTGTTTTGACAGTCAATCTGCAGTCTACTAGTGCCCTTGAATTGCATTTTCCTCCTGCCTGCCTGCCTGTGTGCCAGTCCCAACTAGCCAATTAGTGCCACCAATCATATTTATTGTAACAGGATTGGAATTTTTGTTAATCATAACTGTTTTGACTGTGATTCTTCAGTCTCCTAGTGCCATTGAATTGCAGTTTCCTTTCTCCCAGCATGTGTGCCAGACAGGCCCATTTGCCAACTAGTGCCAACAATCATATTTGTTGTCACAGTACTTTTAATATTTTAAAAAATTAACAATTTGTGATTTTTAAAACATCTGTCTTTTTTGTTGTTGTCAGTCTCACAGCGTATACTGTGCCCACTTGCACAGTGCCACCACATCTATGGCACCCCCCCCAGCTCCCCAGGTTCTATGCTACATCCCGGGTACGGCAGTGTCACGCCGTCTTGGGGTTGACTTGCCTGAAAGCGGAGAGTCACACCGCACCAGCACTCCTGACCGCCCTGAACGCACAGGTGGATCAGTGGCTGACTCCGCACCAACTGGAGATTGGCAAGGTTGTTTCTGACAATGGAAGTAATTTGGTGGCGGCTTTGAAATTGGGCAAGTTGACACATGTGCCGTGCATGGCACATGTGTGTAATCTAACTGTACAACGATTTGTCCATAAGTACCCAGGCTTACAGGACGTCCTGAAGCAGGCCAGGAAGGTGTGTGGCCATTTCAGGCGTTCCTACACGGCCATGGCGCACTTGTCCGATATCCAGCGTCGAAACAACCTGCCAGTGAGGCGCTTGATTTGCGACAGCCCGACACAGTGGAATTCAACACTCCTAATGTTTGACCGCCTGCTCCAACAAGAAAAAGCTGTTAATGAGTATTTGTATGACCGGGGTGCTAGGACAGCCTCTGGGGAGCTGGGGATATTTTTGCCAAATTACTGGATGCTCATGCGCAATGCCTGTAGGCTCATGCGTCCTTTTGAGGAGGTGACAAACCTTGTCAGTCGCACCGAAGGCACCATCAGCGACATCATACCATTTGTTTTCTTCCTGGAGCGTGCCCTGCGAAGAGTGCTGGATCAGGCAGTAGATGAGCGTGAAGAGGAAGAGTTGTGGTGTCCATCACCCCCACAAACAGCCTTATCAGCATCGCTTGCTGGACCTGCGGCAACGCAGGAAGAGGATTGTGAGGAATAGGAGTCAGAGGAGGAATGTGGCTTTGAGGAGGAGGAGGAGGAGGAGGAGGAGGAGGAGGAGGAAGACAGAGCACAACAGGCATCCCAGGGTGCTCGTTGTTGTCACCTCTCTGTTACCCATGGTGTTGTACGTGGCTGGGGGGAAGAAGATACCCTCAATGAGATCAGTGAGGACGAGGAACGGGACATGATTAGCTCGGCATCCAACCTTGTTCAAATGGGTTCTTTCATGCTGTCGTGCCTGTTGAGGGACCCTCGTATAAAAAAGCTGAAGGAGAACGACCTGTACTGGGTGTCCATGCTCCTCGACCCCCGGTATAAGCATAAAGTGCCTGAAATGTTACCAAATTCCCACAAGTCGGAAAGGATGGAGCATTTTAAGAATAAATAAAAAACTATGCTTTACACAGCGTATAAGGGTGATGTCACAGCACCACCGGAATGTAAGAGGGGAAGAGATGAAATTAATCCTCCTCCTCCTCCCACGACTACGGCGGCAAGGACAGGACGCTTTCCTGACGTCTTGTTGATGGAGGACATGCGTACTTTTTAACTCCCATGCATCATCAGAGACTTTCGGGATCCAGCTTTAGAGAAAGACTCAATCGACAGGTAGCAGACTACCTAGCTTTAACTGCGGATCTCGACACTCTCAGGAGTGATGGACCCCTTGACTACTGGGTGTGCAGACTTGACTTGTGGCCTGAGCTATCCCAATTTGCAATGGAACTTCTGGCCTGCCCCGCTTCAAGTGTCCTGTCTGAAAGGACTTTCAGTGCAGCAGGAGGTTTTGTCACTGAGAAGAGAAGTCGCCTAGGTCAAAAAAGCCTTGACTATCTCACTTTTATAAAAATGAATGAGGGATGGATCACGAAGGGACTGACATTGGGCGATACATTTGATTAAAAAAGGCCTGATGATGAGATGAGCTGGCTTGGGCTACAACTGGTACACAGGCTGGCCTTTTTTTTTGTTATAAAGCCGGAGGACTTGCTTGACTTATTGTTGTCAGTCTCACAGCGTATACTGTGCCCACTTGCACAGTGCCACCACATCTATGGCACCCCCCCCAGCTCCCCAGGTTCTATGCTACATCCCGGGTACGGCAGTGTCACGCCGTCTTGGGGTTGACTTGCCTGAAAGCGGAGAGTCACACCGCACCAGCACTCCTGACCGCCCTGAACGCACAGGTGGATCAGTGGCTGACTCCGCACCAACTGGAGATTGGCAAGGTTGTTTCTGACAATGGAAGTAATTTGGTGGCGGCTTTGAAATTGGGCAAGTTGACACATGTGCCGTGCATGGCACATGTGTGTAATCTAACTGTACAACGATTTGTCCATAAGTACCCAGGCTTACAGGACGTCCTGAAGCAGGCCAGGAAGGTGTGTGGCCATTTCAGGCGTTCCTACACGGCCATGGCGCACTTGTCCGATATCCAGCGTCGAAACAACCTGCCAGTGAGGCGCTTGATTTGCGACAGCCCGACACAGTGGAATTCAACACTCCTAATGTTTGACCGCCTGCTCCAACAAGAAAAAGCTGTTAATGAGTATTTGTATGACCGGGGTGCTAGGACAGCCTCTGGGGAGCTGGGGATATTTTTGCCAAATTACTGGACGCTCATGCGCAATGCCTGTAGGCTCATGCGTCCTTTTGAGGAGGTGACAAACCTTGTCAGTCGCACCGAAGGCACCATCAGCGACATCATACCATTTGTTTTCTTCCTGGAGCGTGCCCTGCGAAGAGTGCTGGATCAGGCAGTAGATGAGCATGAAGAGGAAGAGTTGTGGTGTCCATCACCCCCACAAACAGCCTTATCAGCATCGCTTGCTGGACCTGCGGCAACGCAGGAAGAGGATTGTGAGGAATAGGAGTCAGAGGAGGAATGTGGCTTTGAGGAGGAGGAGGAGGAGGAGGAGGAGGAGGAAGACAGAGCACAACAGGCATCCCAGGGTGCTCGTTGTTGTCACCTCTCTGTTACCCATGGTGTTGTACGTGGCTGGGGGGAAGAAGATACCCTCAATGAGATCAGTGAGGACGAGGAACGGGACATGATTAGCTCGGCATCCAACCTTGTTCAAATGGGTTCTTTCATGCTGTCGTGCCTGTTGAGGGACCCTCGTATAAAAAAGCTGAAGGAGAACGACCTGTACTGGGTGTCCATGCTCCTCGACCCCCGGTATAAGCATAAAGTGCCTGAAATGTTACCAAATTCCCACAAGTCGGAAAGGATGGAGCATTTTAAGAATAAATAAAAAACTATGCTTTACACAGCGTATAAGGGTGATGTCACAGCACCACCGGAATGTAAGAGGGGAAGAGATGAAATTAATCCTCCTCCTCCTCCCACGACTACGGCGGCAAGGACAGGACGCTTTCCTGACGTCTTGTTGATGGAGGACATGCGTACTTTTTAACTCCCATGCATCATCAGAGACTTTCGGGATCCAGCTTTAGAGAAAGACTCAATCGACAGGTAGCAGACTACCTAGCTTTAACTGCGGATCTCGACACTCTCAGGAGTGATGGACCCCTTGACTACTGGGTGTGCAGACTTGACTTGTGGCCTGAGCTATCCCAATTTGCAATGGAACTTCTGGCCTGCCCCGCTTCAAGTGTCCTGTCTGAAAGGACTTTCAGTGCAGCAGGAGGTTTTGTCACTGAGAAGAGAAGTCGCCTAGGTCAAAAAAGCCTTGACTATCTCACTTTTATAAAAATGAATGAGGGATGGATCACGAAGGGACTGACATTGGGCGATACATTTGATTAAAAAAGGCCTGATGATGAGATGAGCTGGCTTGGGCTACAACTGGTACACAGGCTGGCCTTTTTTTTTGTTATAAAGCCGGAGGACTTGCTTGACTTATACGCCAACAACTAGTGTTCAAGCCACAAGCTTTTAGGGCACTTTATAAATGTTTTACAAACATCAATTTTTCTGGCCGCTGCTACAGCAGTTGCTACAACAATACCCAAATTTTTCAGTCATTTGTACATTCCTAATTTTTCTGGCCTCTGCTGCTGCTTTGTGGGAAAAAAACTCAAAAAAATAAATAAATAAGGCACATAACAGTGATTAAACTGTTACGAATAGTACAACTTAGCACACCCCTCATATCTGGTGGACCATTAAATTGAACGCGCATTGCCACAAATTTGAAGGAGGAGGACTGACCAAGCATCTTTATCCATCTCTTGGTTGCTCTAAATTATCTCTGTGTTCCATCTATGCCATACCTGTACTCTATTGTGCAAAAGGGTGGCATATGTGGTGTTTCATGCTGTTGTGCCTGTTGCGGGTCGTGGCCCATGGTATAAAAAGGCTGAAGGGGAATGACCTGTAATGGGTGCCCCAGCAAATTTTTAGAAAAATGTTCCCGGTTCCTCTCAATTATCTCCGGGTTTCTAAAATGGATGCCATACCTGTACTCGCTTGTGCAAAAGGATGGCATATGTAGTGGTGTTTCCTGCAGTTGTTTCTGTTGAGGGTGCTGGACCCTCTTATAAAAAGGCTGAAGGAGAATGACCTGGAGTAGGTGTCCAAGCATGGTTTTTTTGGGCAATTTCACGTTTCCAAACAATTATCTCTGGGATTCTAAAATCAATGCCGTACCAGTACTCAATTGTTCAAAAGGATGCCATATGTTCACTTTCCTGCTGGTGTTTTGTTTGAGGGTCCTGGACCCTCTTATAAAAAGGCCTAAGGAGAAAGAAGTGTACTGGGTGTCTACTCAATGTTTTTTTCTATTTCCCATTTGCCCAAAATTATCTCTGGGTTTGTAAAATCAATGCTGTACCTGTACTCTATTGTTCAAAAGGATGCCATATGTTCTCTTTCCTGCTGGTGTTTTTTTTGGAGGGTCCTGGATCCTCTTATAAAAAGGCCTAAGGAGAAAGAAGTGTACTGGGTGTCCACTCAATGTATTTTTCTATTTCCCATTTGCCCAAAATTATCTCTGGGTTTGTAAAATCAATGCTGTACCTGTACTCTATTGTTCAAAAGGATGCCATATGTCCTCTTTCCTGCTGGTGTTTTGTTTGAGGGTCCTGGACCCTCTTATAAAAAGGCCTAAGGAGAAAGAAGTGTACTGGGTGTCCACTCAATGTTTTTTTCTATTTCCCATTTGCCCAAAATTATCTCTGGGTTTGTAAAATCAATGCTGTACCTGTACTCTATTGTTCAAAAGGATGCCATATGTTCTCTTTCCTGCTGGTGTTTTTTTTGAGGGTCTTGGACCCTCTTATAAAAAGGCCAAGGAGAAAGAAGTGTACTGGGTGTCCAATCAATGTTTTTTTCTATTTCCCGGTTCATATAAATTATCTCAGGGATTCTTAAATCAATGCCTTACCTGTAATTAATTGTTCAAAAGGATGCCATATGTCCTCTTTCCTGCTGTCGTTTCTGTTGAGGGTCCGGGACCCTCTTAAAAAAAGGCCTAAGGATAAAGAAGTGTACTGGGTGTCCAATCATTTTTTTTTTCTATTTCCCTGTTCATATAAATTATCTCAGGGATTCTAAAATCAATGCCTTAACTGTAATCAATCGTTCAAAAGGATGCCATATGTCCTCTTTCATGCTGTTGTTTCTGTTGAGGCTCCGGGACCCTCTTATAAAAAGGCCTAAGGAGAAAGAAGTGTACTGGGTGTCCAATCAATGTTTTTTTTTATTTCACAGTTGCAAAAAAATTATATATGGGTTTCTAAAATCAATGCCTTACCTGTCATCTATTGCTCAAAAGGATGCCATATGTCCTCTTTACTGCTGTCGTCTCTGTTGAGGGTCCGGGACCCTCTTATAAAAAGGCAGAAGGAGAACGACCTGTACTGTACTGGGTGTCTAATCCTGTTTTTGTTTTCAATTTCACGGTTCATAATAAATATCCCTGTGTAACTAAAATCAATGCCATACCTGTACTCTATTGTTCAAAAGGATGGCATATGTGGTGTTTCATTCTGTTGTGGCTGTTGAGGGTCGTGGCCGTGGGACAGTGTATAAAACGGCTGAAGGAGAACGACCTGTACTGCCTTGCTGCTCCTCTTAGGCAGGCCAGCTCTTTGCATACATGCCCACAGACTCTGTAACACATGCCTCTTTTAGGGAGAGGTGCAGCCATAATGCAGGGTCAGAACCTCTGTCTGCAACTGTTATACTCAATTTTGCGAAAGGAAGTAACCTTACCATGGTTCCCTGCACGCACGTATTGTTGTTATATTTTGGTGAGGGTAATCATGATGGCCATGTAGACCACCCCCGAGAGGCATGGAAGTAAGGGATGAGATGAAAGTGCTAAGAATAGTACAACTTGAAAACAAAGAGCCATGGGTGTTAGTGCAAGACCGCTTGGCTTTTTTTGGACTTTGGGTGCGGCTAATCATGCAGGCCATATAGAGCTGCCACCATTCGGTGTTGTATCATCTATTAAACAAATAAGAACAGAACTAACAAAATACAGCCAATGAAGGGCCTTATGAAGACTGAGCCAAGGTTGTATTGTAGTATTTGGTTTGGCTAATCATGATGGCCATGTAGACCACCACCGAGAGTCCTGGAAGTAACAGGGATGATGAGATGAAAGTGCTAAGAATAGTACTACTTGAAACAACCGAGTTAGCCATGGGTGTTAGTCTAAGACCGCTTGGCTTTATTTTTGTTTTGGGTGCGGCTAATCATGCAGGCCATATAGAGCTGCCACCATTCGGTGTTGTATCAGCTATTAAACTAATAAGAACAGTACTACCAAAATACAGCCAATGAAGGGCCTTATGAAGACTGAGCCAAGGTTGGATTGTAGTATTTTGTTAGGCTAATCATGATGGCCATGTAGACCACCACCGAGAGTCCTGGAAGTAACAGGGATGATGAGATGAAAGTGCTAAGAATAGTACTACTTGAAACAACTGAGTTAGCCATGGGTGTTAATCCAAGACCGCTTGGCTTTATTTTTGTTTTGGGTGCGGCTAATCATGCAGGCCATATAGACCTGCCACCATTCGGTGTTGTATCAGCTATTAAACTAATAAGAACAGTACTACCAAAATACAGTCAATGAAGGGCCTTATGAAGACTGAGCCAAGGTTGGATTGTAGTATTTGGTTAGGCTAATCATGATGGCCATGTAGACCACCACCGAGAGTCCTGGAAGTAACAGGGATGATGAGATGAAAGTGCTAAGAATAGTACTAATTGAAACAACCGAGTTAGCCATGGGTGTTAATCCAAGACCGCTTGGCTTTATTTTTGTTTTGGGTGCGGCTAATCATGCAGGCCATATAGACCTGCCACCATTCGGTGTTGTATCATCTATTAAACTAATAAAAACAGAACTACCAAAATACAGCCAATGAAGGGCCTTATGAAGACTGAGCCAAGGTTGTATTGTAGTATTTGGTTTGGCTAATTATGATGGCCATGTAGACCACCACCGAGAGTCCTGGAAGTAACAGGGATGACATGAAAGTGCTAAGAATAGTACTACTTGAAACAACCGAGTTAGCCATGGGTCTTAATACAAGACCTCTTGGATTTATTTTTGTTTTGGGTGCGGCTAATCATGCAGGTCATATAGAGCTGCCACCATTCGGTGTTGTATCAGCTATTAAACTAATAAGAACAGTACTACCAAAATACAGCCAATGAAGGGCCTTATGAAGACTGAGCCAAGGTTGGATTGTAGTATTTGGTTAGGCTAATCATGATGGCCATGTAGACCACCACCGATAGTCCTGGAAGTAACAGGGATGATGAGATGAAAGTGCTAAGAATAGTACTACTTGAAACAACCGAGTTAGCCATGGGTGTGCCTTTTTAATCTCACTTCTAGTAAGTGCATCTTATTTATGTGTGCAAATTTTGTGAATAAAAATCTACACTTGAATCCTTTGTGCGCTCTCTCTCTTCTTTTTTGCATGTACTACTATCCCTATGACTGATGTTTGTATTTACCCAGTATGATTGGAGCTGCACAGGACAGGATTTGTGGTGTTACTCATCTTAAAGGGACATATCATCTTGCACTTTTTTGGTTTACTTTCTATATGGGAAAGTTATGAGAACTTTCATGGAAAAATACTAGAGGTACTGTTACAAATACAAACAGTGTGCAATATTTTTGTTCTACAGGTGGCTTTTTTAATGTTAAATTCCTTATAATCAATTTGCACATATTGAGCTGCTAAGTTAAGGTGCTGCTATATATACTTGCTATTCCATATATTTAAGGTACTGCTATATATATTTGCTGCTCCATATATTTATTTTAAGGTGCTATGGTGGATTTTGCATTTTGATCAATTTGTTCTTATGTATTTTTAGAATTTTTGTAATTTTAGAATTTTAAATATCTATTATAGAAGATAGATTTGTGATTGTTTATATATTTTTATACATATTTTTCTATATTTATTTATTTATATATTATTACTAGTGTTTGATTCACTTACTATTGTCAAGATATATACACAGTTATAATCCTTTTGGGTACTGAGTTAGTTCATATAGCACAATTTACTTTTTTCTGTTGTATTTCCTCTATATTCTATATATCCTGTAAGTGCTGCTCTTATGTCTGAACCAGTATTTGAACCAATGTCTGAACCTATGTCAGAGGTCATGGCAAATGTCATTTTAAAAGAATTTGGGCACAATCCACATAGAGATAGCCGCACAAGAAATACAAATTTGCTGGACCATAATATAGAAGAACCCAATATAGCTGAAATAGACCCAGAAGAACTATTTAAAGATCTAGAAAAACTTTAATTTCAGGATGCCAGGGATTGGCAAGATCTTATTCTTTTAGAGAACTACTTAACTCATAAGGTTATACCAAGAGGTTTACGTATATTAAAACAACCAGCTTTTGAATTAGATGAGGTTGAATTTGTTACAGAGTGGGAAACAGCAGCTCAAAAGTGTTCTAACAAATTCATTAAAACACTAATAAAATATAGAGAATTTAGACTCAATAAGGTAAAGATAGAATTGGAAGAGGTTATTTCAAAAATTCAACCATATAGAAACGTTGAGAAATGGATCAACAGAAATAAAAGTATTCAGTTTAGGGTGAGTCAATTGGATAGGGATTTACAATTTAGTAAACAGAAAAAATTAAAAAGGGACATTCTGGATTTTAAAGAAAATAAGGTATATACATACAATAAAAAAATGGATCCTAAACAAGATACAAATGGAAAAAATTCAGAGAGTATAATTAATACCACAACAAATCATAATACAAATAATTTCTCAACAAGGTCCCATGAAGAACCTAGAAAAATACATATGCAACAAACTAGGATATATCCAGAAAGAACGTACAATGCCCAATATAGCAGTAGAAATACTTTTTCAGGACAATATAACAAACATATAAATAATAATAATCAAACTAGACAAAATACATACCACAATACAAAATCTAATAATACATACAATGGCGGTTTATGCCAACAAAATAAATCAAATTATTCGGATAATTATCCACAATGGAGACGTAGACCAAGTTATACAACAAACATTTATGCTAGCCCACGAGTACAAATAGATACAAACAACAGATATGAACCTTTAACCAATTACTCTCAAAGACAGGATGAATCCATTTGGGAAGTTAAAGGAGCGAGACCCAAAGAAGCAAGTGATAATCAAAAATTTTTAGGACAGGGACACAACCATGCTCCTCAAGAAAGACCAATAGAACGAATAAGACAAAGAAAAAGATCATTAGAAAGAGAATAAGAGGAAATAGAGGAGGAAAAAGATACAGGCTAATAGGACGCTTAAGAATAGAATAAATAAAACCAAAAGTGATATTTTTAATCTAGCAGAGGTCAATTTAGACTCTAATGACATCAGTCTCCTACAAAAAGGCTTAAAGTTTGCACCAAAAGCAGGGCCAAATAAATTTTAGATGTATGTAGATATCCACAAATATGTGAGAAAGTTAACCTTGAAGAGGTATTATCTTAAGAATCCCCTAAACAAAAATGTTGCTAACAACACATATATGGAGGCCACAGATCTAGGTATCTTAAACATACTGAAGGGTTTGGAAACTGAAAATGTAACATTTAGTACATTTTTGGGAGCACATAATTCAAATGATCCATCAGCTGAATGTACAGAAAATCATATCAATGAGCTCATCGATACATTAGATATATCTATACATGAAACAGAACCAGAAATTCAGCACTCGCACTTTAAAGGAAAATCAACTTTTAATCCAGTAGGGGCACAGGGAGATCATTTGAAATCTTTTTCTAAACTAGTTTTAAATGAAATATAAGAGTTATTTAAAAAGGAAAATGCAAATCAATTTTTAAATAAATACAATGATAACTTGACTATTATGGAAAGGAAATCTCTTAAAAAACGTATGACTAATGATGAGATAATAATACGCCCCGCCGATAAGGGCGGGGGTATTGTAATTCAAAAAAGGGAACAATATATGCAAGAAGCTTTTAAGTTGTTAAGGGACAAGGACACCTACCGAATTTTAGATAAAGACCCCACTGAAATATATAATAAAGAGCTTTATAAAATTTTAAATAAAGCTAAAATAGAGGGCAGTATAAAAGAAAATGAGTTCAAATTTATATTCAATACCCAGCCAAACATAGCAATTATATATCACCTTCCTAAAATCCATAAGGACAGTAAAAATCCACCTGGCAGGCCAATAGTTTCCGGGATAGGATCAATCAGTGACAATCTATCTAAATATGTTGATTTTTACTTTCAACCGATAGTGAAAAATATGAAAGCATATATCAAAGATACAACGGAGGTAATTAGAAGGTTTGAGGGCAAACAATGGGAAGAAGACATGTTTTGGCTAACTTGCGATGTTGCTTCCCTTTATACGTGTATACCTCACATTAATGGCACAAATAAGATAAAAGAGGAACTTTTAAAATGGTCAATCCCAATGAAACATATATCGTTTTTAATTGATAGTATAAATTTTATTTTACAACATAACTATTTTATGTTTGAAGATAAATATTATCTACAGACCCAAGGCACAGCGATGGGGACAACATTTGCCCCATCCTATGCCAATCTCTATGTGAATGCGTTTGAGAATGAATATATTTGGCATAATAATCCATTTTTAAGTAACATAGTATCATATGGTAGATATATAGATGACGTCATTAACCTGTGGAAAGGGGATTTGACCGAAATAGATAATTTTATGAAACATATTAATAGTAACAATTTTAATTTAACTTTTACAAATTCTTGTTCAAAAGATAAAATAGAATTTTTAGATTTGGTACTGTTCACAGATAATACAGGAAAAATAGCAGTAAAATTTTTTCGCAAAAGCACAGATCGAAATAGTTATATACAAGCCAAAAGCGAACATAAAAAATCTTGGTTGGATATATGTTCCATATAGTCAATTTCTAAGAATAAAAAGAAATTGCACACATGAAATTGACTTTGAAATAGAAGCAAAAATTCTAGAAGAAAAATTCCTAGAAAAAGGTTATGAACCAAAATTAATACAAGCTGCAAAAAATAGGGCCATTGCGAAAGAGAGAAATATAAATATTAAAATAGATAAATCAAATGTAATAGGGTCTCATATACATAATAAATTAACGGAACAAGCGAAACCAGATCCACCGAGATTTATAACAACTTTTAATGAAGGCTCAAAAAGTTTAGAAAAAATAATTAAAAAACACTGGCCATTACTTCAATTAGATCCCATTTTAGGGCCATCATTGGGGGACAAACCGACTATCAATTATAGGAAAGGCAAAAGCCTCAAGAATATTCTTGCTCCAAGTAAAATGAAACCCACTATTAAAAATAAGGCTAGTGAGACAGGGACCGAAAAAATAGGAACAACCTGGTTGAGTGAATGGAAGGGAACCATGAGATGTGGAAAATCCCGTTGCAACATGTGTAAACATGTCAATAGAGCTCCTACATTTTCTAATAGTTCATTAACTGAAACTTTTAACATTTCATTTAGAAGTAATTGTGAATCTATATATGTTGTCTATTTATTGCAATTTGGGTGCGGCCTACTTTATGTGGGCCGTACGAAACGCCAAATAAGACGGCGAGTTAATGAACATATATACACAATATAGAAAAAAAGATGACAATGCCACAGACATAACCCTAGCTCTCTCAAAGTTCAAATTATTGATAGAGTTCCTACAACTAAACCTAATCGCCTTTTAGAATTGAGAAAGTTGGAAACTAAATGGATTTATAAACTAAACACATTACAACCATATGGTCTCAATATAGACATAGCAGCATTTGTATAAAAGTGTATAAAAATGTATAAAAACATTTAAATGAAAATTAAAACAATAAATTAAAAATAAATTAATAAAAATATTTAATTTATACTGTCTCTTAACTAATTTTAAAATTTAAAATGTTCTAATTATTAATTTTTCTAATTTTTTAGATTAATATAATATAATAATAATAATATGTTTTTAATATAGATTAGATTTAAATAATTTATATTCAGGTATGTGATTCATTATGTGTGTATGTTTAACATCATTAGTTTAATATATGCTTTTAAATAACTTTATTACGATCCAAACTTATCAATTTTATAGGAATGTGCATTTTTAATATTAGAACACACAATATGGTACATATCAGGTAGTTGTAATATATATCAAATAAGAGACAACATGGGTTAAAAAACGTTTATTGCAGGAGTATAAAATAGACTGCCAGCGTCCAATATGAC
Organism: Bombina bombina; assembly: GCF_027579735.1. Classification (NCBI taxonomy): domain Eukaryota; kingdom Metazoa; phylum Chordata; class Amphibia; order Anura; family Bombinatoridae; genus Bombina; species Bombina bombina. The sequence goes on from NC_069501.1 coordinate 859,371,841, forward strand.
ATAAACTGTAAATATTAATAATATCAATAACATCACAGCTTATATATATATTTTTTTGGGGCAATCATGGGCCATCGAAAATAAAAGAGGTTATCTCCAATTAGGTATAGAATTAGCTCTAATAGTCAATAGGAAATATAATACAATTCTAACATAATCTGATCCAGAGCTATTATTATTAACACTGCAATATATCAGACCAACAATATATTATATTTCTGATCGATAATTATATATATGATATGTTATATTTCAGGTTTACATGTGAGTTATATATTGCGCTTTTCAAAAATATATGTTAGTTTATAATATGAATGCTTTCTTTATAATACACGCTGTTGAGAAATGACAGTGCTGTTGCTGTGTGGCTAAACAAACAAATATACATATGGAGTATGGCTATTGGTTCTAAAAATCACGCCCTTTATTATCTGATTGGCCATCAGTGTACCACAACACATAGGACTATATGGACGTTATGATTGGCCTAATAAACATACCCACAAATCTAATTGGACTCTTGCCCTTTAAAAGAAGAGGGCGGCAAGAAAAAACATATTCGATTCTATCCTTTGAAAAAGCCCAGCCGCTGACTGGGGGAAACGCGTTAGGAACCAGCAGACAGGTCCGACGCTCAGACTTCTATTTGACCCGCTCCCTCCCATTGGCAGACAGGCAGCTAGCAAGGGCATCCGGAAAGCCCTGCTACAGAAGCCGTTTTGTGCAGATCAACATCCGGGGACACTGACTTTCCTATGCAGCAGTGTGGAGTGGTCATTCAAGTGGAGGAAAGAGAGTTGAACTTTGATTGCCTTTTTAATCTCACTTCTAGTAAGTGCATCTTATTTATGTGTGCAAATTTTGTGAATAAAAATCTACACTTGAATCCTTTGTGCGCTCTCTCTCTTCTTTTTTGTATGGGTGTTAATCCAAGACCTCTTAGCTTTATTTTTGTTTTGGGTGCGGCTAATCATGCAGGCCATATAGAGCTGCCACCATTCGGTGTTGTATCATCTATTAAACTAATAAGAACAGAACTAACAAAATACAGCCAATGAAGGGCCTTATGAAGACTGAGCCAAGGTTGTATTGTAGTATTTGGTTTGGCTAATCATGATGGCCATGTAGACCACCACCGAGAGTCCTGGAAGTAACAGGGATGAAATGAAAGTGCTAAGAATAGTACTACTTGAAACAACCGAGTTAGCCATGGGTGTTAATCCAAGACCTCTTGGCTTTATTTTTGTTTTGGGTGCGGCTAATCATGCAGGCCATATAGAGCTGCCACCATTCGGTGTTGTATCAGCTATTAAACTAATAAGAACAGTACTACCAAAATACAGCCAATGAAGGGCCTTATGAAGACTGAGCCAAGGTTGGATTGTAGTATTTGGTTAGGCTAATCATGATGGCCATGTAGACCACCACCGAGAGTCCTGGAAGTAACAGGGATGATGAGATGAAAGTGCTAAGAATAGTACTACTTGAAACAACCGAGTTAGCCATGGGTGTTAATCCAAGACCGCTTGGCTTTATTTTTGTTTTGGGTGCGGCTAATCATGCAGGCCATATAGAGCTGCCACCATTCGGTGTTGTATCAGCTATTAAACTAATAAGAACAGTACTACCAAAATACAGCCAATGAAGGGCCTTATGAAGACTGAGCCAAGGTTGGATTGTAGTATTTGGTTAGGCTAATCATGATGGCCAGGTAGACCGCCACTGAGAGTCCTGGAAGTAACAGGGATGATGACATGAAAGTGCTAAGAATAGTACTAATTGAAACAACCAAGTTAGCCATGGGTGTTAATCCAAGACCGCTTGGCTTTATTTTTGTTTTGGGTGTGGCTAATCATGCAGGCCATATAGAGCTGCCACCATTCGGTGTTGTATCAGCTATTAAACTAATAAGAACAGTACTACCAAAATACAGCCAATGAAGGGCCTTATGAAGACTGAGCCAAGGTTGAATTGTAGTATTTGGTTAGGCTAATCATGATGGCCATGTAGACCACCACCGAGAGTCCTGGAAGTAACAGGGATGATGAGATGAAAGTGCTAAGAATAGTACTACTTGAAACAACTGAGTTAGCCATGGGTGTTAATCCAAGACCGCTTGGCTTTTTTTTGGTTTGGGTGTGGCTAATCATGCAGGCCATATAGAGCTGCCACCATTCGGTGTTGTATCCGGCATTAAAATAATAAGAACAGTACTACCAAAATACAGCCAATGAAGGGCCTATGAAGACTGAGCAAAGGTTGGATTGTAGTATTTTGTTAGGCTAATCATGATGGCCATGTAGACCACCCCCAAGAGGCCTGAAAGTAACAGGGATGAAAGTGCTAAGAATAGTACTATTTGAAACAACCGAGTTAGCCATGGGTGTTAGTCTAAGACCGCTTGGCTTTTTTTGGGGTTTGGGTGCGGCTAATCATGAAGGCCAGATAGATCTGCCACCATTCGGTGTTGTAACAGGTATTAAACTGCTAAGAACAGTACTACTTAACAACAACCTAGTTAGTTACCATGGGTCCCAGAGCATATGTTTTGTTATTATATTTTGTAAGGGTAATCATGCAGGCCATATAGAACTCCACCAATAGGGTGAGTAACAGGTATTGAAATGCTAAGAACAGTACTACTTAACACAAAGTTACCATGGGTCCCAGAGCATATGTCTTATTATTATATTTTGTTAGGGTAATCATGCAGGCCATATAGACCTCCCCCGATAGGGTGAGTAACAGGTATTAAAATGCTAAGAAGAGTACTACTTTACACAACCTAGTTACCATGGGTGCCAGACCACATGTCTTGTTATTCTATTTTGTAAGGGTAATCATGCAGGCCATATAGACCTCCCCAGATAGGGTGAGTAACAGGTATTAAAATGCTAAGAACAGTACTAATTAACACAAGCTAGTTACCATGGGTCCCACACCGCGTGTCTTGTTGTTATACTTTGTCAGGGTAATCATGCAGGCCATATAGAACTCCCCCAAAAGGGTGTAACAGGTATTAAAATGCTAAGAACAGTACTAATTAACACAACCTAGTTACCATGGGTCACAGACCCAGAGCAGATGTCTTATTATATTTTGTATGGGTAATCATGCAGGCCGTATAGACCTCCCACGATAGGGTGAGTAACAGGTATTAAAATGCTAAGAAGAGTAATACTTAACACAACCTAGTTACCATGGGTCCCAGACCGCATGTTTTGTTATTATATTTTGTAAGGGTAATCATGCAGGCCATATAGACCTCCCCTAACAGGTATTAAAATGCAAAGGAAATTACTACTTAACACAAACTAGTTACCATGGGTCCCAGACCGCATGTTTTGTTATTACATTTTGTAAGGGTAATCATGCAGGCCATATAGACCGCCACCGATAGGGTGAGTAACAGCTATTAAAATGCTAAGGACATTACTACTTAACACAACATAGTTACCATGGGTCCAAGACCCAGAGCAGATGTCTTATTATTATATTTTGTATGGGTAATCATCCAGGCCGTATAGACCTCCCCAAATAGGGGGAGTTACAGAGATTAAAGTGCTAAGAATGGTACTAATTCACACAAGCTAGTTACCATGGGTCCAACACCGTGTGTCTTGTTGTTATACTTTGTCAGGGTAATCATGCAGGCCATATAGACCGCCCTTGATAGGGGGAGTAACAGGGATTACAGTTCTAAGAATAGTACTACTTAAAAACAACCTAGTTACCATGGGTCCCAAACCAGATGTTTTCTTATTATACTTTGTCAAGCTAATCATGCAGGCCATATAGAACTCCAACAAAAGGGTGGGTAAGAGGGATTCAAGTGATAAGAAAAGTTTTACTTAACACAACAAAATTACCATGGGCCCCAGATCGCGTGTCTTGTTATACTTTGTCAGGGTAATCATAACCGCCATATAGACCTCCACCAATAGGGGGAGTTACAGGGCTGAAAGTGCGAAGAATAGTACTACTTAACACAACCTAGTTGGGTCCAAGACCGCATGTTTAATTATTAGACTTTATCAGGGTAATTATATATCTAAAAAATCTATCTATTTTTCTTCTATCGATTCTATCTAACTATCAATCTATGTATATCTATCTATCCTATCGATCGATCTATCTTCTGTCCGGACTGTTTTGAGACAGCCACTTGTGTTTCTGTCAAATTTGAAGTAGGAGGACAGAACAATCATCTTCTTCCATCTCCCGGTTCCAAAAATGAAGGCCATATAGACCTTAACCGATAGGGGGAGTAACAGGTTGTAGTAAAATGTTAAGAATAGTACTACTTTACACACCACGGGTCACAGACCACATGTCTTATTGTTATACTCTGTCAGGGAAATTATATATATTTCAAATCGATTTATTTATATATCAAATCGATCGAACTATCAAACGTATTGATCAAATGTAGATTGCATCTTTTGATCGATGTAATTCATATCTATAAAATGTATATTACATATTTTGGTTAATGTCATTCGTATCTATAAAATGTATATTGCATCTTTGATTCGATAACATTCGTATCTATCAAATGTATATTGCATCTATTGATCGATGTAATTTGTATCTATCAAATGTATATTGCATCTATTGAGCTATGTGCAGTGTATCGATCATATGTATATTGCATCAATTGAGCTATGTAATCTATGTATCTATCTATCAAATCTACCTATCTCGTGGTTCTGCAAGTGGACTGTTTGCGGTTGATTGCAGTGCGTTACACTTGGAGTTTGCTCTGTCATTGTGATGCGGCCGTAACCCTTACACTACCTGATAGTTACAACATCATTACTGATGTTTTAAAGCACGTTATTGCAAACAATTTGGGAATGTTAGGTGATTTAGGCCCTTTATGGGTTAAAACCAGACTCTGCATAAACTATGTAATTTTACATGGGAGTTTTGCCAGGGATCCCCCTCCAGCATGCCACAGTCCAGGTGTTAGTAACCTTGAAACAACTTTTCCATCACTATTGTGGCCAGAAAGAGTCCTTGTAGGTTTTAAAGTTCGTCTGCCTATTGAATTCAATGGCGGTTCGCGAACAATAACGGAAGTTCGAGTCCACCGTTCGCGAACCGAAAATTTTAAGTTCGCAACATCACTAGTTACATTGTCTGTATGGTTGTTCACAAATATGATACATCTACAATGTAACAGAAGTATACACTATATTTTGACAATCTTTGTTCTGGTTTGTTTTAAAATATAGGTGTTTATTAATTTTCATCCACTAGATGGCGATATCTGTAGTTTAGGTGTTCACAGGTGTTTAATTGATGACAGGTGTATTAGCTATATAAGCAATGGAAATTGAAGGCCTATGCATCAAATGATTAAGGGGAATCACCCTGAAACGTTGTGACCTGTTTGTTGTCTACCCTATGAATTGAAATAAAAGAAGATTTTTGCAATATTGGAGAACACTATTTTCTTTTTATTTATATCCAGAGTAAATACAGAAGGATTGCCTTGAGCTTCAGATTAGGTATCTTCAAATAAAGAGATCCTATGCATAAGAATCTAAATAATGTGTACAAGTAGGTAAGAATCAATGAACAATAACTGACTAGAGGATCTTATAAGTCTCCATACAAAGGAAGTGAGAAGCACACGAGCAGCAGCAGTTGAATGTGTTTTTATTTGTAAATCCAAAAGCGGACAATCACAAAATCACCAAAGTGAAGGGTACACATTACCCGGGTAAAAAGCAGAGAGAAAATAACGATTGGTGCTGGAGCTTGTAGCACACGGCTTACGCGTTTCGGCCTAAGCCTTACTCGTAGCCATATAAAATTAGCACGAGATCTACATGCTTTAAAACCTAGCTCCAGCATTGATTGGCCGCCAGGATCCCTGCCTGTGGATTGCTGGCCAATCACATAAATGCAAACAAACACACCCCCTTCCACCTGAATAATGCACATTAACAATTTGCCTGCCTGTCGGGGAGTGTAACCGCCCACCTGTTAACTAAAAACAGCAGGCTGTCCAACCCCCCCCGGAGGCGGGGAACCCCAAAGCCGACCATCACTTTGCTACGTCTCGTGCGTCGGCCGTCATATACAATGACAGCTGGGCTTGTTGCCCGGTAACCAAAATGCGGTAAATAAGTAAATAAGCTTATAAGTCTGTCTGAGGACTAAACAAACAGACCTACATACCATAACACAAGTCGCAGCCATTATGCAACCCCAATTCTGATAGTTATTGTCCATGTATCAGTAGGTTTATATTTGGGGCACAGACTGGGGCCAGGGAGCTGATATATATTAAATTATATGTCCCACGGCTGTAGTAAGGAGAGCGGAGCTGACAGTCCCGTATCTAATGTCTGTTGTGGGACTCACAAAGCTTACAGATTCCAGCAAACGTTACATTAAAATCTTAGTTTCCGTAGGTAGAATCTCCATTCTCTGGCCACCTCCCAGGCCATTGGCAGATTCGCGCTGGGGAGTAACCATAAGCTCCGGTCCTCTGGTGTTGCACGGTCTGTGGTGATTCCTTGCTGTTACAGTAATTTACTTACAGTGGAAGTGTAGGAATCTGCTCATGAACTTCAACATCTCGAGATTGCCTGTTGCTGTCTTAATGAATTTGGGATTTCTTCCTTGCTAGCTGTAGTCACATTCTCACTGTGTGGGGAAACTGAATGGATTTATTAGAAGATGTGAAGATTAAGGGTCAGTTTGTTTGGATGTATGAAAGGTGATGTGAAAGAAAGTGTGATTTTAGTAATGTGCTTATGTGGTGGGAATGGTTGAAGGTGGAAATAAAGAGGTTTTTTATTAAGAAAGGCTGCGAGAAAGCTAGAATGGAAAGGGAGTTGTATGATAAATGGTATCTGAGGTTGTTGTATTTGTATGAATTGTGAAATTGTGGTATTGATGTGCATGAGGAAATTGCTGAAGCAAGAAAGATAATTAAAAAGTCTATGCATGAAAAAGGAAAGAAAATTGTTATTATGGCAAGAATGGAGAAAATGGAAAAGGATGAGTCTTGTAGTAAATATATTTTTAAGAAATCTTTTGAAGGAAAGACTGGTTTCGTTAGTGTTTTTGAAAAGGTTGAGTGTGAAATTAATGGTACGGATGGTGTTTTGCGTGAAGTTCATGAGTTTTACAGTGAGCTGTATAAAGAAAAAACAAGAGATGTTTTATTGGAAAAGGAGTTGTTGGAAGACATTAAGGATAAGTTGGAAACATATGATAATGATGTGTTAGAAAGGGATCTAAGTTTGGATGAGATTGCAGAGGTTGTTAGGAGTTTTAAGTATGGGAAGGTACCTGGTTGTGATGGTTTGCCTGTTGAATTTTATGCTTGTTTTTAGAATTTGATTGGGGTGTATATGTTGGATGTTTGTAAGTTTGTTTTTAGAATGAATGTTTTGCCTGTTGCAATGAGAAAAGGTTTGATTGTTTTGTTATTTAAAAAGGGTGATAAGAGAGATTTGAGGAATTGGAGGCCGATTACGTTGCTGAATGTTGACTATAAGATTATTGCAAAGGTGTTGGCAAATAGAATACGTGGAGTGATTGGTAAGGTTGTGGGTGAAGAGCAAGTGTGTGCTGTTCCTGGGTGTCAGATTTCTGAAAGTCTGTTGTTACTATGTAATGTACTGTGGTATGTGAGGGAGAGGATGAGGTCTGTTGCTGTTGCTATTGAGGATTTTGAAAAAGCGTATGATAGGGTAGTGCATGATTTTATGTTTCATGTTTTAGAACGTTTAGGTTTTTCTGATAAGATTATTGGATGGTTTAAATGTTTGTATTGTGATATTGTGAGTCAAGTCCAGGTTAATGTTTTTTGACTGAGGAATTTTGTGTTAAATCTGGAGTGCATCAAGGATGTCCTTTGTCTCCTGTGTTATTTGTATGTGTTATTGAGCCATTGTTAACTAGTTTGTGTGTTGGTATGGAAAAATGTGTGTAATAAGTATTTGATGAATAGGCAGAAAGATATTAGTTGGATGAGTGTGCATAAGTGTTTGCCAACAAGGGATTTTTTAGAGAATGCATCGTTTAGTGGCTTCAGAAGTGTGTCCTAGAGATGGTTGTTGTCAAAACGAGAGTGTTATTCATTTGTTTTGGAATTAGGAGTATGCTAGGGATGTTTGGAGAAGTTTGAAAAGGATGATTAAGGGTCTGACTGGAGTGCAGTTTTTTACTTTTAATATGATGATGTATGGTTTGTGTGGAAGTGGTGTGGAAAAGGAGAAAGCAAGATTGATATGGTTGTTGGCATGTTGTGTGAAGGAGGTGTTGTGGGATGTGCGTAATATTTAGATTTTTAAGAAAGAGGTAGTTACTGTAGGTAATTGTGTGGGTATGATCCTTGGGAAGTTATTTTTGTATTTTTCTTTCGATAGGAGGCGATATGGGGAATTAGATTCTGAAGACATCTGGAAAACAAAGAAGTGGAAGGATTGGATTATTTAGTTTTTAGTTTTTTTTCCCTCCAGTTTGTTTTTGTCTGTATTTGAAATATGTTTAATTTTTTTGTGTGTGATTATTTAAGTTTTATGTTTGCATTTTGATTTTTTCTGATGACAAAAAGGTGGGTCAATATTTCAGTTATTTTGTAACAAGATATATTTTGTTTGCATTTGTTATTATGATTTTATTTTGTATATATGCATATATGATTATTTTTCTAATAAAAGAATTACGAAACATACATCTGGGGTTTTGCTGTTTCTCTTGTTCAAAGAGGGATTGCCTGGTATTTCAGGACTGGACTGTACTGTGAATTCAGGATCAGACTGATATGCTTCGGGAAAGTTCTTCTCTGTGAAAGGCACATGTTGAGCAAAAAGAGGCTGCTTCTTGCGTGGTAACTAGCCACAGAACAAGCTATTATGCTACTGTTTATTCCAAGGTTGATCGCTTCTCTCTTTTAATGTATGCAAATTATAACACTTAGGGAAGTCTCCCTAAGTGTGATGCAGGAATCCAGACGTGGACCCGTTTCTCAGTGTGCCTAGAGGGATATGGCTGCACCTCACTGATGAGGCCCACAATAGGCCAAAATATACGTCTGGGGTTTTGATTTTTCTCTTGTTCAGAGAGGGATTGCCTGGTATTTTGGGGCTGGACTATACTGTGAAGTCAGGATCAGACTGATATGCTTCAGGAAAGTTCTTCTCTGTGAAAGGCACATGTTGAGCAAAAAGAGGCTGCTTCTTGGGTGGTAACTAGCCATATTTCAAGCTATTATGCTACTGTTCATTCCCAGGTTGAGCGCTTCTCTCTTTTTATTTATGCAAAGTATGACACTTAGGGAAGTCTCCCTAAGTGTGATTAGGGAATCCAGACGTGGACCCGTTGCTCAGTGTGCCTAGAGGGATATGGCTGCACCTCACTGATGAGGCCCACAATAGGCTGAAACGTTCATCTGGGGTTTTGCTGTTTCTCTTGTTCAAAGAGGAATTGCCTGGTATTTCCGGGCTGGACTGTACTGTGAAGTCAGGATCAGACTGATATGCTTGAGGAAAGTTCTTCTCTGTGAAAGGCACATGTTGAGCAAAAATAGTCTACTTCTTGGGTGTTACTACGCTATTGTTTGTTCCCAGGTTGAGCGCTTCTCTCTTTTTATTTATGCAAATTAGGACACTTAGGGAAGACTCCCTAAGTGTGATGCGGGAATCCAGACGTGGACCCGTTGCTCAGTTTGCCTAGAGGGATATGGCTGCACCTCACTGACAAGGCCCATAGTAGGCCAAAATGTACGTCTGGGGTTTTGCTGTTTCTCTTGTTCAGAAAGGGATTGCCTGGTATTTTGGGGCTGGACTGTCAGGATCAGACTGATATGCTTCAGGAAGGCTCTTCTCTTGGAAAGGCACATGTTGAGCAAAAAGAGGCTGCTTCTTGGGTGTTAACTAGCCATAGAACAAGCTATTATGCTATTGTTCATTCCCAGGTTGAGCACTTCTCTCTTTTTATATATACACACACACATATATGTATATATACTGTATATACAGTATGTCACAAAAGTGAGTACACCCCTCATATTTTTGTAAATATTTTATTATATATGTTTATGTGACTGTGACAACACTGAAGAAATTACACTTTGCTAAAATGTAAAGTAGTGAGTGCACAGCCTGTATAACAGTGTAAATTTGCTGTCCCCTCAAAATAACTCAACACACAGCCATTAATGTCTAAACCATTGGCAACAAAAGTAAGTACACCCCTAATTGGAAATGTTCAAATTGGGCCCAATTAGCCATTTTCCCTCCCCAGTGTCATGTGACTCATTAGTGTTACAAGGTCTCAGGTGTGAATTGGGAGCAGGTATGTTGAATTTGGTGTTATCGCTCTCACACTTTCTCATACTGGTCACTGGAAGTTCAACATGGCACCTCATGGCAAAGAACTCTCTGAGGATCTGAAAAAAAGAATTGTTGCTCTACATAAAGATGGCCTAGGCAATAAGAAGATTGCCAAAATCCTGAAACTGTGCTGCAGCACAGTGGGCAAGACCATACAACTGTTTCATAGGAAAGGTTTCTCTCAGAACAGGCCTCACCATGGTCGACCAAAGAAGTTGAGTGCATGCACTCAGCGTCATATCCAGAGGTTGTCTTTGGGAAATAGACGTATTAGCGCTGCTAGCATTGCTGCAGAAGTTTAAGGGGTGGGGGTCAGCCTGTAAATGTTCAGACCATACACCGCACACTGCATCAAATTGGTCTGCATGGCTGTCGTCCCAGAAGGAAGCCTCTTCTAAAGATGATGCACAAGAAAGCCAGCGAACAGTTTGCTGAAGACAAGCAGACTAAGGACATGGATTACTAGAACCATGTCCTATGGTCCGATGAGACCAAGAAAAACTTATTTGGTTCAGATAGTGTCAAGTGTGTGTAGTGACAACCAGGTGAGGAGTACAAAGACAAGTATGTCTTGCTTACAGTCAAGCATGGTGGTAGGAGTGTCATGGTCTGGGCCTGCATGAGTGTTTCCGGCACTGGGGAGCTACAGTTCATTGAGAGAACCATGAATGCCAATATGTACTGTGACATACTGAAGCAGAGCATGATCCCCTCCCTTTGGAGACTGGGCCGCAGGGCAGTATTCCAACATGATAATGACCCCAAAGACGACCACTGCCTTGCTAAAGATGCTGAGGGTAAAGGTGATGGACTGGTCAAGCATGTCTCCAGACCTAAAACCTATTGAGCATCTGTGGGCATCCTCAAACGGAAGGTGGGGAGCGCAAGGTCTCTAACATCCACCAGCTCTGTGATGTCATCATGGAGGAGTGGAAGAGGACTCCAGTGGCAACCTCTGAAGCTCTGGTGAACTCCATGCCCAAGAGGGTTAAGGCAGTGCCGGAAAATAATGGTGGCCACACAAAATATTGATACTTTGTGCCCAATTTGGACATTTCCACTTAGGGGTGTACTCACTTTTGTTGCCAATGGTTTAGACATTAATGGCTGTGTGTTGAGTTATTTTGAGGGGACAGCAAATTTACACTGTTCTACAGGCTGTACACTAGCATAACTAATAAGTAAATAAATATATACATTCCTCCACTGTGGATTAATTTAATATATTTACTAATTAATTAATTAAATGTTGTTTAAATGTTGTTTTTTAATTTATTTTATATATTTTTTTAAGTACATAAATATTTAATGCCATGCACGGCATCGCATATTAAAAATCAGTGGCGGACCTAATGTTTACAGGGCCCCAGTGCAAGAATTTATTTTGGGCCCCCTAAAAGCATCTCACCAGTTTTGGGATATTCACTACATATTTAATGTTTAGACAGCCACTGTACAGCAAAATTACCACTTTCATGAATACCAAGGGAATGCCTAACATAACAAACTCCCCTAATCCATATACACACACATTTTACAGAGCATACACATATACATGTACACACAAACACACACTCTCCAGAGAATACACATATACATAAACACACACTCTTCAGAGCATACACATATACCTGTACACAAAAACTCAAACTCTCCAGAGCATACACATATACTTGTACACACAAGCACACACTCTCCAGAGCATACACATACACATGTACACACAAACAGACACTCTACAGAGCATACACATGCACACACAAACACACACTCTCCATAGCATCTACATATACGCACAATCACACACTCTCCAGAGCATACACATGTGCACACAAACGCACACACAAATGTATGTACACACTCTATATAATCCAATATTAAAAATACGAAGTATTTGTGCACTATGCAGTATATGCAAAGTATGTGTGCGCCGCAACTAAATAAAGTTATTAACCCCTAAACCTCTGGCCTCCCACATCACTACCACTAAATAAACCTATTAACCCCTTAACTGCCAACCCCCACATCGCAACAACCTAAATTAAACTATTAACCCCTACACCTACCCCTAAACCTAGCCCTACCCCTAAACCTAACCCTAACAACCCCTAACCCTAACAACCCCTAACTTTAACATAATTAAAATAGATATAAATTAAATTTACAATTATTAACTAAATAATACCTATTTAAAACTAAATACATACCTGTAAAATAAAACCTAAGCTAGCTACAATATAACTAATAGTTACATTGTAGCTAGCTTAGGTTTTATTTTTATTTCACAGGTAAGTTTGTATTTACTTTAACTAGGTAGACTAGTTAGTAAATAGTTATGAACTATTTAATAACTACCTAGTTAAAATAATTACAAAATTACCTGTGAAATAAAACCTAAAATTAAAAAAAAAACCTTCTATTACAAAAAATAAAAAAACCTACCATTACAAAATAACAAACGAAATTATCCAAAAAAATTAAAATTATTCCTATTCTAATACCCTTTAAAAAAATAACCCATCCAAAATAAAAAAGCCTAATCTAGAATAAACTACCAAGGGCCCTTTTGTAGGGCATTGCCCTAAGTTATACAGCTCTTTTGCTGCAAAAACAAACAACCCCTAACAATATACAAACCCCCACCCCCCAAACTACCAAGGGCCCTTATAAGGGCCTTTGAGGGGCCCTTAAAAGGGCCTTTTGTAGGGTATTGCCCTAAGTTAAACAGCTCTTTTGCTACAAAAACATCCTCTAAAAACAAACATCCCCAAAAATAATACATTACACAAAATAACTTAACAAATTATCAAAAATAATAAAACTTATTCCTATTCTAATACCCATTAAACAAAACACACATAAGGGCCTTTTGTAGGGCATTGCCCTAAAGAAATTAGCTCTTTTTGTGAAAAAAAAACCATACAAATACTTATTAACATTACAAACCCCCACCCCCCCAAACCCACAAAATAAAAAAAAATTATCTAAAAAACCTAAGCTACCCATTGTCCTGAAAAGGGCATTTGTATGGGTAATGCCCTTAATAGGGCATTTGGATCTTTTGCTGCCCAAACCCTAATCTAAAAAAAAAACCCACCCAAAAAACCCTTAAAAAAACCTAACACTAACCCTGACAATCCACTTATAGTTTTTGAAGTCCCACTTGAACGATCTTCATCCCTGCGGATAAGCAGCTCTCATTCTATTGGCTGATTCATCATCCAATAGAATTAGAGCTGCTTAAATCCTATTGGCTAATTTGAACAGCCAATAGGAATTTAGCAGCTCTTATTCCTATTGGCTGATTCAAATTTTTCAGCCAAAAGGAATGCAAGAGATGCCATCTTGAATCGTGTACCTTGCATTTAAGATTCAGTGTACGGCGGTGACAGTATGAATAGGATGCTCTGCACGGATGTCTTTAGGATGGACCTGCTCCGCTCCGCCGGGATCAAGATAGAAGATGCCGTCTGGATGAAGATTGAAGAGGTCGCCTGGATAAAGACTTCTTGCTGCCTGGATGAGGACTTCTCTGCCGGGATGAAGATCGTTCAAGCAGGACTTCAAAATCTGTTAGTGGATCGTCGGTGGTTAGTGTTTTTTTTTAAGGGTTTTTTTAGTGGTTTTTTTTTTTAGATTAGGGTTTGGGCATCAGCAAATGAGCTATTTGCCCTTTTAAGGGCAATGCCCATACAAATGCCCTTTTCAAAAAAAGAAATATTTTCATGTGTAGTAAAGTTTAGCAAATAGTGACTCAAATATTTATTTTGTACAAGTAAACTAGTAAGTTTATTCCTCTGACTAGAAACATTTTAGGATAATTTTCAACCACTGTTTTTATATATTTATACATATATTGCCCCCCCCCACCCTCTGTTTAGAATAATTTCTGTGGATACCCATGGTCAGCATGGTAATGGTCTGGATCAGTTTCTTCTAGCTCCCACTCTTTCATGCCATGCTCAACTGCTTTTCTAAGTTTACTTTTGGCCAAAACTTGTAGTCTTAGGACAGCCCATAACATTGAAGTCCACTGTATGTTGCTCTTCTTGTTGACATGAGAAAATGATTAAGTTTAGAACAGAAGCTGAAAGAATAAGAATGAATAGGGTGCCACATAATGCTCTGTAATAACAACTTCAGTAGACAGAAATTAAATTACTAAAATGTCAAAAGCACTTGTTTGGTGCTTGTAGTAACACAGAATGAGAGCTCACAACTTTTTAGCCAACTGAGAATCCAACAAACTTCTCCAGCATTCGAGATCATAATGCCTAGGGGGCATGTGAAAATAGTGTTCAAAAGAAATAGTTTTGGCAAAAGAAAGAAGGTTGTTTCCAGATATATTTATATAAGTAAAGCAAACAACATGTTTCTTGGCAACCATGAACATTTCATGATTATACTGATGAGCTGTTTGGTAAATATATACATTTAAAAGAATCTTGAAGAGGTATACAACTAAGATCTTCTCTAAGTTCGATCTCTGATAGCTTCTAAATTAGTGTTAGGGAAGGAGATGAATGTATGATGATTTTTAATACAGATAATGTCATTCTGAGATCTGCATGTTCACCTGTTGTCATATCCTAAAGTTGTCTTATCATTTGGATAAACACTGCAGACCTATGAGACAAGTCTTGACTGGCTTAAGAGTCCATCATCTATAACGAAAACTTAAAAAGTCCATCTATGAAATACGTTCAGCTGAGTTCGGTTGCTTTTCCTCTGGTATTTTGATGGAAGTGTATCAAGGAAATTACTGTATATCTAGTTTCTCTCCTTTTTTTATTTTCATATAGACCAATGAACTCACTCATTGAGGCCAAATTATCAAAGGTCTTGCGGACCTGATCTGACAGTGCGGGTCAGGTACACAAGACCTTGCTGAATGCGGAGAGCAATACGCTCTCCATATTCAGCATTTCACAAGCAGCTCACAAGAGCTGCTGGTGCAACACCGCCCCCTGCAGACTCACGGCCAATCGGCCGACAGCTGGGGGTGTCAATCAACCCAATTGCACTCGATCGGGTGGAATTCCGGCGATTCCTGTCCGCGTGCTCAGAGCAGGTGGACAGGGTTATGGAGCAGCGGTCTTTGTGACCGCTACTTCATAACTGCTGTTTCTGGCAAGTCTGAAGGCTCGCCAGAAACACGGGCCCACAAGCTCCTTACGGAGCTCGATAAATGGGCCCCATTTAGCTTTCATTAGAATTTGATAGTGACCAATTTACTTTAATTTAGATTTTTTTTTCTACTGTTACTTCCCATTTTAAGACAACTATTTTTGTAAAATAAAACAAAGGCAAACAAAAAATGTGGTTGTATTTTTTATAGATTTTTTAATGCTTATTTGCCATTTTACATATGTAAAGTCATTTATAGTGTCTTTATTAATAAAATAAGTAACATTTAGTTTTTTGTTCCTGAATTTAAAGGGACATTCCAGCCAAAATTGTAATTTGCATGGATGCATTTGATTTTTAAATAGAAGCATTTTTGTAATATACATGTATTAGGAAAAATTATTCTAATAAAAGCTACAGCTGTTTCAAAAGTGTATTTAAGTATGCACCGTGCACCAGCATTTCAAATACAGCACTTGCTCAGAGAGCCTATTGTGCGTGTTCCCTCTGGTAATGACTCAATTTGTTAATTGCTGACATGATATAAGCCCCACTGGCACTCTGAGCAGCTGCAGTATTTAGAATGCTGGTGCACTGAGAATATCTAGCTATGTTTCACATGCAGAGACAAATTATAACACTAAAACAGCGATAACTTTTATTAGAAGCATTTTTGACAATTCATGTATATTATAAATATTTTTCTATTCAAAGATGTAATTCATCTTTGTGCATTTAAATATTGACCGTAATGTCCCTTTAAAAAATATTAATACTAATGTTTCAAAAAGAACTTGTCATACATTTCTGAACAGAGGTTGTCAAGATATTTTTTTTACCTATCCTTCGATAATACATTTCTAATCTTGCTGTTACCATGGTAATGTAAAAGAAATATTTCCATAGAAACCACAATAATGGAGCAATAAATAGCTATAAAATACATGTGAGGACATTATTTCCCTATCTAAGGTACAACTGCATGGTATACTTATGTTTAAGAATTCATAAGTAAAATAAAAGAATCAGAATAAACATTTTGCAATATCTCAACCTTTGTATGATGCCATGTTCCATTTGTATTAAATATGCAACAATTACATCAGCTGCACATTTTCCTGCTACAATTGGTATAATTATAGTAGATATCCATTAATGACATTAAAAGGTTCCAAAAAAACAGTTAAAATATATTAATTATGCAGATGATCATTATATTGATGCACATTTATGGATATAAAGCTTCCATTGTTTAGGCACGTGTACTGTTCTTAATAACTGAATCGGTCATAAAATCTATATTTAAAATTCATTTACCGTGAGAAATTTCTTGCAAGTGTTTCCTTGGAGTTTTCAAATTCATGACTATTCTAGTCCACAAGCAGCCCAGGTTTCAAATGTTTTTGGGAGAATAGCATTATCTCTGTAGTACTTCGATTGAATACATTTGTTAGACTTTTCTATTTCACTTGCATTTTTATGTTATTGACGCAGCTTAAATATTTTTTTTTCACTTTTTTAATGATACACATTGTTACATGCTACATTTAGATAATAATTTCCCAGTTTATCAGATGGTTTAATATATAGTTCAGTTTAAAGCTATGAAACTTGTATACCAGTAGAAAAATTAGAATTTTGTTTTTTCAATTAAATATTTGAATGCTGATAAATGTATTAATAACACACATCATGAATTGCTATTATTACATACTATGCGATAATACAAACCCCCAAGTTAAAGTTACAAAAAAATAAAAAGTAAAATTACAGAAAAAAAAAACCTATCCAAAACTAAAAATTTAAACCTATATTAATACCCATATAAAAATAAAAAATCCCCCAAAAATAAAAACACCCCCTAGCGGTCTTCCCCAAAGCCGAGGACCGCCGCTGAGGCTCCATTCATCGGGGAAGCCAGCTCCACACCTCCGCTCCTTTCCACCTTCGCTCGGGATGAAGATAGAAGATGGAGCCGCCTGGAAGAAAACCTTCTCCGCCTGACTTCAGGAACGGTGAGTACCTATTTGGGGCTTAGTTTTAGGAAAATAAAAAATATTTTTAAGATTTGGGATTAAATGTAAAAGAGCTGATTGCCCGTTTAAGGGCAGTAAAAGAGCTGAATGACATTTGAAGTGCAATGCCCATACAAATGCTCTTTAGGGGCAATGGGTAGTTTAGGTTTTTTTAGTGTTAGTTTTTTTTATTTTAGGGGGTTTAGTGGGTGGGGGGTTTACTGTTAGGGGGGACTTAGTATTTTTTAAATGTAAAAAAGCTGTTTAACTTAGGGCAATGCCCTACAAAAGACCCTTTTAAGGGCTATTGGTATTTTAGATTAGGGGTTGTTTTTATTTTGGGGGGGGTTATTTTCATAGGGATTAGGTTTATTTTTTTAATTTTTGATAATTATGTTTATTTTTTCTGTAATTTAATGTTAGGTTTTATTTAAGTGTAACTTAGTATTGGAGTTAATTTAGAGGGTGTTAGGTTAGGGGGCTTAGTAATTAAATTAGTTATTTGCGTAGTGGGGGGTTTGGCGGTTTATTGGTTAATAGGTTAATTAGGTTTATTGCGATGTGGGCGTTTGTCGGTTTAGAGGTTAATCAGGTTTATTGGCATGTGGGGGGTTGGCGGTTTAGGGGTTAATATTTTAATTATGTTATTTGCAGATTAGGGGTTAGTTACTTATTATTTTGCAATGTGGCGGTCTAGGTGTTTGTTAATTATTCGTGCGGAAGGTTCGATTTATTTGTTATACCTGGTGTTGATGGTTACGTGTTTTTTTATTTATTTATTGAGAGTGGTTGCATGTTTTTTGTTATTTCGTGCGGGCGGTTGCATGTTTTTTTTTTTAAGGCTTTGGGTTTGCCTACGTTGCATCCAGATGGATTCTGAAAATTCACCATCCTGCCATTTTCGGAATCCACAGGGATGCAGCTAACATTCCTTTGGGTACCTCACGGAGCCAACATTCCTTTGAGGATGTGTGCGCAACCTATGACAGAGACGCGACGTTACAAACGCGATTATAGTATAGATGTGAAAACTGCAACACTATTAGCAGTCATTGTTAATGTTGATTTAATTACCCTCCATATTTTTTGCCTTGGCTGTATATATTTTACTTCAGTTTAGGTTTGGCCAAATCTTTTAGAAGAAAACTGTCCACAAGAAAAGCTTGTCCATTATAGTTTTCAATGTGTTCATCCAATCCAAATGTAAAAAAAATAGTTTTTTTATATTTTTAATTTGATTAGTTTAATTTACAATGGACAGAATGTTTTGTGTGGCAAACTCTAACGGATTGGAAAAGAGTCTTTACTTTAAAAAGTATCAGCCATTGCTTTCTATCCAACCTATCAGAAGTGCAGTATAGAAAGATCTGCATGTGTTTAATGATGGGCTCTTCAAATGTATAGCTTTTCCAGTTCATTAGAAAACAGTTTTTTTTTTCGGTACATCTTGCATTTTTGTAATCTGGCCCATAGGTTTTTACTTTCTTGCGCAATCTATATTTTGAAAATCCAGATATTCCGGAATAACTGCAGATATAAGTCAAAGGGCACAGACATACATAAACTGACTGGTATGTCATTGGTAAGTCAGAGAAAAATAACCAAGAAGATATACGTGGGTTCTAAGGTAAATGCAGTATTTTATGTCTTATATTTTTCTGAACAGTTTATGTCTTATATAAATTTTGGTTTTTAGCCAATAATAAAATATGTATACTTTATTAAAAACTGGTTGTAAATGTGACACTTGCATATTAATTTGCTAACAAATTACACAAAAAACACAAATTGTGCAGTACAATATCTGTAATGAATGGAGCTTGATGCAGCTGTTTCGGCGCAAGCCTTTAGGCTCGCCAGAAAGAGGAGTTAAGAAGCAGCTGACTTAAGACCACTGCTCCTTAACTCGTCCGCTGCCTCTGAGGCGGCATACAGCAATCCACCCGATCGCATACGATCGGGTTGATTCACACCCCCTGCTAGCGGCCGATTGGCCCCCGAATCTGCAAGGGGCAGCAGTTCACCAGATCATGTCCGTCCACACTTTTCATAAATCGGCTCCCATGTTGTCACAGTAATTTATTTTGCCCTGAATTGTGTATTTGATGACTTTTTTTGAGCATTGCATTGGACTGTGAATAAAAAGCAGCCCTGGAAAAATTAAAAACTAGTCCTATATTCAGTTTGTCTAATTATATATATAGATAAATACAACAGAGAGACAGAGACACAGAGAGAGACAGACAGAGAGAGACAGAGACACAGAGAGAGACAGACAGAGAGAGACAGAGACAAAGAGAGAGACAGACAGAGAGAGACAGAGACACAGACAGAGACAGACAGAGACAGACAGAGACACCGAGACACACCGAGACACACAGAGACACACAGAGACACAATGAGGGAGGGGAGGAGAAAGCATGGGAGAGAGAACAGTGGCCGAGGGAAAATAGTGGAGGAGAGAACAGTGGGGGGAAGAGGAAAAAATGGAGGAGAACACTGAAGGGAGAGAAGAGGGAGAAAAGTGAGGAAGTGAGAGAACAGTGGGGGAAGAACAGTAGGGGGAACAGAGGAGGAAGAGAGAACCATTGACGGAACAGGAAGAGAGAACAGTGGGGGGGGGGGGGACAGAACAGAAGCCAGTTGGCAAGAGGGGGGGGGGCACACAAGCAAGGTGGAAAAACATGGGCCGGTGGAAAGAGAAAAAAGACCAGGGGGAGAACATAGGCTGGGTGGAGAAAGTAAAGTTTCTGCTCTTCTGTTGCCCAGAAACCCCATTTACACAGTTTTTAAAAAATAAATAAAGAAATGCATACATTTCTCAATGCCTTTACAAAGCTTACTTGTTACTTTACTTATCCCCCCAAAAAAACTGCTTGCGTGGTGCCTCATGTGTGCAATATTAAAAGGTATGTGGGCTGCCTCTAAAAAAGAGAATACTGCTTTCAAGATGCAGCCCTGGACAGCCCACTGTTCCTCAGGCCCCCCTCCACCCCTCCAGCCTATGGTTCTTAATCTTGCCTCCCTGTTACACTTGTCCCCTTCCAGGCAGCAGCTATACAAGGTGGGGATGTGGCCAAGGAAACACCACCCCATGCCCTAACATTTGTGGAGTGGCCTCCCTCTGCATAAACTTTTCCCTTGCTGATGTGGCCCTGAGGTGGCCCACAGGGAAATCTACTGGTGTCCCGGTAGAACAATCGTGCCCTGAACAGTGCCGGTGCTAGGATTTTTGACCACACAGGCGAGGATACATTTTGTCACCCCCCCCTCCCCAAATTACATCCAATCCCATTGCTAGTTAAAGACATATGAAACCCAAATTTTTACATCATAATTCAGAGAGAGCATGACATTTTAAGCAACTTTCTAATTAACTCCTATTATTCATTTTCTTTGTTCTCTTGGTATCTGTATTTGAAAAGCAGGAATGTAAGCTTAGGAGCCAGACCATTTTTTGTTCAGCACCTGGGTAGCACTTGCTGATTGGTGGCTAAATTGAAATCAAACAGTGGTAGTGCTGCATAGCAAATCAAACAGTGGTACTACATCTATATCTACACATCTATAATATAAACACTGAAATTATATTAACAGTGGCACACTGACCTCTGATGTAAGTGAAATCACAATAAGTGCTTGATATGGTAAAATTAAATAATATATATATATATATATATATATAGTCTGATTTGGAAAGAATTTATTTGCATATTATAGTGGAAAATAAGTATTTAGTCACCTACAAACAAGCAAGATTTCTGGCTCTCACAGACCTGTATCTTCTTCTTTAAGAGGCTCCTCTGTCCTCCACTCATTACCTGTATTAATGGCACCTGTTTGAACTTGTTATCAGTATAAAAGACACCTGTCCACAACTTCAAACAGTCACACTCCAAACTCCACTATGGTGAAGACCAAAAAGCTGTCGAAGGACACCAGAAACAAAATTGTAAACCTGCACCAGGCTAGGAAGACTGAATCTGCAATAGGCAAGCAGCTTGGTGTGAAAAAAGAAACTGTGGGAGCAATAATTAGAAAATGGAAGACATACAAGACCACTGATAATCTCCCTCGATCTGGGGCTCCACGCAAGATCTCACCCCGTGGGGTCAAAATGATCAAAAGAACGGTGAGCAAACATCCCAGAACCACCGTTACTGTAAAATCTAGGCACATTGTGGCATCATGCAGGCCAAAGAGACTGAGTCCCATAGACAGCACAGGACATGACAACAGTGATTAAGTTTAGAGCGGGACCGGGAGCATCGGTCTGCTCTGAGACGCTTGCCTGTCAATCACATTTTTAATCCCACCCACTACTATACCCGGTGTGTGACCACTGACACTGATCCCACAGCCCAACCCCACCTACCAACCTACTACCTGTCCTTAGTTGTCTGAGTCAGAGTGAGACCGACTGAGACAACTAAGGACAGGTAGGTTAGGATTTAGGAGCGAGCGAGGGGCAGTCTGCTTTCAGTGCTGCTGACAGTGACCATTAAGCTGCTTTGCAATGCAGGCAGCCAGGGCCCCTGAATGTAGGTGTTTCTCATTCAAATCTAGAACACTGTATAGTCAGACACACAGCTATGAAGCTAAAATTTGACTTTCTAAAATTCTTTCAGGGACCTCGTAGTACTTCTGGGATTTCTTAAATAATTTCGCAAGAGCAGAGAGCTTTAAATCATCAGGCACTGTATAGTATATGTTACCATAGTTAAAGTTATGTCATTATTTTAAAAATGAAACGAATAGAAAGTATCTCTCTATATGCCAATATTTCTTGAATTTTGTTACTTTAAAGTGAATGTCAATTATGATGCTAAAATGCCCGGCTTTTAAAAAATTGATTAAAAACAGGAGCACATTAATTCATCAAAATTGACATTTCACTCGTGTTGAGAAAAAAAAAAAAAAAAAAACTTACCTTTTAATCTTCACAGCAGCTACAGCTTCCTCCGGTCATTGCAAGCTATTTCTGACATCAGAAATGATGGATAGGTCATCCTCCAATCACGTCTTCCCCCCAGGGGAATCAGTGTCTGATTCAATGCTGTGGTTAGAGGAAGCCGGATTCCTCATTTTAGACCCACGAAGAGGCTTTGCGACGGGTGGAGGAAGCTGGAACTGCTGTGAAGATTAAAAGGTAAGTTTTTTTTCTCAACAGGAGTGAAATGTAAATTTTGATGAATTAAAGTGCCCCTGTTTTTAATCAAATTTTTAAAAAACTGGCACTTTAGCATCAAAATTGACATTCACTTTAACAGTTGCTGAATTAGTAATCTGCAGATTTAAAGGAACATTTAACTTAAAATGTTTTTATTTGTGTATAGTAAAAAAACCTGTAAAAAATAATTTGTTAAAATAGACGTGCAAAATGACATTTGTGTTTGTCATATGATTAATGAACTTGAAATATTTTATGCTGCCCCAAAAGAGATTGCAGCATATCCTGCAGGACCATTAATTCTGATCCTACACCATTCTATATAATGCAGGGGCTAATTTTTATCATTCTATCGGCTAGACTACGAGTTTTGCGGTAAGCTGAAAAATAGCCAAAACCAATCCTGAATGTAATGAAAAGAGGCACCAATAGGGTGATAACGTAAACACAAGAGACAATAGCAGCAAGCGACGATGAGTATACTCACAAATGGAGCGGCACTGATTTGCGCCAGACACAGCAGACCAGCAATCGATCGAAACTCCAGGCGATCACGTGGGACCCTTCAGCCAATCAGGTATGAGGACATGTCCACACCTTGTTCCTAACGGCCGCTCCACCAATCCAAAGACGATCTGGATACACACCTTCCTCCCTTAGATGCACAGGGGAATACCCGTATTCAGTGAATACTGAGTGAGATACACAGGGTGGGTGGTATTAATGTCCGAGAACCACAGGACACAAGAGCTTAATTCCGAAAACACAGATCTGGACTCCAAAGGGGTGAAAGTTAAAAGGTTTATTAAAATTGTTAAAAGAAACCAGCAACGCGTTTCTCGGCTGCACAGAGCCGTTTCATCAGGCTGTAATAATCATTTACACACACCTGCTGTATTAATACCCCTCTGGACCAATGGAAAAGCTTTACTTCGAAACACCCACTCCCTCATTAGCAATGTTGTTATATCGATAAACACAGAAAAAAGTCCTATAATACTTTGAAATATATACTAGGAATCTATATCATAAACAGATATGACATTTGATGCAAGTTAATACCAGTAAAAAAAAAAAAAATCAGATTTACCTGCAGTTTTAAGCAAACCCGATAATGTGAAATAATCACCATTTGAGCAACATAATAATAGAGAATATTTGCAATGTAACTGATATTAAGCTAATGGTGACTTATTCCTGTCTACACCATATTAAATAATTAATAAGTCTATAAGACTTTAAAATACTGTGACAAATGTGGCATTTGATACGATTTAGTGACAATGAAAAATAAAATCAACCCAATAGAAAAATAAACACCGTTAAAGCAGCATGATAATAATGACCTTCATCTAGACATAGAGAAAACCTACACTGAGACTGATAATCGACTATTGGTAGCTCATTCATGTCTACACCATAATAGAGAGTTGGCATGTCTATACGATAGTGATGTTAAATAAATAAATCACTGTGACATGATCTAATAGGGAGGATTAGTTAATGAAAATTAGGAATTGTCTGCAAGTCTATTATACAACATATTTCATATTGTCCAGCTCTCCTATAGTGGGCTGGGCTATTTGCAAATAATACTAAAAATAAAAAAGCTCTACAGAACAGGATACTAGTGGAACGCTGCCAAATCTATGTTCATATTGAGACCAACTGGATATAACGTCTGAAGTCTGTATATCCAGAATGTTCATAACTGAATATAATTGTAACTATGAGATCATCAAACAAATTATTTATAGACATTGGAATGTCCTTATGAAAGATCCAATACTTGGACATGTAATAGAAAATAAACCCAATGTTGTTTTTAAAAAGGCACCAAATTTGAAAGGTATATTGGCACCTAGAAAAATAGTGAGAAACAAAAGAAATACCAACAGTAAATACGTCCAACTTAAACAAAACAAAAATAAGAATTTAAACATAGAAAGAAATGTTCTTAATACACATTTGAAAGGGAAAAAGGGTAGTTTTAAATGCAATAATAAAAAGTGCAAGATGTGTGACTACATCACACATAACACTTGTTCTTTTAGATCTAACACCACTAATAAAACGTATCCAATTGGTAGTAGAATGACATGTGCGTCAAATTACGTGATATATTTACTTTCTTGTTTTTGTGGGTGCCAGTATATAGGGCGCACTTGCAGGCGTCTTAGTGTCAGATGGTCGGAACACCATAGAAATATTAGAAACAATCTCAAAACACACAGTGTACCTAGACACTCATCAAAAACATAATGGAAATAAAAAATGTTTCAACATCACCCCCATAGAATATATTCCTAAGTCTGATTTATACAATCGTTTTTTCAGACTTAGACAGAGAGAGACCTTCTGGATATACAGACTTCAGACGTTATATCCAGTTGGTCTCAATATGAACATAGATTTGGTAGCGTTCCACTAGTATCCTGTTCTGTAGAGCTTTTTTATTTTTAGTATTATTTGCAAATAGCCCAGCCCACTATAGGAGAGCTGGACAATATGAAATATGTTGTATAATAGACTTGCAGACAATTCCTAATTTTCATTAACTAATCCTCCCTATTAGATCATGTCACAGTGATTTATTTATTTAACATCACTATCGTATAGACATGCCAACTCTCTATTATGATGTAGACATGAATGAGCTACCAATAGTCGATTATCAGTCTCAGTGTAGGTTTTCTCTATGTCTAGATGAAGGTCATTATTATCATGCTGCTTTAAGGGTGTTTATTTTTCTATTGGGTTGATTTTATTTTTCATTGTCACTAAATCGTATCAAATGTCACATTTGTCACAGTATTTTAAAGTCTTATAGACTTATTAATTATTTAATATGGTGTAGACAGGAATAAGTCACCATTAGCTTAATATCAGTTACATTGCAAATATTCTCTATTATTATGTTGCTCAAATTGTGATTATTTCACATTATCGGGTTTGCTTAAAACTGCAGGTAAATCTGATTTTTTACTGGTATTAACTTGCATCAAATGTCATATCTGTTTATGATATAGATTCCTAGTATATATTTCAAAGTATTATAGGACTTTTTTCTGTGTTTATCGATATAACAACATTGCTAATGGGGGAGTGGGTGTTTCGAAGTAAAGCTTTTTCATTGGTCCAGAGGGGTATTAATACAGCAGGTGTGTGTAAATGATTATTACAGCCTGATGAAACAGCTCTGTGCAGCCGAGAAACGCGTTGCTGGTTTCTTTTAACAATTTTAATAAACCTTTTAACTTTCACCCCTTTGGAGTCCAGATCTGTGTTTTCGGAATTAAGCTCTTGTGTCCTGTGGTTCTCGGACATTAATACCACCCGCCCTGTGTATCTCACTCAGTATTCACTGAATACGGGTATTACACTGTGCATCTAAGGGAGGAAGGTGTGTATCCAGATCGTCTTTGGATTGGTGGAGCGGCCGTTAGGAACAAGGTGTGGATGTGTCCTCATACCTGATTGGCTGAAGGGTCCCACGTGATCGCCTGGAGTTTCGATCGATTGCTGGTCTGCCGGGCGACAAACAGGTCCCGGTCTGCTGTGTCTGGCGCAAATCAGTGCTGCTCCGTTTGTGAGTATACTCATCGTCGCTTGCTGCTATTGTATCTTTTGTTTACGTTATCACCCTATTGGCGCCTCTTTTCATTCCATTCAGGATTGGTTTTGGCTATTGTCGTATTACTTGAGAGAGCTGCCTTTGATCTTCGCCCATCGTTTGTTTTTCAACCATTTGGCGCCTAGCGCACCTCCAGAGTCTGACTAAACATTCTCTTTTTCTAGGTAAGCTGAAAAATCAGCGTTAACAGGTCCTAACGCTGCTTTTTCACTACCGCTGCTATTATTTGCAGGTTTGCAGGTTTAGGGGCATTGCACACTTTGTTGGCCTTACCGCAAACCGACTTACGTAAAGTTCGTAAACCTTTTTTCTATGGGACTTCCATAGGGCTGGTATTACGAGTTTGTCCTGGGAGGCCAAAAAGTGAGCGGTACAGCCTCTACCGACAAGATCCATAATGCATTATGAGTTTTACAGTACAACGCCATAGCATAAAACTCATAACTAAAGTGATAAAAAGTACACTAACACCCATAAATGACCTATTAACCCCTAAACCGAGGCCCTTCCGCATCGCAAACACTATAATAACATTTTTAACCCCTAATCTGCCACTCCGGACATTACCGCTACTAGAATAAACATATTAACCCCTAAACTGCCGCACTCCCGCCTCGCAAACACTAGTTAAATATTATTAACCCCTAATCTGCGGCCCCTAACATCGCCGCCATCTACATTATACTTATTAACCCCTAATCTGCCGCCTCTAACATCGGCACAACCTACATTATATTTATTAACCCATAATCTGATGCCCCCAACATCGCCGCCACCTACCTACATTTATTAACCCCTAATCTGCCATCACTAATGTCGCCGCCACTATTCTAAATTTATTAACCTTTTAAACCTAAGTCTAACCCTAACCCTAACCCCCCCTAACTTAAATATAATTTAAATAAATCTAAATAAAATTACTATCATTACCTAAATAATTCCTATTTAAAACTAAATACTTACCTATAAAATAAACCCTAAGCTAGCTACAATATAACTAATAGTTACATTGTATCTAGCTTAGGCTTTATTTTTTTTTACATGCAAGTTTGTATTTATTTTAACTAGGTAGAATAGTTATTAAATAGTTATTAACTATTTAATAACTACCTAGCTAAAATAAATACAAATTTACCTGTAAAATAAAACCTAACCTTACACTAACTAAGTTACACTAACACCTAACACTATACTACAAATAAATAAATTCCCTACATTAAATACAATTAAATAAATTAAATTAGCTAAATCACAAAAAAAAAAAAAATACTAAATTACAGAAAATAAAAAACAAATTACAAGATATCTAAGGATGGCGTTCCTTAGATTCCGATTGGCTGATTAGAATTCTATCAGCCAATCGGAATTAAGGTAGAAAAAATCCTATTGGCTGATTGGAAAAAAAAAATCCTATTTTGCTGGATCCAATCAGCAAATAGGATTGAGCTCGCATTCCATTGGCTGATTGGAACAGCCAATAGAATGCAAGCTCAATCCTATTGGCTGATCCAATCAGCCAATAGGATTGAAGTTCAATCCTATTGGCTGATTGCATCAGCCAATAGGATTTTTTCTACCATAATTCCAATTGGCTGATAGAATTCTATCAGCCAATCTGAATCTAAGGGACGGCATTTCGATGACGTCATTTAAAGGTACCTTCATTCGTCGTTAGTCCATCGGAAGAAGAGGATGCTCCGTGCCGGATGTCTTGAAGATGGACCTGCTCAGCGCCAGAAGGATGAAGATAGAAGATGCTGTCTGGATGAAGATTTCTGCCCATCTGGAGGACTACTTCTGCCCATCTGGAGGACCACTTCTGCCGGCTTCGTCGAGGATATCTTGCCGCTTGGATAAAAACTTCTTAATAATTACATTGTAGCTATTTTAGGATTTATATTTATTTTACAGGTAACTTTGTATTTATTTTAACTAGGTACAATAGCTATTAAATAGTTAATAACTATTTAATAGCTACCTAGTGAAAATAATTACAAAGTTAACTTAAAATAAATCCTAACCTAAATTACAAATACACCTAACACTACACTATCAATAAATTCATTAAATAAATTAACTACAATTATCTAAAATAAAATACAATTAAATAAACTAAACTAAACTATATTACAAACCCCCCCCCACTAAATTACAAAAAATAAAAAAACATTACAAGAAGTTTAATCTAATTACACCTAATCTAAGCCCCGTAATAAAATAAAAAAAGCCCCCCAAAATAATAAAATGCCCTACCCTATACTAAATTACAAATAGCCCTTAAAAGGGCCTTTTGCGGGGCATTGCCCCAAAGAAATCAGCTTTTTTACCTGTAAAAAAAAAAAGAACAATCCCCCCCAACATTACAACCCACCACCCACACACCCCTACTCTAAAACCCACCCGATCCCCCCTTAAAAAAAAACTAACACTACCCCATTGAAGATCACCCTACCTTGAGCCGTCTTCACCCAGCCGGGCACCAGTGGTCATACGATGGGGCAGAAGAGGACATCCGGACCGGCAGAAGTCTTCATCCTATCCGGGCAGAAGAGGACATCCAGACCAGGCATCTTCATCCAAACGGCATCTTCTATCTTAATCCATCTGATGAGGAACGGCTCCATCTTGAAGACCTCCGGTGCGGAACATCCTTCTAGGCCGACGACTACCCGACGAATGGCTGGTCCTTTAAATGACGTAATCCAATATGGCGTCCCTCGAATTCCGATTGGCTGATAGGAATCTATCAGCCAATCGGAATTAAGGTAGGAAAAATCTGATTGGTTGATTTAATCAGCCAATCGGATTGAAGTTCAATCCGATTGGCTGATTGGATCAGCCAATAGAATGAGAGGGCTTAGATTAGATGTAATTAGATTAAAGTTCTTGTAATATTTTTTTATTTTTTGTATTATAGTTTAGTTTATTTAATTGTATTTTATTTTAGATAATTGTATTTAATTTATTTAATGAATTTATTGATAGTGTAGTGTTAGGCGTATTTGTAACTTAAGTGCATGTCAATTTTAGCAGCCTTTACTTTGGGTAATGATTTATCAACATATAACAATCTAAACCACATTTTTTTTTTTTAAATAAATGAATAGTTTTAGTTATATTTTATTAAAAAAGAAAGTGTGGGGGAGGGATAGCGCTAACGAATAGCTGAGAGCCAAAATATCTAAAAAACTCTAATGAGATAGTACATTACTTGTATAAATAAACAATAAAAAAATCGAATTAAAATTAGCGTATCTAAGTAGCCAAAAAAAAGGAGGATTGGATATATATGTACAAATAAATCAATATTTATTATAACAATATAAGATAAATTCTAACAGATAACTCCTATAAAAGATGCCGGCATCAGGTAAAAAAAATGAGTGTATCTAAAAGACTGCAATGAGAGTGACTATCTGAGGTTCTCAAATAAACAAAATTATTAGCAGCATATATGACTAAACAGAATTATTAGCAGCATGTATAACTAACCAGAATTATTGGCAGCCTATATGACAAAAACAGATACAATAACTACAAAGTCTATTAAAAAGTGCTTGATATCAGTATTCCCAAAATGGAGCTGATCCGTGAGTGATAATGTTTACCAGTGTGATCTCCTTAGGGGGTAATGTTACCAGTGTGTCAATTCAAAGACCGGGTAAAAACGGAGTGATGTGAGAAGTAACTTTATCTTCTTTCTGTATGGCTTTCCTCCGTTTTTTTAGCCTGTTCTTAGCCAGTATCTGTCCGTCCTCCGCAGCAGGTATCCAGCGTGTGGAAATGGTCCCAGAGGGATAAAGTTCCGGGTTAAAGTTCAGTTCAGATTTCCAAATAGTAAAGCGCCGTTGTGCAATATTTCAGCCTATGAATGATAGACCTTTAAAAAGCACTCTGGGTTCGTTTTCTGTGGGTCCTGGGGCAGGAATTACACATGCAGAGACGGCTCACCTGTGATCAGTGACCGCTCAATGTACCTGTCCTATCCACCAATGATACCTCAGCTAGTAAAGAGATATAAAATGTATCAAGGTTTAGTAAGCAAATTCTACGCGTTTCAGCCTCCAGGGGCCTTTATCAAGATGCTTACTAAATGTTTAGGCCATTTTAAATAGCCCTCTCTTTTCTCATTGGATAATACCCAGCCAATAGTGAATAAGCTATTGGAGATATGTGAATCATTGTGTTACAAACACTTTAGTCAAAAATGTTACACTGTTTTGTTAATTCATATGTTTACACTTGATTTTAAGTATCTATTATTTGATTCATTTGATACAATAAATCCAATCTTGGCAACCTCTTATTGAATATGGAAAAAATATACGAAGGAAAAAATATAAAAAAGTTATTAAAATATATACGGAAAAAATATATAAAAATATAAAAAATATAAAAAATATATGTGTGTATATCAACAACAGATATTTGAGAGGATTCTGTCTATACTAAGTTTCTAAATGGTTTTGGTAGTTATATGTGTGTGTTAATGTGGCGGTGTTAGAGATAGCGAACATTTGTAAAAAGTAATAACAATTTCATGAAGTTTGTGCAAAATTTAGGAATTAGTTTAAAATAAAAATATATACATATGTATTATAAAATATAAAATCATACATGTGTATAAAAAGATTATTTAAAATTCTTTTTTTAAAAATTTGAAAAATTGGATTTTCATATTAGCCTACTAAGATCCATTTCAGAGTTCAGGCCATGGGGGTGGAGGGTTTTAAAATTAAATATAAATTCAGCTTCCTTTTTTAGGAACCAAGAATTGATCCGTTCGCACCCGGACTCCTCCTACTCGCAACTTCCTGTTTCTGAACATAGTGACGTATAGAGCGGTCTCACCCGCTCTGTACGTATCTGTAAAGTGCGTACCCGTGATTAATTTACAACGCGCATGCTTTACATTATAATTGCCGAAATCTGTTAATTACTTTTGAAAAAAATAAACTTACTCTGCGCAAGCGTTTACTTCGGCCACTCTCAATCTTGCCAGAAGCTCTAAACACGCATCGCTGCTAAAGCTGAAATTTTTTCCTAACGCATGCGCAGAAGCGTATGACGTTACAAAAAAAGGGTTGAACGCCCCGGGGTGGGAATATTGATTTGAAATCCCTGTTGTCAATCAAAATGCAAAACTGGGACAAAATGGCGGGCGGAGGAATCGAGGCACAGAATAAACATATATCAAGGTAAATTTATGCCTTTACAAATAATAAATAACAAAACGATGAATTAAAGTCACCCTTATTTTTGATGATTAATAATATGACGATTAGCAATAAGGGTGACTTTACATTCACTTTAGGTTAGGATTTATTTAACAGGTAATTTTGTAATTATTTTAACTAGGTAGCTATTAAATAGTTATTAATTATTTAATAGCTATTGTACCTAGTCAAAATAAATACAAAGTTACCTGTAAAATAAATATAAATCCAAAAATAGCTGCAATGTAATTATTAATTATATTGTAGCTATCTTAGGGTTTATTTTATAGGTAAGTATTTAGTTTTAAATAGGAATAATTTAGTTAATAATATTAATATAATTTATATTTATTTAAATAATAATTAAGTTAGGGGTGTGTTAGGGTTAGACTTAGGTTTAGGGGGTAATACATTTAATGTAGGTGGCGGCGGTTTAGGGGGGTCAGGTTAGGGATTAATAAATTTAATGTAAGTGGTGGCGGGGTCCGGGAGCGGCGGTTTAGGGGTTAAACACTTTATTTAGGTGCATTGGGGTCCGGGAGTGGCGGTTTAGGAGTTAATACATATAATGTAGGTGGCGGTGGGCTCCGGAAGCGGCGGTTTAGGGGTTAATACTAGGATAGGTTTATTGCGGTGTGGGCTATGGCGATTTAGGGGTTAATAATTAGGCTTATTGCGTTGTGGGTTGTCGGTCTAGGGGTTAATACATTTATTATTAGGAGTGAGAGGGGGGATTGCGAATATAGGGGTATACATGTCGGGCTGATTTTTTGGAGGCGTGTTAGACAGTTACGGGAGATTTAATATTTTAGTTAGTTTTTTTAGGCGCAGGCAGTTTCTAAAGTGCCGTAAGTCACTGGCAACTCCAGAAATTTGTAGTTACGCTCATTTCTGGACATTGCTAGTTTGTCAGACTTACGGCACTTTAGCAACTGCAGGCGGGGTATATGTAATACCCCGATGTGCGAGGTGAAACTATGGGTGGCGCAGGTTCCCTCGCTTGCGCCGAAAACTACGCCATATATCGGATC
The DNA here is from genome assembly GCF_027579735.1 of Bombina bombina. NCBI lineage: Eukaryota > Metazoa > Chordata > Amphibia > Anura > Bombinatoridae > Bombina > Bombina bombina. The sequence goes on from NC_069501.1 coordinate 859,404,395, forward strand.
GCGCCCAAAATTTTGTATTTCATGATTCAGATAGAGCATGCAATTTTAAGCAACTTTCTAATTTACTCCTATTATCAATTTTTCTTTGTTCTCTTGCTTTATTTAAAAAGCAGGAATGTGATGCATAGGAGCCAGTACATTTTTGGCTGAGAAGCTGGGTTATGCTTGCTTATTGGTGGGTAAATGTAAGCCTCCAATAAGCAAGCGCTATCCATGGTGCTGAACCTAAAATTGTCTGGCTTCTAAGATTTACATTCCTGCTTTTAAAATAAAGATAGCAAGAGAACAAAAGAAAATTGATAATAGGAGTAAAATAGAAAGTTGCTTAAAATTCTATGCTCTATCTGAATCATGAAAGAAAAAATTTGGGTTCAGTGTCCCTTTAAAACAAAAATAGATGTATTTTTTAGTCTCCAGGACAGATAATTAAAATACAAAACACAAAACGTTTATTTTATTGCAGTAATTATCTCTCTTTTTAAAATGATCTTTCGAGGCATATGTCTTTAACAAACTTCAAACTCAACAGAACATTAATTGCAAATGTTAACAGCTATACATAATGGGATCTGGACAATTTGCTTTTTGCTTTGATGCAAACAGAGTATTAAACAGTTTGCTAACAATCAGCTAGATTACAAGTTTTGCGTTATGGTGTGGTACAGCTATAACACTGAAAATTTAGACATTGCGCGTGGAATGGCAGGTCGCCCATAATAAAAGTAGCTATACCGCAAGCATTTTAGCCTGTAACACAACAATCCATTCCGCACTTAAAAAATTACGTTTGAGTGTGGGATTTTACATAGTGCCGTATTACAAGTTGTTTGGGCAGGCTATAACGCTAGTGTTATAGCTTATACCGACGCGATCCATTCCGCAATCTGAGACCAGTAGTTATGGATTTTGCGAAACAAAAAAGTTTCACAAAACTCATAACTAAAATGTTACAAGTTACACTAAAATCCATAAACTACCTATTAACCCTTAAACCGCCATACCCAGCATCACAAATACTATAGTAAACTTATTAACCCTTAAACCGCTGCCCACCCACATCGCCAACGCTAAATAAATATAGTAAACCCTAAACCGCCGACCCCCCACATCACCAACACTATAATAAAACTATCAACCCCTTAACCGCCGGTCCCCCACATCGCTACTAATAAACTAAATCTATTAACCCCTAAACCACCGGCCCCCACATCGCAACAAACTAAATTAAACTATTAACCCCTAAACCTAAAACTCCCCCTAACTTTAAATTAAACTTACAATATAACCATCTTTAAATAAATAAAAACCTACCTGTGAAATAAAAAAAAAAAACAACTAAGTTTAAATTATAAATTACACTAACATTACTATTTTAAATAAAAGAAAGACACAAAACAAAAACCTAACATTAGAAAATTATAAAATCCTAACACTACCATTAAAAATAAAAAAAAAACCTAACATTACAAAAAATAATAAACACTAACATTACGAAAAATAAAAACGAAAATTATCCAAAAAAATAAAAATGACACCTAATCTAATATCCATATAAACCCCCCAACAGTAAAACCCCCCACCCAACCAACCCCCTAAAATAAAAAACTAAGTCTAAAATAAACCTTAGCTACCCATTGCCCCTAAAGGGGCATTTGTATGGGCATTGCCCTTAAAGAGGTGTTCAGCTCTTTTACTACCCATCCCTAATCTTAAAAAAAAACACCCCAAAAAAAACAAAAAACTAACACTGACCCCAGGAAATCTACTCACAGTTCCTGAAGTCCGGACATCCATCTTCACCCAGGCGGCAAGAAGTCTTCATCCAGGTGGCGACATCTTCATCCATCGAGGGGGCATCTTCTATCTTCATCCCGGTGGCGCAGAGCTGTGGAGCATCTTTGCCAGCTGCAATGTCGGCAATGTCGGGCGGCGGTTTAGTGGTTAATCATTTTATTTAGTGTCGGCGATGTCGAGGGTGGCAGATTAGGGGTGTTTAGACTAAAGGTTTATGTTAGGGTGTTAGATTTAAACGTAACTTTCTTTTCCCCATAGACATCAATGGGTTTGCTTTACGGCGATCACCATTCCGCGATCGCAGGTGTTAATTTTTTTCGAACACTTTCTCCCCATTGATGTCTATGGGAAAAAGCGCGCACAAGCACGTAAACTCAGCCCTTGGCTTTTGTGCGGTATGGAGCTTATTGCACCATAATGCACAGCATAAGGAGGTTTTTTAGTAACTTGTAATGGCAGCGCTATGGAAAGTGCAATAACGCTAATTTTTTTGTGTTCTTTAAACACCCGGTTCAGCACACAACTTGTAATCTAGGTGATAGGCACTTAAGTCAACATTTTAAGTCTGCAATGATTAAATCAATGCTGCATGTGCTTATCATAGAGTATACTGTGCAGCCCTTTAAATTGTGCAGCTACAGTAATTAATTTCTTTCTGCACTTTGTGTTGCTTTCTTTTCTTAAAGTTATTATTCAAATTAAATACAGAGAATCCATATATGACAAAAAATATTTTTTTTTATAAAATAGAGTATTTTCAATTAAATTCAACTCATTATGGACTGGAACATACATGGTGACAGTGAAAAAATACAGTTTGGATTTTAATTCCAGGATAAAAAAGGCAAAAAAGTAATGAATTTGCATTCCAAAGATTTTTCACTATGTATAATTTAACAATTCATGAGCATTTATGCTCTCAAATATACTGCAGACAGCAAAGTGATGGGACTATGTTTGAAAAGCTTCTGGCAGACACGGTTCTTAAGAAGTTATTAATGGACAAGACCGCTATTGTGCAATCCCGCCGCAAAAGAGCAGGTGCTGTCAATCACCCCCGGTCTCATCAGTCCAAAAAGCTGTTAAATCTTAATTTGTATACTAGTAATAAATAATATAAGTAATGCAGATTTATAGCTTACAACCATTCCCTTATATTAGCCATTAATATCTATAGCTAGGAAAGTCAAGAAAGATATATTACTTTCATATATGGAGTGGTAAACTGATCTTACTCCCCCCAAAAAACAGCAACATTTCAGTTTAATCAGAAAATATAAGTAATTCTTGACTGTGATTTTCACTGAAAATATTTACATACCACTTGTGCAGTCATTACACACATGGTTGAAAAAGCCTTACTGTGATCCTCTTTGTTCAGAACTAGCAGTTATGCATGTTTTTTGCCATTGTTTTTTGGTAATTAGACCGCTAATTGCAACTGTGCACCACACTTCTAATATTCCCAGCAGTGAATGAGGTTAATTAGTTAGCTAGGAATTTCTGAAAGAGAGGAGAAGAGCGCAGACTCAAGTGTAGAGTAGTGATCCATTAATACGTGCACACACACAAAAAGTGGCAACTCACAAAATAAATAAATTAAAACAGTAAAGAACACAATGTGTTATCGTTATAGATGTAACTTATCCCACAAAACAACGGCTCAGCAAGCAGCTCCAGAAACACTCCCACACTCTTGGGTTGATGTCAAGGATACCCGGTCCGAGTTAGTAGCGATATTTTCAAAGTTTGTTTGGGTTCCGTAGATTCCATGTGCTGATATAGTAAAGCAGGCTGTAATGGCCCAGCGGATTAGAAGAATGATACAGACGGTAAATTAATACCTTGACCCTCGGCACACAAACCGATAGATTCCCAACTGCAGAATGGGATCTACGGCGGCCTCAAGAGTGATTATTCCAGGTACTGCAGTGCTCACTATAAAAGGTGTGAAACACACACTCCCACTTGTCGGACCAATAAGATTTGTCCTTTAAGAGATACAAGTTTGAATCAATCATAGGGAGCATAGCGGCACCTTGAAATCATTTAAAATGGGGAATGTATATTACATAAAATCAATAAAACATTCCACTTAAAATAAATACATAGATCATATAAATATGTGGATAATTAAAATACATAAAATACAATAATTAATAAAACAAATTGATGCAATATAAATTCCTCCCAAGAGTACTTATATCGATAAAAAACACATAATATATGCTACCATATATTTATAAAACATTAAAATAAAGAATTTTTTCTTATTAAATATGAAATATTAACAATACATTTCATAAAAAAGCCTGTACAGTATATCTAATTAAATATTTAACCCATTCGGCTCCATACAGTTTAAAGTTTTTATCCAAAAGAAAGAGAAGGAATGTAATCCTAAATTTGTAACCCAATTTATCAACACTACAAAATTAAGAACATTCTGAATAAACATTGGAAGGTTCTTAAATTAGACCATGTTCTAAATCAAATATTAGGAGATAAACCTGAAGTAATTTTCAGGAACAATAAGGATATTAAAAATTATATTTCACCAACCAAACTAACGGCTAGATTTGGAGTTTTGTCGGTAACGACCCGAAAAGCTAACGCCGGCTTTTTTCTGGCCGCACCATAAAAATAACTCTGGTATTGAGAGTCCACATAAAGGCTGCGTTAGGCTCCAAAAAAGGAGCGTAGAGCATATTTAACGCAGCTTCAACTCTCGATACCAGAGTTGCTTACGCAAGCGGCCAGCCTCAAAAACGTGCTCATGCACGATTCCCCCATAGGAAAAAATGGGGCTGTTTGAGCTGAAAAAAAACCCTAACACCTGCAAAAAAGCCGCGTTCAGCTCCTAACGCAGCCCCATTGTTTGCTATGCGGAAACACTTCCTACGTCTGCACCTAACACTCTAACATGTACCCCGAGTCTAAACACCCCTAACCTTACACTTATTAACCCCTAATCTGCCGCCCCCACTATCGCTGACCCCTGCATATTATTATTAACCCCTAATCTGCAGCTCCGTAAACCGCCGCTACTTACATTATCCCTATGTACCCCTAATCTGCTGCCCTAACATCGCCGACCCCTATTTTATATTTATTAACCCCTAATCTGCCCCCCACAACGTCGCCTCCACCTGCCTACACTTATTAACCCCTAATCTGCCGAGCGGACCTGAGCGCTACTATAATAAAGTTATTAACCCCTAATCCGCCTCACTAACCCTATAATAAATAGTATTAACCCCTAATCTGCCCTCCCTAACATCGCCGACACCTAACTTCAATTATTAACCCCTAATCTGCCGACTGGAGCTCACCGTTATTCTAATAAATGGATTAACCCCTAAAGCTAAGTCTAACCCTAACACTAACACCCCCCTAAGTTAAATATAATTTTAATCTAACCAAATAAATTAACTCTTATTAAATAAATTATTCCTATTTAAAGCTAAATACTTACCTGTAAAATAAATCCTAATATAGCTACAATATAAATTATAATTACATTGTAGCTATTTTAGGATTAATATTTATTTTACAGGCAACTTTGTAACTATTTTAACCAGGTACAATAGCTATTAAATAGTTAAGAACTATTTAATAGCTACCTAGTTAAAATAATTACAAAATTACCTGTACAATAAATCCTAACCTAAATTACAATTAAACCTAACACTATACTATCATTAAATTAATTAAATAAAATACCTATAATTACCTACAATTAAACCTAACACTACACTATCAATACATTAATTAAATACAATATCTACAAATAACTACAATGAAATAAACTAACTAAAGTACAAAAAATAAAAAAGAACTAAGTTACAAAAAATAAAAAAATATTTACAAACATAAGAAAAATATTACAACAATTTTAAACTAATTACACCTACTCTAAGCCCCCTATTAAAATAACAAAGACCCCCAAAATAAAAAATGCCCTACCCTATTCTAAATTACTTAAGTTCAAAGCTCTTTTACCTTACCAGCCCTGAACAGGGCCCTTTGCGGGGCATGCCCCAAGAAGTTCAGCTCTTTTGCCTGTAAAAAAAAAAACATACAATACCCCCCCCCCCCCAACATTACAACCCACCACCCACATACCCCTAATCTAACCCAAACCCCCCTTAAATAAACCCAACACTAAGCCCCTGAAGATCATCCTACCTTGTCTTCACCTCACCAGGTATCAACGATCCGTCCTGGCTCCAAAATCTTCATCCAACCCAAGCGGGGGCTGGCGATCCATCATCCGGTGGCTGAAGAGGTCCAGAAGAGGCTCTAAAGTCTTCATCCTATCCGGGAAGAAGAGGCGATCCGGACCGGCAACCATCTTTATCCAAGCAGCATCTTCATCCGATGACGACCGGCTCCATCCTGAAGACCTCCACCACGGACCCATCTTCTTCCGGCGACGTCCAACTGAAGAATGACGGTTCCTTTAAGGGACGTCATCCAAGATGGCGTCCCTCGAATTCCGATTGGCTGATAGGATTCTATCAGCCAATCGGAATTAAGGTAGGAATATTCTGATTGGCTGATGGAATCAGCCAATCAGAATCAAGTTCAATTCGATTGGCTGATCCAATCAGCCAATCAGATTGAGCTCGCATTCTATTGGCTGATCGGAACAGCCAATAGAATGATCGGAACAGCCAATAGAATGCAAGCTCAATCTGATTGGCTGATTGGATCAGCCAATCGGATTGAGCTTGATTCTGATTGGCTGATTCCATCAGCCAATCAGAATATTCCTACCTTAATTCCGATTGGCTGATAGAATCCTATCAGCCAATCGGAATTCGAGGGACGCCATCTTGGATGACGTCCCTTAAAGGAACCGTCATTCTTCAGTTGGACGTCGCCGGAAGAAGATGGGTCCGCGGTGGAGGTCTTCAGGATGGAGCCGTTCCTCATCGGATGAAGATAGAAGATGCCGCTTGGATCAAGATGGTTGCCGGTCCGGATCGCCTCTTCTTCCCGGATAGGATGAAGACTTTGGAGCCTCTTCTGGACCTCTTCAGCCACCGGATGATGGATCGCCAGCCCCCGCTTGGGTTGGATGAAGATTTTGGAGCCAGGACGGATCGGTGATACCTGGTGAGGTGAAGACAAGGTAGGATGATCTTCAGGGGCTTAGTGTTAGGTTTATTTAAGGGGGGTTTGGGTTAGATTAGGGGTATGTGGGTGGTGGGTTGTAATGTTGGGGGGGTATTGTATGTTTTTTTTACAGGCAAAAGAGCTGAACTTCTTGGGGCATGCCCCGCAAAGGGCCCTGTTCAGGGCTGGTAAGGTAAAAGAGCTTTGAACTTTAGTAATTTAGAATAGGGTAGGGCATTTTTTATTTTGGGGGTCTTTGTTATTTTATTAGGGGGCTTAGAGTAGGTGTAATTAGTTTAAAATTGTTGTATATGTAATTTTTTATTTTTTGTAACTTAGTTCTTTTTTATACTTTAGTTAGTTTATTTCATTGTAGTTATTTGTAGATATTGTATTTAATTAATGTATTGATAGTGTAGTGTTAGGTTTAATTGTAGGTAATTATAGGTATTTTATTTAATTAATTTAATTATAGTATAGTGTTAGGTTTAATTGTAATTTAGGTTAGGATTTATTGTACAGGTAATTTTGTAATTATTTTAACTAGGTAGCTATTAAATAGTTCTTAACTATTTAATAGCTATTGTACCTGGTTAAAATAGTTACAAAGTTGCCTGTAAAATAAATATTAATCCTAAAATAGCTACAATGTAATTATAATTTATATTGTAGCTATATTAGGATTTATTTTACAGGTAAGTATTTAGCTTTAAATAGGAATAATTTATTTAATAAGAGTTAATTTATTTGGTTAGATTAAAATTATATTTAACTTAGGGGGGTGTTAGTGTTAGGGTTAGACTTAGCTTTAGGGGTTAATCCATTTATTAGAATAGTGGTGAGCTCCGGTCGGCAGATTAGGGGTTAATAATTGAAGTTAGGTGTCGGCGATGTTAGGGAGGGCAGATTAGGGGTTAATACTATTTATTATAGGGTTAGTGAGGCGGATTAGGGGTTAATAACTTTATTATAGTAGCAGTGCGGTCCGCTCGGCAGATTAGGGGTTAATAAGTGTAGGCAGGTGGATGCTACGTTGAGGGGGGCAGATTAGGGGTTAATAAATATAATATAGGGGTCGGCGGTGTTAGGGGCAGCAGATTAGGGGTACATAGCTATAATGTAGGTGGCGGCGCTTTGCGGTCGGCAGATTAGGGGTTAATTATTGTAGGTAGCTGGCGGCGATGTTGTGGGGGGCAGATTAGGGGTTAATAAATATAATACAGGGGTCGGCGGTGTTAGGGGCAGCAGATTAGGGGTACATAAGTATAACGTAGGTGGCGGTCGGCAGATTAGGGGTTAAAAAATGTAATCGAGTGGCGGCGATGTGGGGGGGCCTCGGTTTAGGGGTACATAGGTAGTTTATGGGTGTTAGTGTACTTTAGAGTACAGTAGTTAAGAGCTTTATGAACCGGCGTTAGCCCAAAAAGCTCTTAACTACTGACTATTTTCTGCGGCTGGAGTTTTGTCGTTAGATTTCTAACGCTCACTTCAGACACGACTCTAAATACCGGAGTTAGAAAGATCCCATTGAAAAGATAGGATACGCAATTGACGTAAGGGGATCTGCGGTATGGAAAAGTCGCGGCTGAAAAGTGAGCGTTAGACCCTTTTTTGAGTGACTCCAAATACTGGAGTTAGCCTAAAACCAGCGTTAGGAGCCTCTAACGCTGGTTTTCACGTCTAACGCCAAACTCCAAATCTAGCCGTTACACAACAAAATAAAGTGGGGTCTGTGATTGGTAGGTGTGCTGGAAGCAATGGCCTGTATCCATGCAAAACAGTGGATTGTATTATGTGTCCTCTTATAGGAAAAAATAGTGTGGTTTTCACCAACTTTGATGGTACCAAAAAATACACTTGCAAAAGTAGATGTACATGTCACTCCACATATGTTGTATACCAGTTAACCTGTAAATGTGGGCTCATTTATATTGGTCGTACGAAATGTAAGATCAAATATAGATTCAGAAAACACATTAGAAACATTGAGTCAGGCTTTGAAAATCATAGCGTATCTTGTCATTTTTAAACACATAATTGTAATCCCCAAGATTTAAGTATCAAAATTGTTGAATGGGTCGCACCAAATGTCTTGGACACAAATAGACTACTGAGACTGAGGAGAAGAGAAAATCTTATTGGTCTGACAAGTGGGAGTGTGTGTTTCACACCTTTTATAGAGAGCACTGCAGTACCTGGAATAATCACTCGGGACAAAACGCGGAGAGAACTGCCCCTTTTTCTGATCCTGTGAGGCCGCTGTAGATCCTGGTCTGCAGTTGGGAATTGGTTTGTGTGCCGATGGTCAAGGTATTAATTTACTGTCTGTGTCATTCTTCTAATCCACTGGGCCATTACAGCCTGCTTTACTATATCAGCACACGGAATCTACGGAACCCAAATGGACTTTGAAAAAGTTTCACTACTAACTCGGACCGGGTATCCTTGACATCAGCCCAAGAGTGTGGGAGTGTTTCTGGAGCTGCTTGCTGAGCCAGGGTGTTTTGTGAGATAAATTACATCTATAAAGATAACACATTGTGTTCTTTGCTGTTTTTATTTATTGTTTTATACACTGTTTCTGTGTTTATATTAGTTAGCAAGGAAGTGTAATATTATTGTAATGTAGGTATTACCTTCCCAACTGATACCTCCAACCAAACTGATCCCTACCTGATCCATCCCAAACATCTTACATAAATCATCCACCTCCCTCCTTCCCTCCCACACCACCCACAGCATCAACACAAGCCGATACAAACAATGACACAGAGTGTCACTGTGTGTATTGGCGATATGCCTTCAAATGGTAAAGGGAGAATAATCAGTTCTTCTTTACCATATGAGGGCCGATGCCTTCTGCCCCTGGCTGCATTCTCCGCTGTCAAAGCTGACAGCAGGGACTGCAGTATGAGCCAGAGTGTTGGACATAGGTACTATGTGACGTAGTACCTATGTCCAGTTGGCTTAAGGGGTTTTTGTGGTGCCGCTATCCTTAGTACTAGAACTTATACTATGTTACTCTTTTGATTATATTATACAGGACAATGTGACTGTGATGAGGTGCAAATCTTTATGAATTTTGCAATTTTCAAGTACGATGTTGCAGCGTTTTTCAGCAAGATATTAATTTACCAATTTTTAAATTAAATCTAGGCCAATTAATTTTGTTTGCCCATCATGCCAAGATACAAATGGCATTCAGAAGGTTTAGCAGTGAAAAGGATTGATTTGGATTTCAATAGTGAACTAAGGGGTTGATTTAAAGGGACATTATACACTCATTTTTTCTTTGCATAAATGTTTTGTAGATGATCTATTTATATAGCCCAGAAAGTTTTTTTTTTAAATAAATGTATAATTTTGCTTTTTTTTTTAAAATAACATTGCTCTGATTTTCAGACTCCTAACCAAGCCCCAAAGTTTTATGTGAATACCGTCAGCTACCTTCTCCAGCTTGCTCCTGTTTGTGTAAAGGGTCTTTTCATATGCAAAAGAAGGGGGAGGGGGGAGTGTCTTATTTGCCACTTGCAGTGGGCTTTCCAGCTACCTTTTCAATGCAGCTAAACTGAGAGCTTCTAAGTAAGTTTTTAGACAGTTTTATACTGGATTTTTATATTAGGATCTTTGCTTCTTATTCTTTATAGTAGTGTCTATTACATGCAGTTATATGAAAATGAGTGTATACTATCCCTTTAAAAGAACTTTGCTGTTACCTTAATAGATGTGAAAGGGTCATTGTATGTCAGTTTATATTCTAAAAACAAGTACTTAAACACACAAACAGACCCTTTCAAGGAACCTTTCTAGTGAAAACACGTTGTAGGCTTGTAATGTAAAGGATCCATTTTGGGTTCTGATCACTTGAAAACCATGCTAACTAATTAAAATAAGAACCTGATTCCATTGTGATGCATTAATGAAATCTGCAAGGTTCATTTCAGAATTTGCAATGTAGACTCACATATGACTGGACTTATGCATGTGCATCTATTGACAAAGCTGCTTCTTTCACTAAAAGCTGCTTTATAAGAAATATCAGGAATTAAATATAAACTAGAGTTTTTTTTTAAAAAAAAGGGATGTAACAGCCTCTCAGGAGGTTATCATTTTTTGTAAGTTGTGGAGCCATAACTGATAAAACTGGAAGAGCACATTAAAGACATTTAACCACCTTCTGAGATATGGCGGCCAAATTATGATGTCCCTGTTTCCATGCGAGCCATTAGGTTCGCCGGAAACAGCAGATATGAAGCAGCGATCTTGAGACCGCTTCTCCATAACTGGTCCGCCTGCTCTGAGGCTGCGGACATCAATCTGCCTGATCCTATACGATTGTACTGATTGATACCCCCTGCAAGTGGCCGCTGATAATTGGCCCACTGGAATCTAGTGTTGTTCAATTAAATATTCATTTAAACTTAGTTTAACTTTTTTAAAGAATGTTGGATTTATGCAAAGAAAATATTTTTTGCTTTTATACCCTTATTACTGATTTTACTACACTGCAAGTGGTCCAATATTAGAAAATAATTCACAACTATGGTATTACCATATTTACTTATAACTTAATATAAGCGTTTTTTTAACATACTGTATTTCATGTATTTAGAGAAAGATATTTTAAACTGATAGAAATTAAACCAATCAGTCCTCCAACCAAAAATTAATGTTGAAAGTGTTGTCCATGTAACCAATGTAATAGTGGATGAATTTAATTAAAGGAGTCTATGGGAAGATTAGCTGACCTGCAGCGTAACTCTAGGGGGCGCTAGAAGAAATATATAAAACAATCTGTAGGATAATACTGAAGTATAGTAAAAACAATAAAAACTTAAAAATAATATAAAATGATCAGATAATAATATATAAAGACAAAATAATAATGACAATTACAGAAAAAATGAGACATGGACTCTCATCAAATGTGATGTGATGAGATCAATATAAACAGAAAATGCAGCTTAAAACAATATATAATAAATAAATAGTATTAAGTCTCTAATAAGTTCTTATCTGTATATGATATTGATGCTCAGACAGTCCCAAGATTAGGAGGGCACTTCAGAGGTTTATTAGTCCTCCTGGGTAGCACATATATAAGATTCTCCCTTAGATCCAGGAGTCAGCTCCTTGTCACAAAACCAGTCTGGGTAAATACTCTCTCTGTGCAAATAAAATCACAAAGACAAGGGCGCCTCCTCGTGTGATATAGTTTGCACAAATGTAAAAATAGGTGAATACAGATTTTATACTCACAAGTAAAGCAGCACTCTGTTGTGCTTATAGAGGCAGACTGGGAGTTCACAGTGTCCCAGTTCACTGACCAAGGCAGTGCAACAAATCACTCCAGGGTAGATTTCAATCAAGCTCAGGCTCTCAGCAAAGAGTTAAAATACCATAGTTTAATGGTGCAGTAAAATACAATATAAAATGTCACAAGTGCGACCGTAATAATGGATAAACAAGCAACTAGTTTCTCAGATCTCTCTGTTTCCTCAGGCTTCTATCCAAAGACTGAGAGCTCTGGCTTATAAATGCTAAATGACCACTCTAGGAGTGAAACATAACCACACCTATTCAGGTGTGGAAGTGAACCTGCCTCATCAGGTGTGTGAGTGCACACCTGTTTCAATCAGACCATAGTTAGAATACAATGATTAAAACCATTTCCAAATAATTCACATTATACTAAAAAACAAACAAGTACTGTACAAATTGGTTAATAAAGGATGTAAAAAACAACAACCATAGGCAAACATTATCTTATGGTGGATATCATGTCAGCATCATATGTTATAGGATATTATTATGGTATTCTAAAATAGTAACATTAAAAAATTGTTCCCCACCCTTTTTAAAAAAATAAATAAATAATAATAATAAAAAAAAAAATAATAATATATATACACACATACATATATAAAAAGTACATGATATTCTAATTCTTGGTGTTCATACCAAATGTCTTAGTATGTTGTCAGTTAGTCTAAATAAGTTAAAGTTTTATTAAAGCACCTATTGATGTTAACAGCCTTTGGTCAAATATGTATAAGCAAGATTTTCTATAGGAGAGAGCCCTTTCAATTATGCAGGCCTTATTGATAATATATATATATATATATATATATATATACATACATATACACACATACATATTTTAAGTCTAATGCACCTGGTGTTCCCAGGCAGTCTCCCATCCAGGTACTGACCAGGCCTGGCCCTGCTTAGCTTCCAAGATCAAACGGGATCAGGTACATTCAGTGAAGTGTGGTAATATCATAATCTAAGCAATATGAAATGTATGTATTAAGCAATAGATAAGTGTACTTAGTGAATATCTATTAACCTACTCTAATGTGTAAAAACGGGGTTGTAAAACATTATGTTCAATTTACAAAAATAAGATGGTATAGAAATACAGTAGTAACAATATTGTTTAATGTGTTGGAGATAATGTTGAGGTGTATATTGTGAGTGCAGACTTAACTAAAATGATACAATAAAAATAAAAATGTTCAGTGAACAGTGTATATGTTTTCTAATGTGCAGCATATATATTCATAAATCCATAATAGTATGGGTGTATTACATGTATTAAACCGGTATATCCTATGTTGGTATAACAAACCCATATCTTGAAGTGGTATACATAGATATACATACACATACATGAACACACATATACGCATATATACACACATATATACATATACACACATACATACATATACACACATATACATATATATACATATATATACACATATAAATATATATATATACACATATAAATATATATATACACATACACACACACAAATACACATATATACATATACACATATATACACACCCACACATACACATTGCATGTGCCCTAAATGATTGTGTTATATACCAATCATGACTATAATGTGATCAACCTTATGTGATGTATGATACATACATGTGTGCTGTGATATATAAAAGTGAAGAAGAATAAATGTATGACTATAAAGTCAATATGTGTAGTATATAATATAAATTTGTACTGTGATATACAAAGAGGAGAAAAATAAATGTATGACTATAAAGTCAATATGTGTAATATATAATATAAATTTGTACTATGATATACAAAGAGGAGAAAAATAGCTATAAACTCAATATATACACCTCTGATAATACCTGTGTAATATTAAATAGCTATAGTGTTGCATGGAAAAAAATGATGACCTGATAATCCAAAGCAAGATGTACAAAAATATTATATTCAAAAAGCAGACATATCTATGTTCTCATTCAATCCTGTGGGAAAGAGAGTACCAAATTTATAGATCCAGTAGGTTTCCCTTTGACATAACTTTTTGAACCTATTAGTTCCTTGCTTGTATTGTATTATCTCTAGAGGGGTTATGCAAAATTGACATTTAGTACCACAATGATGTTGAACATGATGTCTTGATACACTATGTTTGAGTGAACCTTTCTCTATGTTTCTAAAGTGTTCTCCCCATCTGCTTCTGACTTTCCTTATGGTTCTACCTAGGTATTGCATCCCACATTTACAGGTTAATGGGTATATGACATAATTAGAGCTACAATCTAATCTATCCTTAAGTTCATATGTACATCCTGTGATAGAAGAAGTGACACTAGTTGCCCCATGCGTGACATATTTACACATGATGCATCTTTTAATTCTACATTTAAAAGCTCCTTTTTGTTGGTGTCTATTGTTGGACAGACCTCCTATTCCTGATGTTCTTTTGGACATTATGATTTTGCTGGGGGCTATTTTCTGTTTAATGGTTGGGGCTCTCCGAAATGTAATGTTAGGGGAATCATCCAAAATCCCTTTTAAAATCGGATCTTTTTTAAGAAGGTACCAGTGTTTCTTTATTATTTTTGTAATGGCTTTATAGTTGGAGTTATAGTTAGTAATAAATGTAGTCTGCTTTTTGTTACTATTACATCTATTTAACCCATTATAAGGTAGCGGATTAAGAATTTCATTTCTATTTAGTTCTCTTGCCCTTCAGTAACCTTCTTCTAAGAGCATTGGAGGGTACCCTTTTTCAAGAAATCTATTTTTTAAGATAAGGGATTGCTCATCATATGTCTCTAATAATGTGCAATTACGCCTAATCCGTCTAAACTGACTAAATGGAATATTTTCCTTCCAACTCTTTAGATGGTTACTTTGATAGTCTAAAAAGTTATTGCTATCTACTAATTTAAAGAAGGTTTTGGATTGAACCCTATTATTTATATCCCAAGTGAGCACTATATCAAGATATTCAATTTCTTCCAAATGTATTTTGTGAGTGAAGGTTAGACCAAAATCATTAGTTAAATTAAAATGGCTGTAGGGTTGTGCTTAACAAAATTGCCTGGTTGGATGTTAAATTAAAATGGCTGTAGGGTTGTGCTTAACAACTTATAAAATGTTTGTGCAGTTGTGAAGCAGAATGAGGAAGTGTGTAAACTGGTTGATAACACTTTACACTAGCCGGAACCACTGTGTTACAGTGATATACTCAGGAAACAATCTTCAGTGTAGATAGAAGGAAAGAGCCTATAGGCTTAAGTGTTTAAACAATTTAAAATTATCTAAAAAAATGCTCATTAGATAGTATGTTAGAAAATATAAATAAAATGGCATATGAGTATTTATAGTAAACAAATCAACTATTAAAAATGGCTCTATAAGGCGGGTTCCTACTATCTACACTTACGATTTAAGATGTGATCAGGAAATCTTGGAAGGACTGTGTATTTTCACTTTTGGCACTGTGATGTTTTATGTTTTTTATTAAACAATACATTCAGCAATACTCTCTCTGTGCAAAGAAAATCACAAAGACAAGGGCGACTCCTCGTGTGATATAGTTTGGACAAATGTAAAAATAGGTGAATACAGATTTTATACTCACAAGTAAAGCAGCACTTATACTTATAGAGGCAGACTGGGAGTTCACAGTGTCCCAGTTCACTGACCAAGGCAGTGCAACAAATCACTCCAGGGTAGATTTCAACCAAGCTCAGGCTCTCAGCAAAGAGTTAAAATACCATAGTTTAATGGTGCAATAAAATACAATATAAAATGTCACAAATGTGACCGTAATAATGGATAAACAAGCAACTAGTTTCTCAGATCTCTGTCTGTTTCCTCAGGCTTCTATCCAAAGACTGAGAGCTCTGGCTTATAAATGCTAAATGACCACTCTAGGAGTGAAACATAACCACACCTATTCAGGTGTGGAAGTGAACCTGCCTCATCAGGTGTGTGAGTGCACACCTGTTTCAATCAGACCATAGTTAGAATACAATGATTAAAACCATTTCCAAATAATTCACATTATACTAAAAAACAAACAAGTACTGTACAAATTGGTTAATAAAGGATGTAAAAAACAACAACCATAGGCAAACATTATCTTATGGTGGATATCATGTCAGCATCATATGTTATAGGATATTATTATGGTAGTCTAAAATAGTAACATTAAAAAATTGTTCCCCACCCTTTTTAAAAAAAAAATAATAATAATAAAAAAATAATAATAATATATATACACACATACATATATAAAAAGTACATGATATTCTAATTCTTGGTGTTCATACCAAATGTCTTAGTATGTTGTCAGTTAGTCTAAATAAGTTAAAGTTTTATTAAAGCACCTATTGATATTAACAGCCTTTGGTCAAATATGTATAAGCAAGATTTTCTATAGGAGACAGCCCTTTTTGATAATATATATATATACATACACATATACATATATATATATATCCATACATATACAAATACACACATACATATTTTAAGTCTAATGCACCTGGTGTTCCCAGGCAGTCTCCCATCCAGGTACTGACCAGGCCTGGCCCTGCTTAGCTTCCAAGATCAAACGGGATCAGGTACATTCAGTGAAGTGTGGTAATATCATAATCTAAGCAATATGAAATGTATGTATTAAGCAATAGATAAGTGTACTTAGTGAATATCTATTAACCTACTCTAATGTGTAAAAACGGGGTTGTAAAACATTATGTTCAATATACAAAAATAAGATGGTATAGAAATACAGTAGTAACAATATTGTTTAATGTGTTGGAGATAATGTTGAGGTGTATATTGTGAGTGCAGACTTAACTAAAATGATACAATAAAAATAAAAATGTTCAGTGAACAGTGTATATGTTTTCTAATGTGCAGCATATATTTTCATAAATCCATAATAGTATGGGTGTATTACATGTATTAAACCGGTATATCCTATGTTGGTATAACAAACCCATATCTTGAAGTGGTATACATAGATATACATACACATACATGAACACACATATACGTATATACACACACATATATACATATACACACATACATACATATACACACATATACACACATATACATATATATACATATATATACACATATATATATATATATATATATATACACATACACACACACAAATACACATATATACATATACACATATATACACACCCACACATACACATTGCATGTGCCCTAAATGATTGTGTTATATACCAATCATGACTATAATGTGATCAACCTTATGTGATGTATGATACATACATGTGTGCTGTGATATATAAAAGTGAAGAAGAATAAATGTATGACTATAAAGTCAATATGTGTAGTATATAATATAAATTTGTACTGTGATATACAAAGAGGAGAAAAATAAATGTATGACTATAAAGTCAATATGTGTAGTATATAATATAAATTTGTACTGTGATATACAAAGAGGAGAAAAATAAATGTATGACTATAAAGTCAATATATGTAATATATAATATAAATTTGTACTATGATATACAAAGAGGAGAAAAATAGCTATAAACTCAATATATACACCTCTGATAATACCTGTGTAATATTAAATAGCTATAGTGTTGCATGGAAAAAAATGATGACCTGATAATCCACAGCAAGATGTACAAAAATATTATATTCAAAAAGCAGACATATCTATGTTCTCATTCAATCCTGTGGGAAAGAGAGTACCAAATTTATAGATCCAGTAGGTTTCCCTTTGACATAACTTTTTGAACCTATTAGTTCCTTGCTTGTATTGTATTCTCTCTAGAGGGGTTATGCAAAATTGACATTTAGTACCACAATGATGTTGAACATGATGTCTTGATACACTATGTTTGAGTGAACCTTTCTCTATGTTTCTAAAGTGTTCTCCCCATCTGCGTCTGACTTTCCTTATGGTTCTACCTAGGTATTGCATCCCACATTTACAGGTTAATAGGTATATGACATAATTAGAGCTACAATCTAATCTATCCTTAAGTTCATATGTACATCCTGTGATAGAAGAAGTGACACTAGTTGCCCCATGCGTGACATATTTACACATGTTGCATCTTTTAATTCTACATTTAAAAGCTCCTTTTGTTGGTGTCTATTGTTGGACAGACCTCCTATTCCTGATGTTCTTTTGGACATTATGATTTTGCTGGGGGCTATTTTCTGTTTAATGGTTGGGGCTCTCCGAAATGTAATGTTAGGGGAATCATCCAAAATCCCTTTTAAAATCGGATCTTTTTTAAGAAGGTACCAGTGTTTCTTTATTATTTTTGTAATGGCTTTATAGTTGGAGTTATAGTTAGTAATAAATGTAGTCTGCTTTTTGTTACTATTACATCTATTTAACCCATTATAAGGTAGTGGATTAAGAATTTCATTTCTATTTAGTTCTCTTGCCCTTCGGTAACCTTCTTCTAAGAGCATTGGAGGGTACCCTTTTTCAAGAAATCTATTTTTTAAGATAAGGGATTGCTCATCATATGTCTCTAATAATGTGCAATTACGCCTAATCCGTCTAAACTGACTAAATGGAATATTTTCCTTCCAACTCTTTAGATGGTTACTTTGATAGTCTAAAAATTTATTGCTATCTACTAATTTAAAGAAGGTTTTGGATTGAACCCTATTATTTATATCCCAAGTGAGCACTATATCAAGATATTCAATTTCTTCCAAATGTATTTTGTGAGTGAAGGTTAGACCAAAATCATTAGTATCAAGTTTAAAAGCAAATTCTCTAGCTGAATCCAATGACCCATTCCAAATGATGATTAGATCATCTATGTATCTACCATAGAAGACCAGGTTCTCATCCCAGCTTCCACCGTTGATATAAATATCTTCAAAACAACCCATTACCAAATTAGCGAAGCTGGGAGCGAACCTGGTCCCCATGGCAGTACCCTTGGTCTGTATATAATAATTATCTTGATATTTAAAATAGTTATGTTTTAATATAAATCCAATTAGCTTCAATATATATTCTTTCTGAATATCTGGCATATAAAAATCTTCATGTAGATATTCAGAAACACATTTTAACCCTATTTCATGTGATATATTGGAATATAGTGCGTTGACATCGCATGTCATCCATAGGTATTTACTTTTTCTTGTAATATTAGAAAGTTTATGAAGTAAGTCTGTGGTGTCCTTAATGTATGAGGGAAGTTGTCTAACATATTTTTGCAGAAAAAAAATCCACATATGCTGATAGATAATCTGTGATACTATTCATACCTGCTATTATAGGTCTACCTGGTGGTGTTTGTAGATTTTTATGGATTTTGGGTAGGTGGTAAAAATATGGAATACTGGGATTTTTTGGTGTTAAATATTGTTTTTCTTTCAAGGTCAAGATACCTTCTTCAAATCCAAATTGAATAATAGAATTTAATTTCTTAGGCCTAGATTTAGAGTTTGGCGGTAGCCGTGAAAACCAGCGTTAGAGGCTCCTAACGCTGGTTTTAGGCTACCGCCGGTATTTGGAGTCACTCAAAATAGGGTCTAACGCTTACTTTTCAGCCGCGACTTTTCCATACCGCAGATCCCCTTACGTCAATTGCGTATCCTATCTTTTCAATGGGATCTTCCTAACTCCGGTATTTAGAGTCGTTTCTGAAGTGAGCGTTAGAGCTCTAACGACAAAACTCCAGCCGCAGAAAAAAGTCAGTAGTTAAGAGCTTTCTGGGCTAACGCCGGTTCATAAAGCTCTTAACTACTGTACCCTAAAGTACACTAACACCCATAAACTACCTATGTACCCCTAAACCGAGGTCCCCCCACATCGCCGCAACTCTATTAATTTTTTTTAACCCCTAATCTGCCGACCGCCACCTACGTTATACTTATGTACCCCTAATCTGCTGCCCCTAACACCGCCGACCCCTGTATTATATTTATTAACCCCTAACCTGCCCCCCACAACGTCGCCGCCAGCTACCTACAATAATTAACCCCTAATCTGCCGACCGCAAAGCGCCGCCACCTACATTATAGCTATGTACCCCTAATCTGCTGCCCCTAACACCGCCGACCCCTATATTGTATTTATTAACCCCTAATCTGCCCCCCTCAAAGTCACCGACACCTGCCTACACTTATTAACCCCTAATCTGCCGAGCGGACCTGAGCGCTACTATAATAAAGTTATTAACCCCTAATCCGCCTCACTAACCCTATCATAAATAGTATTAACCCCTAATCTGCCCTCCCTAACATCGCCGACACCTAACTTCAATTATTAACCCCTAATCTGCCGACCGGAGCTCACCGCTATTCTAATAAATGTATTAACCCCTAAAGCTAAGTCTAACCCTAACACCCCCCTAACTTAAATATAATTTAAATCTAACGAAATTAATTAACTCTTATTAAATAAATTATTCCTATTTAAAGATAAATACTTACCTGTAAAATACATCCTAATATAGCTACAATATAAATTATAATTATATTATAGCTATTTTAGGATTAATATTTATTTTACAGGCAACTTTGTAATTATTTTAACCAGGTACAATAGCTATTAAATAGTTAAGAACTATTTAATAGCTACCTAGTTAAAATAATTACAAAATTACCTGTAAAATAAATCCTAACCTAAGTTATAATTAAACCTAACACTACCCTATCAATAAATTAATTAAATAAAATACCTACAATTACCTACAATAAAACCTAACACTACACTATCAATAAATAAATTAAATACAATTCCTACAAATAACTACTATTACATAAACTAACTAAAGTACAAAAAATAAAAAAGAACTAAGTTACAAAAAATAAAAAAATATTTACAAACATAAGAAAAATATTACAACAATTTTAAACTAATTACACCTACTCTAAGCCCCCTAATAAAATAACAAAGACCCCCAAAATAAAAAAATGCCCTACCCTATTCTAAATTAATAAAGTTAAAAGCTCTTTTACCTTACCAGCCCTGAACAGGGCCCTTTGCGGGCCATGCCCCAAGAAGTTCAGCTCTTTTGCCTGTAAAAAAAAACATACAATACCCCCCCCAACATTACAACCCACCACCCACATACCACTAATCTAACCCAAACCCCCCTTAAATAAACCTAACACTAAGCCCCTGAAGATCTTCCTACCTTGTCTTCACCTCAACAGGTATCACCGATCCGTCCTGGCATCCGGTGCTGAAGAGGTCCAGAAGAGGCTCCAAAGTCTTCCTCCTATCCGGCAAGAAGAGGACATCCGGACCGGCAAACATCTTCATCCAAGCGGCATCTTCGATCTTCTTCCATCCGGTGCGGAGCGGGTCCATGTTGAAGCAGCCGACGCGGATCCATCCTCTTCTTCCGGCGTCTCCCGACGAATGACGGTTCCTTTAAGAGACGTCATCCAAGATGGCGTCCCTCGAATTCCGATTGGCTGATAGGATTCTATCAGCCAATCGGAATTAAGGTAGGAATATTCTGATTGGCTGATGGAATCAGCCAATCAGAATCAAGTTCAATCCGATTGGCTGATCCAATCAGCCAATCAGATTGAGCTCGCATTCTATTGGCTGTTCCGATCAGCCAATAGAATGCGAGCTCAATCTGATTGGCTGATTGGATCAGCCAATCGGATTGAACTTGATTCTGATTGGCTGATTCCATCAGCCAATCAGAATATTCCTACCTTAATTCCGATTGGCTGATAGAATCCTATCAGCCAATCGGAATTCGAGGGACGCCATCTTGGATGACGTCCCTTAAAGGAACCGTCATTCGTCGGGAGACGCCGGAAGAAGAGGATGGATCCGCGTCGGCTGCTTCAAGATGGACCCGCTCCGCACCGGATGGAAGAAGATCGAAGATGCCGCTTGGATGAAGATGTTTGCCGGTCCGGATGTCCTCTTCTTGCCGAATAGGAGGAAGACTTTGGAGCCTCTTCTGGACCTCTTCAGCACCGGATGCCAGGACGGATCGGTGATACCTGTTGAGGTGAAGACAAGGTAGGAAGATCTTCAGGGGCTTAGTGTTAGGTTTATTTAAGTGGGGTTTGGATTAGATTAGGGGTATGTGGGTGGTGGGTTGTAATGTTGGGGGGGGGTATTGTATGTTTTTTTTTACAGGCAAAAGAGCTGATTTTCTTGGGGCATGCCCCGCAAAGGGCCCTGTTCAGGGCTGGTAAGGTAAAAGAGCTTTTAAGTTTATTAATTTAGAATAGGGTAGGGCATTTTTTTATTTTGGGGGTCTTTGTTATTTTATTAGGGGGCTTAGAGTAGGTGTAATTAGTTTAAAATTGTTGTAATATTTTTCTTATGTTTGTAAATATTTTTTTATTTTTTGTAACTTAGTTATTTTTTATTTTTTGTACTTTAGTTAGTTTATGTAATTGTAGTTATTTGTAGGAATTGTATTTAATTTATTTATTGATAGTGTAGTGTTAGGTTTTATTGTAGGTAATTGTAGGTATTTTATTTAATTAATTTATTGATAGGGTAGTGTTAGGTTTAATTATAACTTAGGTTAGGATTTATTTTACAGGTAATTTTGTAATTATTTTAACTAGGTAGCTATTAAATAGTTCTTAACTATTTAATAGCTATTGTACCTGGTTAAAATAATTACAAAGTTGCCTGTAAAATAAATATTAATCCTAAAATAGCTACAATGTAATTATAATTTATATTGTAGCTATATTAGGATTTATTTTACAGGTAAGTATTTAGCTTTAAATAGGAATAATTTATTTAATAAGAGTTAATTAATTTCGTTAGATTTAAATTATATTTAAGTTAGGGGGGTGTTAGTGTTAGGGTTAGACGTAGCTTTAGGGGTTAATCCATTTATTATAGTAGCGGTGAGCTCCGGTCGTCAGATTAGGGGTTAATAATTGAAGTTAGGTGTCGGCGATGTTAGGGAGGGCAGATTAGGGGTTAATACTATTTATTATAGGGTTAGTGAGGCGGATTAGGGGTTAATACATTTATTATAGTAGCGGTGCGGTCCGCTCGGCAGATTAGGGGTTAATAAGTGTAGGCAGGTGGAGGCGACGTTGTGGGGGGGCAGATTAGGGGTTAATAAATATAATATAGGGGTCGGCGGTGTTAGGGGCACCAGATTAGGGATACATAGGGATAATGTAAATTGCGGCGGTTTACGGAGCGGCAGATTAGGGGTTAATAATATAATGCAGGGGTCAGCGATAGTGGGGTCGGCAGATTAGGGGTTAATAAGTGTAAGGTTAGGGGTGTTTAGACTCGGGGTACATGTTAGAGTGTTAGGTGCAGACGTAGGAAGTGTTTCCCCATAGGAAACAATGGGGCTGCGTTAGGAGCTGAACGCGGCTTTTTTGCAGGTGTTAGGTTTTTTTTCAGCTCAAACAGCCCCATTGTTTCCTATGGGGGAATCGTGCACGAGCACGTTTTTGAGGCTGGCCGCGTCCGTAAGCAACTCTGGTATCGAGAGTTGCATTTGCGGTAAAAATGCTCTACGCTCCTTTTTTGGAGCCTAACGCAGCATTTTTTTGGACTCTCGATACCAGAGTTATTTTTATGGTGCGGCCAGAAAAAAGCCCGCGTAGCGTTAACAACCCATCTACCGCCAAACTCCAAATCTAGGCCTTAGTGAACAGAAGTATAGGGTCTTGATCTAGAGGCCTGTAGTACTCAAAATCCTTTATTATTCTATCTGCTTCCTTCAAGTAATCTTGATAGTCCTGTAGGACTATACCGCCCCCCTTGTCCGCCTGACGTATGACTATTGAATCATTTTTTGACAATTTTAGAAGGGCTCTCTTTTCATTAGGCCAAAGATTTGAATCACCTAGAACATGTTTAGGAATGTTGGCTAAATCCTCCAGAACCATATTTTGGAATACATCTATAAAAGAAACTTCTTCCCGAGGGGGCATGAAGGATGAGGGTAGGCATTTGTCTGAATGAATATAGCCTTCATAAAGGTTATCCACTAGTGGATCAATATCATTGGGAATCACTAACTGGGGATTTCTTTCGGCCATAGCCTGATATCCACCATAAGATAGTTTTTGGCTATGGTTGTTTTTTTTGTTTTTTACATCCTTTATTTTTTATTTTTTATTATTTATTTGTACAGTACTTGTTTGTTTTTTAGTATAATGTGAATTATTTGGAAATGGTTTTAATCATTGTATTCTAACTATGGTCTGATTGAAACAGGTGTGCACTCACACACCTGATGAGGCAGGTTCACTTCCACACCTGAATAGGTGTGGTTATGTTTCACTCCTAGAGTGGTCATTTAGCATTTATAAGCCAGAGCTCTCAGTCTTTGGATAGAAGCCTGAGGAAACAGACAGAGATCTGAGAAACTAGTTGCTTGTTTATCCATTATTACGGTCACATTTGTGACATTTTATATTGTATTTTATTGCACCATTAAACTATGGTATTTTAACTCTTTGCTGAGAGCCTGAGCTTGGTTGAAATCTACCCTGGAGTGATTTGTTGCACTGCCTTGGTCAGTGAACTGGGACACTGTGAACTCCCAGTCTGCCTCTATAAGTATAAGTGCTGCTTTACTTGTGAGTATAAAATCTGTATTCACCTATTTTTACATTTGTCCAAACTATATCACACGAGGAGTCGCCCTTGTCTTTGTGATTTTCTTTGCACAGAGAGAGTATTGCTGAATGTATTGTTTAATAAAAAACATAAAACATCACAGCGCCAAAAGTGAAAATACACAGTCCTTCCAAGATTTCCTGATCACATCTTAAATCGTAAGTGTAGATAGTAGGAACCCGCCTTATAGAGCCATTTTTAATAGTTGATTTGTTTACTATAAATACTCATATGCCATTTTATTTATATTTTCTAACATACTATCTAATGAGCATTTTTTTTAGATAATTTTAAATTGTTTAAACACTTAAGCCTATAGGCTCTTTCCTTCTATCTACACTGAAGATTGTTTCCTGAGTATATCACTGTAACACAGTGGTTCCGGCTAGCGTAAAGTGTTATCAACCAGTTTACACACTTCCTCATTCTGCTTCACAACTGCACAAACATTTTATAAGTTGTTAAGCACAACCCTACAGCCATTTTAATTTAACATCCAACCAGGCAATTTTGTTAAGCACAACCCTACAGCCATTTTAATTTAACATCCAACCAGGCAATTTTGTTAAGCACAACCCTACAGCCATTTTAATTTAACATCCAACCAGGCAATTTTGTTAAGCACAACCCTACAGCCATTTTAATTTAACATCCAACCAGGCAATTTTGTTAAGCACAACCCTACAGCCATTTTAATTTAACTAATGATTTTGGTCTAACCTTCACTCACAAAATACATTTGGAAGAAATTGAATATCTTGATATAGTGCTCACTTGGGATATAAATAATAGGGTTCAATCCAAAACCTTCTTTAAATTAGTAGATAGCAATAACTTTTTAGACTATCAAAGTAACCATCTAAAGAGTTGGAAGGAAAATATTCCATTTAGTCAGTTTAGACGGATTAGGCGTAATTGCACATTATTAGAGACATATGATGAGCAATCCCTTATCTTAAAAAATAGATTTCTTGAAAAAGGGTACCCTCCAATGCTCTTAGAAGAAGGTTACCGAAGGGCAAGAGAACTAAATAGAAATGAAATTCTTAATCCGCTACCTTATAATGGGTTAAATAGATGTAATAGTAACAAAAAGCAGACTACATTTATTACTAACTATAACTCCAACTATAAAGCCATTACAAAAATAATAAAGAAACACTGGTACCTTCTTAAAAAAGATCCGATTTTAAAAGGGATTTTGGATGATTCCCCTAACATTACATTTCGGAGAGCCCCAACCATTAAACAGAAAATAGCCCCCAGCAAAATCATAATGTCCAAAAGAACATCAGGAATAGGAGGTCTGTCCAACAATAGACACCAACAAAAAGGAGCTTTTAAATGTAGAATTAAAAGATGCAACATGTGTAAATATGTCACGCATGGGGCAACTAGTGTCACTTCTTCTATCACAGGATGTACATATGAACTTAAGGATAGATTAGATTGTAGCTCTAATTATGTCATATACCTATTAACCTGTAAATGTGGGATGCAATACCTAGGTAGAACCATAAGGAAAGTCAGAAGCAGATGGGGAGAACACTTTAGAAACATAGAGAAAGGTTCACTCAAACATAGTGTATCAAGACATCATGTTCAACATCATTGTGGTACTAAATGTCAATTTTGCATAACCCCTCTAGAGAGAATACAATACAAGCAAGGAACTAATAGGTTCAAAAAGTTATGTCAAAGGGAAACCTACTGGATCTATAAATTTGGTACTCTCTTTCCCACAGGATTGAATGAGAACATAGATATGTCTGCTTTTTGAATATAATATTTTTGTACATCTTGCTGTGGATTATCAGGTCATCATTTTTTTCCATGCAACACTATAGCTATTTAATATTACACAGGTATTATCAGAGGTGTATATATTGAGTTTATAGCTATTTTTCTCCTCTTTGTATATCATAGTACAAATTTATATTATATATTACACATATTGACTTTATAGTCATACATTTATTTTTCTCCTCTTTGTATATCACAGTACAAATTTATATTATATACTACACATATTGACTTTATAGTCATACATTTATTCTTCTTCACTTTTATATATCACAGCACACATGTATGTATCATACATCACATAAGGTTGATCACATTATAGTCATGATTGGTATATAACACAATCATTTAGGGCACATGCAATGTGTATGTGTGGGTGTGTATATATGTGTATATGTATATATGTGTATTTGTGTGTGTGTGTATGTGTAGATATATATATGTGTATATATATGTATATATATGTATATGTGTTTATATGTATGTATGTGTGTATATGTATATATGTGTGTGTATATACGTATATGTGTGTTCATGTATGTGTATGTATATCTATGTATACCACTTCAAGATATGGGTTTGTTATACCAACATAGGATATACCGGTTTAATACATGTAATACACCCATACTATTATGGATTTATGAATATATATGCTGCACATTAGAAAACATATACACTGTTCACTGAACATTTTTATTTTTATTGTATCATTTTAGTTAAGTCTGCATTATCTCCAACACATTAAACAATATTGTTACTACTGTATTTCTATACCATCTTATTTTTGTAACTAATGATTTTGGTCTAACCTTCACTCACAAAATACATTTGGAAGAAATTGAATATCTTGATATAGTGCTCACTTGGGATATAAATAATAGGGTTCAATCCAAAACCTTCTTTAAATTAGTAGATAGCAATAACTTTTTAGACTATCAAAGTAACCATCTAAAGAGTTGGAAGGAAAATATTCCATTTAGTCAGTTTAGACGGATTAGGCGT
This sequence comes from Bombina bombina, assembly GCF_027579735.1. Lineage (NCBI taxonomy): Eukaryota > Metazoa > Chordata > Amphibia > Anura > Bombinatoridae > Bombina > Bombina bombina. The sequence goes on from NC_069501.1 coordinate 859,432,024, forward strand.
AATTGCACATTATTAGAGACATATGATGAGCAATCCCTTATCTTAAAAAATAGATTTCTTGAAAAAGGGTACCCTCCAATGCTCTTAGAAGAAGGTTACCGAAGGGCAAGAGAACTAAATAGAAATGAAATTCTTAATCCGCTACCTTATAATGGGTTAAATAGATGTAATAGTAACAAAAAGCAGACTACATTTATTACTAACTATAACTCCAACTATAAAGCCATTACAAAAATAATAAAGAAACACTGGTACCTTCTTAAAAAAGATCCGATTTTAAAAGGGATTTTGGAGTGTATATACGTATATGTGTGTTCATGTATGTGTATGTATATCTATGTATACCACTTCAAGATATGGGTTTGTTATACCAACATAGGATATACCGGTTTAATACATGTAATACACCCATACTATTATGGATTTATGAATATATATGCTGCACATTAGAAAACATATACACTGTTCACTGAACATTTTTATTTTTATTGTATCATTTTAGTTAAGTCTGCACTCACAATATACAACTCAACATTATCTCCAACACATTAAACAATATTGTTACTACTGTATTTCTATACCATCTTATTTTTGTATATTGAACATAATGTTTTACAACCCCGTTTTTACACATTAGAGTAGGTTAATAGATATTCACTAAGTACACTTATCTATTGCTTAATAAATACATTTCATATTGCTTAGATTATGATATTACCACACTTCACTGAATGTACCTGATCCCGTTTGATCTTGGAAGCTAAGCAGGGCCAGGCCTGGTCAGTACCTGGATGGGAGACTGCCTGGGAACACCAGGTGCATTAGACTTAAAATATGTATATATGGATATGTATATGTGTATATATATATATTATCAATAAGGCCTGCATAATTGAAAGGGCTCTCTCCTATAGAAAATCTTGCTTATACATATTTGACCAAAGGCTGTTAACATCAATAGGTGCTTTAATAAAACTTTAACTTATTTAGACTAACTGACAACATACTAAGACATTTGGTATGAACACCAAGAATTAGAATATCATGTACTTTTTATATATGTATGTGTGTATATATATTATTATTTTTTTTGTATTATTTTTTTTTTTTTTAAAAGGGTGGGGAACAATTTTTTAATGTTACTATTTTAGAATACCATAATAATATCCTATAACATATGATGCTGACATGATATCCACCATAAGATAATGTTTGCCTATGGTTGTTGTTTTTTACATCCTTTATTAACCAATTTGTACAGTACTTGTTTGTTTTTTAGTATAATGTGAATTATTTGGAAATGGTTTTAATCATTGTATTCTAACTATGGTCTGATTGAAACAGGTGTGAACTCACACACCTGATGAGGCTGGTTCACTTCCACACCTGAATAGGTGTGGTTATGTTTCACTCCTAGAGTGGTCATTTAGCATTTATAAGCCAGAGCTCTCAGTCTTTGGATAGAAGCCTGAGGAAACAGACAGAGATCTGAGAAACTAGTTGCTTGTTTATCCATTATTACGGTCGCATTTGTGACATTTTATATTGTATTTTATTGCACCATTAAACTATGGTATTTTAACTCTTTGCTGAGAGCCTGAGCTTGATTGAAATCTACCCTGGAGTGATTTGTTGCACTGCTTTGGTCAGTGAACTGGGACACTGTGAACTCCCAGTCTGCCTCTATAAGCACAACAGAGTGCTGCTTTACTTGTGAGTATAAAATCTGTATTCACCTATTTTTACATTTGTCCAAACTATATCACACGAGGAGTCGCCCTTGTCTTTGTGATTTTCTTTGCACAGAGAGAGTATTGCTGAATGTATTGTTTAATAAAAAACATAAAACATCACAGCGCCAAAAGTGAAAATACACAGTCCTTCTAAGATTTCCTGATCACATCTTAAATCGTAAGTGTAGATAGTAGGAACCCGCCTTATAGAGCCATTTTTAATAGTTGATTTGTTTACTATAAATACTCATATGCCATTTTATTTATATTTTCTAACATACTATCTAATGAGCATTTTTTTTAGATAATTTTAAATTGTTTAAACACTTAAGCCTATAGGCTCTTTCCTTCTATCTACACTGAAGATTGTTTCCTGAGTATATCACTGTAACACAGTGGTTCCGGCTAGCGTAAAGTGTTATCAACCAGTTTACACACTTCCTCATTCTGCTTCACAACTGCACAAACATTTTATAAGTTGTTAAGCACAACCCTACAGCCATTTTAATTTAACATCCAACCAGGCAATTTTTAGAGGAAACTAGGCAATGTTTTTCTGGTACGTAGTGAACTATAAATACAAATCAGCCATTGGCCCCTAGTTATTAAGCCGTCAACCGCAAATACGCTGGAATTCCGCAGCGTAATTGTGGAGAGCTTGATTCGCCTTATTTATCAAATTTTGTGACGTAACATACGATCCGCTGGTCTCAGTCCGACACAGATCGATGCTTACGTCACTACAGATGTTCCGAATGCAAATTCGGCACTATCTGAATACTTTTGCTACTTATCAAATAACTACCAGGTACGCTCGACACTATTCCGGCCCAGCATACCTGGTTTCAATCCGCCGCCCTGGAGGCCGCGGATGCCATACGAATCAATGGGAGTCTGAAAGCAGCGAAAGCTCATGTTCGCTGCTGCCCAATATCCCATTGATTCTTATGGTATAATAAAAGTTATGTTTACACCTAACACCGTAACATGTACCCCAAGTCTAAACACCCCTAATCTGCTGCCCCCTACACTGCCGCCACCTACATTATACTTATTAACCCCTATTCTGCTGTTCCCCCGACACCTACATAAAGTTATGAACCTCTATCCCGCCGCTCCCGGAGCCCACCGCAACTAAATAAAGTTATTAACCCCTAAACCCATGGCCTCCCACATCACTACCACTTACTAAACCTATTAACCCCTAAACCTTACAACCCGCTAACCTTACATTAAATATTAACTGATCCCTATCTTATAATAAATTTATACTTAACTTTAGATTTAAATTAAACTATATTAAACTATTAATTAATCTATCCTAACTGTTATACTAAAATTACATTAAACTACAAATTAAATTAAATGTATTATATATTTAAACACCTAACCCTACTCAAATAATTTAAATCTACACTAAAAAATTACAAAGTTACAAAAAACTAACAACTAAGTTACAAAAAATAACAAACACTATGGCCTAGATTTGGAGTTCGGCGGTAGCCGTCAAAACCAGCGTTAGAGGCTCCTAACGCTGGTTTTGGCCGCCCGCTGGTATTTGGAGTCAGTGATTAAAGGGTCTAACGCTCACTTTTCAGCCGCGACTTTTCCATACCGCAGATCCCCCTACGCCATTTGCGTAGCCTATCTTTTCAATGGGATCTTTCTAACGCTGGTATTTAGAGTCGTTTCTGAAGTGAGCGTTAGAGCTCTAACGACAAGATTCCAGCCGCCTGAAAATAGCAGGAGTTAAGAGCTTTCTGGCTAACGCCGGTTTATAAAGCTCTTAACTACTGTACCCTAAAGTACACTAACACCCATAAACTACCTATGTACCCCTAAACCGAGCTCCCCCCACATCGCCGCCACTCGATTAAAATTTTTTAACCCCTAATCTGCCGACCGCCACCTACATTATACTTATGTACCCCTAATCTGCTGCCCCTAACCTCGCCGACCCCTATATTATATTTCTTAACCCCTAACTTGCCCCCCACAACGTCGCCGCCAGCAACTTAAAATAATTAACCCCTAATCTTCCGACCGCAAATCGCCGCCACCTACGTTATCCCTATGTACCCCTAATCTGCTGCCCTAACCCCGCCGACCCCTATATTATATTTATTAACCCCTAATCTGCCCCCCTCAACGTCGCCGACACCTGCCTACACTTATTAACCCCTAATCTGCCGAGCGGACCTGAGCGCTACTATAATAAATGTATTAACCCCTAATCCGCCTCACTAACCCTATCATAAATAGTATTAACCCCTAATCTGCCCTCCCTAACATCGCCGACACCTAACTTCAATTATTAACCCCTAATCTGCCGACCGGAGCTCACCGCTATTCTAATAAATGTATTAACTCCTAAAGCTAAGTCTAACCCTAACACTAACACCCCCCTAAGTTAAATATAATTTTTATCTAACGAAATAAATTAACTCTTATTAAATAAATGATTCCTATTTAAAGCTAAATACTTACCTGTAAAATAAATCATAATATAGCTACAATATAAATTATAATTATATTATAGCTATTTTAGGATTAATATTTATTTTTCAGGCAACTTTGTTATTATTTTAACCAGGTAAAATAGCTATTAAATAGTTAAGAACTATTTAATAGTTACCTAGTTAAAATAATAACAAATTTACCTGTAAAATAAATCCTAACCTAAGTTATAATTAAACCTAACACTACCCTATCAATAAAATAATTAAATAAACTACCTACAATTACCTACAATTAACCTAACACTACACTATCAATAAATTAATTAAACACAATTCCTACAAATAAATACAATTAAATAAACTAGCTAAAGTACAAAAAATAAAAAAGAACTAAGTTACAGAAAATAAAAAAATATTTACAAACATAAGAAAAATATTACAACAATTTTAAACTAATTACACCTACTCTAAGCCCCCTAATAAAATAACAAAGCCCCCCAAAATAAAAAATTCCCTACCCTATTCTAAATTAAAAAAGTTACAAGCTCTTTTACCTTACCAGCCCTGAACAGGGCCCTTTGCGGGGCATGCCCCAAGAATTTCAGCTCTTTTGCCTGTAAAAAAAAACATACAATACCCCCCCCCCAACATTACAACCCACCACCCACATACCCCTAATCTAACCCAAACCCCCCTTAAATAAACCTAACACTAAGCCCCTGAAGATCTTCCTACCTTGTCTTCACCATCCAGGTATCACCGATCCGTCCTGGCTCCAAGATCTTCATCCAACCCAAGCGGGGGTTGGCGATCCATAATCCGGTCCAGAAGAGGCTCCAAAGTCTTCCTCCTATCCGGCAAGAAGAGGACATCCGGACCGGCAAACATCTTCTCCAAGCGGCATCTTCGATCTTCTTCCATCCGGAGCGAAGCGGCAGGATCCTAAAGACCTCCAGCGCGGAACATCCATCCGGACCGACGACTGAACGACGAATGACTGTTCCTTTAAGGGACGTCATCCAAGATGGCGTCCCTCGAATTCCGATTGGCTGATAGTATTCTATCAGCCAATCGGAATTAAGGTAGGAATTTTCTGATTGGCTGATGGAATCAGCCAATCAGAATCTAGTTCAATCCGATTGGCCGATCCAATCAGCCAATCAGATTGAGCTCGCATTCTATTGGCTGATCGGAACAGCCAATAGAATGCGAGCTCAATCTGATTGGCTGATTGGATCAGCCAATCGGATTGAACTTGATTCTGATTGGCTGATTCCATCAGCCAATCAGAAAATTCCTACCTTAATTCCGATTGGCTGATAGAATCCTATCAGCCAATCGGAATTCGAGGGACGCCATCTTGGATGACGTCCCTTAAAGGAACAGTCATTCGTCGTTCAGTCGTCGGTCCGGATGGATGTTCCGCGCTGGAGGTCTTCAGGATCCTGCCGCTTCGCTCCGGATGGAAGAAGATCGAAGATGCCGCTTGGAGAAGATGTTTGCCGGTCCGGATGTCCTCTTCTTGCCGGATAGGAGGAAGACTTTGGAGCCTCTTCTGGACCGGATTATGGATCGCCAACCCCCGCTTGGGTTGGATGAAGATCTTGGAGCCAGGACGGATCGGTGATACCTGGATGGTGAAGACAAGGTAGGAAGATCTTCAGGGGCTTAGTGTTAGGTTTATTTAAGGGGGGTTCGGGTTAGATTAGGGGTATGTGGGTGGTGGGTTGTAATGTTGGGGGGGGGGTATTGTATGTTTTTTTTTACAGGCAAAAGAGCTGAAATTCTTGGGGCATGCCCCGCAAAGGGCCCTGTTCAGTGCTGGTAAGGTAAAAGAGGTTGTAACTTTTTTAATTTTGAATAGGGTAGGGAATTTTTTATTTTGGGGGGCTTTGTTATTTTATTAGGGGGCTTAGAGTAGGTGTAATTAGTTTAAAATTGTTGTAATATTTTTCTTATGTTTGTAAATATTTTTTTATTTTCTGTAACTTAGTTCTTTTTTATTTTTTGTACTTTAGCTAGTTTATTTAATTGTATTTATTTGTAGGAATTGTGTTTAATTAATTTATTGATAGTGTAGTGTTAGGTTAATTGTAGGTAATTGTAGGTAGTTTATTTAATTATTTTATTGATAGGGTAGTGTTAGGTTTAATTATAACTTAGGTTAGGATTTATTTTACAGGTAAATTTGTTATTATTTTAACTAGGTAACTATTAAATAGTTCTTAACTATTTAATAGCTATTGTACCTGGTTAAAATAATTACAAAGTTGCCTGTAAAATAAATATTAATCCTAAAATAGCTATAATATAATTATAATTTATATTGTAGCTATATTAGGATTTATTTTACAGGTAAGTATTTAGCTTTAAATAGGAATAAGTTATTTAATAAGAGTTAATTTATTTTGTTAGATTAAAATTATATTTAAGTTAGGGGGGTGTTAGTGTTAGGGTTAGACTTAGCTTTAGGGGTTAATCCATTTATTAGAATAGCGGTGAGCTCCGATCGGAAGATTAGGGGTTAATAATTGAAGTTAGGTGTCGGCGATGTTAGGGAGGGCAGATTAGGGGTTAATACTATTTATGATAGGGTTAGTGAGGCGGATTAGGGGTTAATAACTTTATTATAGTAGCGCTCAGGTCCGCTCGGCAGATTAGGGGTTAATAAGTGTAGGCAGGTGTCGGCGACGTTGTGGGGGGCAGATTAGGGGTTAATAAATATAATATAGGGGTCGGCGGTGTTAGGGGTAGCAGATTAGGGGTACATAGGGATAACGTAGGTGGCGGCGGTTTACGGAGCGGCAGATTAGGGGTTAATAATAATATGCAGGGGTCAGCGATAGCGGGGGCGGCAGATTAGGGGTTAATAAGTGTAAGGTTAGGGGTGTTTAGACTCGGGGTACATGTTAGAGTGTTAGGTGCAGACGTAGGAAGTGTTTCCCCATAGCAAACAATGGGGCTGCGTTAGGAGCTGAACGCTGCTTTTTTGCAGGTGTTAGGTTTTTTTTCAGCTCAAACAGCCCCATTGTTTCCTATGGGGGAATCGTGCACGAGCACGTTTTTGAGGCCGGCCGCGTCCGTAAGCAACTCTGGTATCGAGAGTTGCTTTTGCGGTAAAAATGCTCTACGCTCCTTTTTTGGAGCCTAACGCATTATTTGTTTGAACTCTCGATACCAGAGTTAATTTTATGGTGCGGCCAGAAAAAAGCCCGCGGAGCGTTAACAGCCCTTTTACCGCCGAACTCCAAATCTAGGCCTAAGTTACAAAAAAAAAAATAAACACTAAGGCCTAGATTTGGAGTTCGGCGGTAGCCGTCAAAACCAGCGTTAGAGGCTCCTAACGCTGGTTTTAGGCTACCGCCGGTATTTGGAGTCAGTGATTAAAGGGTCTAACGCTCACTTTTCAGCCGCGACTTTTCCATACCGCAGATCCCCCTACGCCATTTGCGTATCCTATCTTTTCAATGGGATCTTTCTAACGCCGGTATTTAGAGTCGTTTCTGAAGTGAGCGTTAGAGCTCTAACGACAAAATTCCAGCCGCCTGAAAATAGCAGGAGTTAAGAGCTTTCTGGCTAACGCCGGTTCATAAAGCTCTTAACTACTGTACCCTAAAGTACACTAACACCTATAAACTACCTATGTACCCCTAAACCGAGCTCCCCCCACATCGCCGCCACTCGATTTAAATTTTTAACCCCTAATCTGCCGACCGCCACCTACGTTATACTTATGTACCCCTAATCTGCTGCCCCTAACCCCGCCGACCCCTGTATTACATTTATTAACCCCTAACCTGCCCCCCACAACGTCGCCGCCAGCTACTTAAAATAATTAACCCCTAATCTTCCGACCGCAAAGCGCCGCCACCTACGTTATCCCTATGTACCCCTAATCTGCTACCCCTAACACCGCCGACCCCTATATTATATTTATTAACCCCTAATCTGCCCCCCTCAACGTCGCCGACACCTGCCTACACTTATTAACCCCTAATCTGCCGAGCGGACCTGAGCGCTACTATAATAAAGTTATTAACCCCTAACCCGCCTCACTAACCCTATCATAAATAGTATTAACCCCTAATCTGCCCTCCCTAACATCGCCGACACCTAACTTCAATTATTAACCCCTAATCTGACGACTGGAGCTCACCGCTATTCTAATAAATTGATTAACCCCTAAAGCTAAGTCTAACCCTAACACTAACACCCCCCTAAGTTAAATATAATTTTAATCTAACGAAATAAATTAACTCTTATTAAATAAATGATTCCTATTTAAAGCTAAATACTTACCTGTAAAATAAATCCTAATATAGCTACAATATAAATTATAATTATATTATAGCTATTTTAGGATTAATATTTATTTTACAGGCAACTTTTTAATTATTTTAACCAGGTACAATAGCTATTAAATAGTTACCTAGTTAAAATAATAACAAATTTACCTGTAAAATAAATCCTAACCTAAGATATAATTAAACCTAACACTACCCTATCAATAAATTAATTAAATAAACTACCTACAATTACCTACAATTAACCTAACACTACACTATCAATAAATTAATTAAACACAATTGCTACAAATAAATACAATTAAATAAACTAGCTAAAGTACAAAAAATAAAAAAGAACTAAGTTACAAAAAATAATAAAATATTTACAAACATAAGAAAAATATTACAACAATTTTAAACTAATTACACCTACTCTAAGCCCCCTAATAAAATAACAAAGACCCCCAAAATAAAAAATTCCCTACCCTATTCTAAATTAAAAAAGTTACAAGCTCTTTTACCTTACCAGCCCTGAACAGGGCCCTTTGCGGGGCATGCCCCAAGGATTTCAGCTCTTTTGCCTGTAAAAAAAAACATACCATACCCCCCCCCAACATTACAACCCACCACCCACATACCCCTAATCTAACCCAAACCCCCCTTAAATAAACCTAACACTAAGCCCCTGAAGATCTTCCTACCTTGTCTTCACCATACCAGGTTCACCGATCCGTCCTGGCTCCAACATCTTCATCCAACCCAAGCGGGGGTTGGCGATCCATCATCCGGTGCTGAAGAGGTCCAGAAGAGGCTCCAAAGTCTTCCTCCTATCCGGCAAGAAGAGGACATCCGGACCGGCAAACATCTTCTCCAAGCGGCATCTTCAATCTTCTTCCATCCGGTGCGGAGCGGGTCCATCTTGAAGCAGGCGACGCGGATCCATCCTCTTCTTCCGTTGTCTCCCGACGAATGACGGTTCCTTTAAGGGACGTCATCCAAGATGGCGTCCCTCGAATTCCGATTGGCTGATAGGATTCTATCAGCCAATCGGAATTAAGGTAGGAATTTTCTGATTGGCTGATGGAATCAGCCAATCAGAATCAAATTCAATCCGATTGGCTGATCCAATCAGCCAATCAGATTGAGCTCGCATTCTATTGGCTGTTCCGATCATTCTGATCGGAACAGCCAATAGAATGCGAGCTCAATCTGATTGGCTGATTGGATCAGCCAATCGGATTGAACTTGATTCTGATTGGCTGATTCCATCAGCCAATCAGAAAATTCCTACCTTAATTCCGATTGGCTGATAGAATCCTATCAGCCAATCGGAATTCGAGGGACGCCATCTTGGATGACGTCCCTTAAAGGAACCGTCATTCGTCGGGAGACAACGGAAGAAGAGGATGGATCCGCGTCGCCTGCTTCAAGATGGACCCGCTCCGCACCGGATGGAAGAAGATTGAAGATGCCGCTTGGAGACGATGTTTGCCGGTCCGGATGTCCTCTTCTTGCCGGATAGGAGGAAGACTTTGGAGCCTCTTCTGGACCTCTTCAGCACCGGATGATGGATCGCCAACCCCCGCTTGGGTTGGATGAAGATGTTGGAGCCAGGACGGATCGGTGAACCTGGTATGGTGAAGACAAGGTAGGAAGATCTTCAGGGGCTTAGTGTTAGGTTTATTTAAGGGGGGTTTGGGTTAGATTAGGGGTATGTGGGTGGTGGGTTGTAATGTTGGGGGGGGGTATGGTATGTTTTTTTTTACAGGCAAAAGAGCTGAAATCCTTGGGGCATGCCCCGCAAAGGGCCCTGTTCAGGGCTGGTAAGGTAAAAGAGGTTGTAACTTTTTTAATTTAGAATAGGGTAGGGAATTTTTTATTTTGGGGGGCTTTGTTATTTTATTAGGGGGCTTAGAGTAGGTGTAATTAGTTTAAAATTGTTGTAATATTTTTCTTATGTTTGTAAATATTTTATTATTTTTTGTAACTTAGTTCTTTTTTATTTTTTGTACTTTAGCTAGTTTATTTAATTGTATTTATTTGTAGCAATTGTGTTTAATTAATTTATTGATAGTGTAGTGTTAGGTTAATTGTAGGTAATTGTAGGTAGTTTATTTAATTAATTTATTGATAGGGTAGTGTTAGGTTTAATTATATCTTAGGTTAGGATTTATTTTACAGGTAAATTTGTTATTATTTTAACTAGGTAACTATTAAATAGTTCTTAACTATTTAATAGCTATTGTACCTGGTTAAAATAATTAAAAAGTTGCCTGTAAAATAAATATTAATCCTAAAATAGCTATAATATAATTATAATTTATATTGTAGCTATATTAGGATTTATTTTACAGGTAAGTATTTAGCTTTAAATAGGAATCATTTATTTAATAAGAGTTAATTTATTTCGTTAGATTAAAATTATATTTAACTTAGGGGGGTGTTAGTGTTAGGGTTAGACTTAGCTTTAGGGGTTAATACATTTATTATAGTAGCGGTGAGCTCCGGTCGTCAGATTAGGGGTTAATAATTGAAGTTAGGTGTCGGCGATGTTAGGGAGGGCAGATTAGGGGTTAATACTATTTATGATAGGGTTAGTGAGGCGGATTAGGGGTTAATAACTTTATTATAGTAGCGCTCAGGTCCGCTCGGCAGATTAGGAGTTAATAAGTGTAGGTAGCTGGCGGCGACGTTGTGGGGGGCAGATTAGGGGTTAATAAATATAATATAGGGGTCGGCGATGTTAGGGCAGCAGATTAGGGGTACATAGGGATAACGTAGGTTGTGGCGGTTTACGGAGCGGCAGATTAGGGGTTAAAAAAAATATGCAGGTGTCAGCGATAGCGGGGGCGGCAGATTAGGGGTTAATAAGTGTAAGGTTAGGGGTGTTTAGACTCGGGGTACATGTTAGAGTGTTAGGTGCAGACGTAGGAAGTGTTTCCCCATAGGAAACAATGGGGCTGCGTTAGGAGCTGAACGCTGCTTTTTTGCAGGTGTTAGGTTTTTTTTCAGCTCAAACAGCCCCATTGTTTCCTATGGGAGAATCGTGCACGAGCACGTTTTTGAGGCCGGCCGCGTCCGTAAGCAACTCTGGTATCGAGAGTTGCATTTGCGGTAAAAATGCTCTACGCTCCTTTTTTGGAGCCTAACGCAGCATTTGTTTAAACTCTCGATACCAGAGTTAAATTTATGGTGCGGCCAGAAAAAAGCCCGCGGAGCGTTAACAGCCCTTTTACCGCCGAACTCCAAATCTAGGCCTAAGTTACTAAAAATAAAGAAGAAATGTCCCATTGATTCTTATGGTATAATAAAAGTTATGTTTACACCTAACACCGTAACATGTACCCCGAGTCTAAACACCCCTAATCTGCTGCCCCCTACACTGCCGCCACCTACATTATACTTATTAACCCCTATTCTGCTGTTCCCCCGACACCTACATAAAGTTATGAACCTCTATCCCGCCGCTCCCGGAGCCCACCGCAACTAAATAAAGTTATTAACCCCTAAACCCATGGCCTCCCACATCACTACCACTTACTAAACCTATTAACCCCTAAACCTTACAACCCGCTAACCTTACATTAAATATTAACTGATCCCTATCTTATAATAAATTTATACTTAACTTTAGATTTAAATTAAACTATATTAAACTATTAATTAATCTACCCTAACTGTTATACTAAAATTACATTAAACTACAAATTAAATTAAATGTATTATATATTTAAACACCTAACCCTACTCAAATAATTTAAATCTACACTCAAAAATTACAAAGTTACAAAAAACTAACAACTAAGTTACAAAAAATAACAAACACTAAGGCCTAGATTTAGAGTTCGGCGGTAAAAGGGCTGTTAACGCTCCGCGGGTTTTTTTCTGGCCGCACCATAAATTTAACTCTGGTATCGAGAGTTCAAACAAATGCTGCGTTAGGCTCCAAAAAAGGAGCGTAGAGCATATTTACCGCAAATGCAACTCTCGATACCAGAGTTGCTTACGGACGCGGCCGGCATCAAAAACGTGCTCGTGCACGATTCTCCCATAGGAAACAATGGGGCAGTTTGAGCTGAAAAAAAACCTAACACCTGCAAAAAAGCAGCGTTCAGCTCTTAACGCAGCCCCATTGTTTCCTATGGGGAAACACTTCCTACGTCTGCACCTAACACTCTAACATGTACCCCGAGTCTAAACACCCCTAACCTTACACTTATTAACCCCTAATCTGCCGCCCCCGCTATCGCTGACCCCTGCATTACACTTTTAACCCCTAATCTGCCGCTCCGTAAACCGCCGCCACCTACGTTATCCCTATGTACCCCTAATCTGCTGCCCTAACATCGCCGACCCCTATGTTATATTTATTAACCCCTAATCTGCCCCCCACAACGTCGCCGACACCTGCCTACACTTATTAACCCCTAATCTGCCGAGCGGACCTGAGCGCTACTATAATAAAGTTATTAACCCCTAATCCGCCTCACTAACCCTATCATAAATAGTATTAACCCCTAATCTGCCCTCCCTAACATCGCCGACACCTACCTTCAATTATTAACCCCTAATCTGCCGACCGGAGCTCACCGCTATTCTAATAAATGTATTAACCCCTAAAGCTAAGTCTAACCCTAACACTAACACCCCCCTAAGTTAAATATAATTTTTATCTAACGAAATAAATTAACTCTTATTAAATAAATGATTCCTATTTAAAGCTAAATACTTACCTGTAAAATAAATCCTAATATAGCTACAATATAAATTATAATTATATTATAGATATTTTAGGATTAATATTTATTTTACAGGCAACTTTGTAATTATTTTAACCAGGTACAATAGCTATTAAATAGTTAAGAACTATTTAATAGTTACCTAGTTAAAATAATAACAAATTTACCTGTAAATTAAATCCTAACCTAAGATATAATTAAACCTAACACTACCCTATCAATAAAATAATTAAATAAACTACCTACAATTACCTACAATTAACCTAACACTACACTATCAATAAATTAATTAAACACAATTGCTACAAATAAATAAAATTAAATAAACTATCTAAAGTACAAAAAATAAAAAAGAACTAAGTTACAGAAAATAATAAAATATTTACAAACATAAGAAAAATATTACAACAATTTTAAACTAATTACACCTACTCTAAGCCCCCTAATAAAATAACAAAGCCCCCCAAAATAAAAAATTCCCTACCCTATTCTAAAATACAAATATTACAAGCTCTTTTACCTTACCAGCCCTGAACAGGGCCCTTTGCGGGGCATGCCCCAAGAATTTCAGCTCTTTTGCCTGTAAAAAAAAACATACAATACCCCCCCCCCAACATTACAACCCACCACCCACATACCCCTAATCTAACCCAAACCCCCCTTAAATAAACCTAACACTACCCCCCTGATGATCTTCCTACCTTGTCTTCACCATGCCAGGTTCACCGATCCGTCCTGGCTCCAAGATCTTCATCCAACCCAAGCGGGGGCTAGACATCCACTGAAGAAGTCCAGAAGAGGGTCCAAAGTCTTCCTCCTATCCGGCAAGAAGAGGACATCCGGACCGGCAAACATCTTCTCCAAGCGGCATCTTCTATCTTCTTCCATCCGATGACGACCGGCTCCATCTTGAAGACCTCCAGCGCGGATCCATCCTCTTCTTCCGACGACTAGACGACGAATGACGGTTCCTTTAAGGGACGTCATCCAAGATGGCGTCCCTCGAATTCCGATTGGCTGATAGGATTCTATCAGCCAATCGGAATTAAGGTAGGAATTTTCTGATTGGCTGATGGAATCAGCCAATCAGAATATAGTTCAATCCGATTGGCTGATCCAATCAGCCAATCAGATTGAGCTCGCATTCTATTGGCTGTTCCGATTCCATCAGCCAATCAGAAAATTCCTACCTTAATTCCGATTGGCTGATAGAATCCTATCAGCCAATCGGAATTCGAGGGACGCCATCTTGGATGACGTCCCTTAAAGGAACCGTCATTCGTCGTCTAGTCGTCGGAAGAAGAGGATGGATCCGCGCTGGAGGTCTTCAAGATGGAGCCGGTCGTCATCGGATGGAAGAAGATAGAAGATGCCGCTTGGAGAAGATGTTTGCCGGTCCGGATGTCCTCTTCTTGCCGGATAGGAGGAAGACTTTGGACCCTCTTCTGGACTTCTTCAGTGGATGTCTAGCCCCCGCTTGGGTTGGATGAAGATCTTGGAGCCAGGACGGATCGGTGAACCTGGCATGGTGAAGACAAGGTAGGAAGATCATCAGGGGGGTAGTGTTAGGTTTATTTAAGGGGGGTTTGGGTTAGATTAGGGGTATGTGGGTGGTGGGTTGTAATGTTGGGGGGGGGGTATTGTATGTTTTTTTTTACAGGCAAAAGAGCTGAAATTCTTGGGGCATGCCCCGCAAAGGGCCCTGTTCAGGGCTGGTAAGGTAAAAGAGCTTGTAATATTTGTATTTTAGAATAGGGTAGGGAATTTTTTATTTTGGGGGGCTTTGTTATTTTATTAGGGGGCTTAGAGTAGGTGTAATTAGTTTAAAATTGTTGTAATATTTTTCTTATGTTTGTAAATATTTTATTATTTTCTGTAACTTAGTTCTTTTTTATTTTTTGTACTTTAGATAGTTTATTTAATTTTATTTATTTGTAGCAATTGTGTTTAATTAATTTATTGATAGTGTAGTGTTAGGTTAATTGTAGGTAATTGTAGGTAGTTTATTTAATTATTTTATTGATAGGGTAGTGTTAGGTTTAATTATATCTTAGGTTAGGATTTATTTTACAGGTAAATTTGTTATTATTTTAACTAGGTAACTATTAAATAGTTCTTAACTATTTAATAGCTATTGTACCTGGTTAAAATAATTACAAAGTTGCCTGTAAAATAAATATTAATCCTAAAATAGCTATAATATAATTATAATTTATATTGTAGCTATATTAGGATGTATTTTACAGGTAAGTATTTAGCTTTAAATAGGAATTATTTATTTAATAAGAGTTAATTTATTTCGTTAGATAAAAATTATATTTAACTTAGGGGGGTGTTAGTGTTAGGGTTAGACTTAGCTTTAGGGGTTAATACATTTATTAGAATAGCGGTGAGCTCCGGTCGGCAGATTAGGGGTTAATAATTGAAGGTAGGTGTCGGCGATGTTAGGGAGGGCAGATTAGGGGTTAATACTATTTATGATAGGGTTAGTGAGGCGGATTAGGGGTTAATAACTTTATTATAGTAGCGCTCAGGTCCGCTCGGCAGATTAGGGGTTAATAAGTGTAGGTAGGTGTCGGCGACGTTGAGGGGGGCAGATTAGGGGTTAATAAATATAACATAGGGGTCGGCGATGTTAGGGGTAGCAGATTAGGGGTACATAGGGATAACGTAGGTGGCGGCGATTTGCGGTCGGAAGATTAGGGGTTAATTATTTTAAGTTGCTGGCGGCGACGTTGTGGGGGGCAAGTTAGGGGTTAATAGATATAATACAGGGGTCGGCGGTGTTAGGGGCAGCAGATTAGGGGTACATAAGTATAACGTAGGTGGCGGTCGGCAGATTAGGGGTTAAAAATTTTAATCGAGTGGCGGCGATGTGGGGGGACCTCGGTTTAGGGGTACATAGGTAGTTTATGGGTGTTAGTGTACTTTAGGGTACAGTAGTTAAGAGCTTTATAAACCGGCGTTAGCCAGAAAGCTCTTAACTCCTGCTATTTTCAGGCGGCTGGAATCTTGTCGTTAGAGCTCTAACGCTCACTGCAGAAACGACTCTAAATACCGGCGTTAGGAAGATCCCATTGAAAAGATAGGCTACGCAAATGGCGTAGGGGGATCTGCGGTATGGAAAAGTCGCGGCTGTAAAGTGAGCGTTAGACCCTTTAATCACTGACTCCAAATACCAGCGGGCGCCCAAAACCAGCGTTAGGAGCCTCTAACGCTGGTTTTGACGGCTACCGCCGAACTCTAAATCTAGGCCTAAGTTACAAAAAAAAATAAACACTAAGTTACTAAAAATAAAAAAGAAATGATCAAAGCTTTAAACTAATTACACCTAATCTAAGGGCCCTATGAAAATAAAAAAGCCCCCCCAAAATAACCCCCCCAGCCTACAATAAACTACAAATAGCCCTTAAAAGGGCCTTTTGCGGGGCATTGCCCCAAAGTAATCAGCTCTTTTACCTGTAAAAAAAATTACTAATACCCCCCAACAGTAAAACCCACCACCCATACAACCAACCCCCCAAATAAAAAGCTAATCTAGGAAAACCTAAGCTCCCCATTGCCCTGAAAAGGGCATTTGGATGGGCATTGCCCTTAAAAGGGCATTTAGTTCTATTGCAGCCCAAGACCTAATCTAAAACTAAAACCCCCCCAATAAACCCTTAAAAAATCCTAACACTAACCCCAGAAGATTTGCTTACAGTTTTGAAGATCCGACATCCATCCTCCAAGAAGCCGGGAGAAGTCCTCAACGAAGCGGCCGAAGTCTTCCTCCAAGCCTGCAGAAGTCTTCACCCAGACGGCATCTTCTATCTTCATCCATCCGGCGCGGAGCGGCTCCATCTTCAAGACATCCGACGCGGAGCATCCTCTTCTGATGACGACTACCGACGAATGAAGGTTCCTTTAAATGACGTCATCCAAGATGGCGTCCCTTAGATTCTGATTGGCTGATAGAATTCTATCAGCCAATCGGAATTAAGGTTGAAAAAATCCTATTGGCTGTTGAAATCAGCCAATCAGCCAATAGGATTGAGCTTGCATTCTATAGGCTGATTGGATCAGCCAGTAGGATGAAAGCTCAATCCTATTGGCTGAATTCAACAGCCAATAAGATTTTTTCAACCTTAATTCCGATTGGCTGATAGAAAAAGTTAAAGAGCTGATTACTTTGGGGCAATGCCTCGCAAAAGGCCCTTTTAAGGGCTATTTGTAGTTTATTGTAGGCTAGGGGTTTTTTATTTTGGGGGGGCTTTTTGATTTTCATAGGGCCCTTAGATTAGGTGTAATTAGTTTAAAGCTTTGATAATTTCTTTTTTATTTTTTGTAACTTAGAGTTTATTTTTTTGTGTAACTTAGTGTTTGTTATTTTTTGTAACTTAGTTTTTTGTAACTTTGTAATTTTTTAGTGTAGATTTAAATTATTTGAGTAGGGTTAGGTGTTTAAATATATAATATAGTTAATTTAATTTGTAGTTTATTTCAATTTTAGTTTAAAAGTTAGGTTAGATTAATTTTTCTTTTAATATAGTTTAATGTAGTTTTAGTTTAAAAGTTAGGTTAGATTAATCATTAATTTAATATAGTTTAATGTCATTTTATAATAATAGTTAGGGTAGGTTAATTATTAATTTAATATAGTTTAATGTAATTTTATTATAATAGTTAGGGTAGATTAATTATTAATCAGCGGCGGGATAGGGGTTAATCAGTTTAGTATAGTGTGGGTGCTTAGTGACAGTATACAAATAAAGCTGGGAAAAAGCCAAAGAGCAGCGAGATCGATAACTGTTAGTTAACAACAGTCCGCTGCTTATCGCCCCGTACTTGGTGCGCGGCTTTTTCACATCTTTTTTGTTAAATATGGAGAACGTATTCAGGTCAGGCGATGTCAGGCGAGCGTATTGGTGCCGGCGAATGCAGCACAGTTGATGGCTTGATAAGTAGGCCCCAGTGTTTGTGAAAGTGCTAATATGCTTATAGTGCTATTCAGCTAGGCTACTTTACAATGACAAAACACACATGCAAACGTTTTAAATTTACATTTACCATGCTTCAAGTGCATTTTATATCCCACAAAATTACAGATAACTGAATGATTGTTTATTTTAAAATTATAGCTTTAATGTATAGCGCATTCACATTAATTTGTAAGGTCCATTTCACAGCTTATTGAACAATAGGCTTTGGTTTCATTTAGTTTCTCTTTTTTATGCAGAAATTGAGCCTAGAGGCATGTAAATAGTTTATTTGTTAAAGTCTACATGAAACAGAAAAAAAAAGCCTCTAGTAATATATTTAAAGCTTATATCTGTAAAACTAACTCTACTTATTTGCTAAGGAGCTATAGAGCAGACACTAGTGCTTAAATGTCTCAATTAAGTGAAATTTAAATGCCATGCTTTGTACAAAATATAAACTATTTCCTCTATAGGTATTTATAAACCTGAATGTGATAGTCGGTTTATGTGTCTGTTTAATAAAAATGCAATAAAAAATCTAGATACCAAGGGAAGTGGGTGGTACTTCTTGGGTTATCCTTTATTATCCTCATGTAATTTCTACATTGTACCCGGTCCGGTCTGAGAGTGCAGTCCCTTTCCATGTTTTGTATATGTCTGGGGTCATTACATAAGCCTGTGCACCCTTCACTTGTTCCCAGTTTGTTGGATTGAGAGCTTGCATTGTGTGGCTGTTTTAGGGTCCAAGGTTTTTGGAAGGGACCTTGACGTGGTACGAGGGCTTGTCCCATTTGGCCAGATGCGGTAACTAACTCTTCCATTTTTGCTTTTAATCTTAGCTGAGAGCTTGTAAGTGAGTGCTGGACTTTCTCTGTGTGTTGTATTAATTTGTTTTGAAATGTTCCCTATGGTTCTTGCACCCAGACCTGTCTGGGGTTAACTGCTTGTGACTCTGGGGGCAGCACAGCTTCCTATGAGTGCCAGTGAGCACCCAGAGCTGAGCATGTTGCAGGGTCATGGGATTTGTACCCGGTCCGGTTTGAGAGTGCAGTCCCCTTCCGTGTTTGTGAGTGTGTGTGTGTGTATATATATATATATATATATATATATATATATATATATATATATATAATTTCCTACTAAATTGCCTGCCTGAATTATGAAATATTACTGCCTGAATTATTAAAAGAACTTGGAGAAACTGCAAGATATAAATTAGCAACTCATTTTAAAAATAAGATTTAATGCATCTAGCCCATTTTGTATGTCCTGCATCTGGTTTAATGGTTCAGCCTCCAGCAAAAAGATAAAAATGTGTAGCATGTATATACTGCTTTTGATGATATGGCCACAAGTAAAAAAATGACTTATTCAAGAGTATCTCATGCACATCTTATAACGTGGCCTCAAGTGCAAAATAAATGTTTAGTAAATGCAATGTATTCAGTTGCTGAATCCACGAACTCATAAAACCTAACTTTGAAGTTTGAGCAACATAATACTCATGCACAAAAATACTTTTAAACAGCAAATATCCTTCCACCTATTTTATTTGAAATCATGCATAAAAAACCATGTGCACCCACTACATTTTGATGGCTTTGTATCAGTTTATTTTGCAGGTTAATATTTATTTCCAGACTGATCTAATGATATATGCTGCATCAGTTTGCTTTCACTTTTTAATAATTATAATAGTGAATATCAAGGTTATTGATGAAAGGGAAACATTGAGGCCGCTTTAACAGTTACGCGCAATCGAAAAGTGGTTTATCACAGGTGTTTTCGCTCATCAAGTTTTCCACTCATATTACAAGTTGAAAGTAAACACGATCACTTGACCGCAATTGAAGTTAACAAACGTCAGCGTAGCACAACCTCAAAGCTCTGGTTAACTCTTTCACAAAACAAAAAAGTGTCACACATCAAAAATACATTACAAAGTACAGTTACAAAATAAACGAATGCTACCTGGTTATGTAAAACAAAAAACAAATTTATTTAATCAACATTAAAATATACCGGTAAAGATAGGGACTGACACGTTGTGGCTTCTCAAGCATGCCATAATCATAGACCATATTGAACTACGATCGGTTGAGAGCTAAAATAGTCCAATGTTACCATGGAGCCTGAGCACAAATCAATTAACCCTTCAAAGAGCTAATTGATATATTGGGGTCAATTTATCAAGCTCCGTACGACAGAAATCGACAGAAATCAACCCGATCAAATACGTTCGGGTTGATTGGCACCCCTTGCTAGTGGCCAAATGGCCGCGAATCTGCAGGGGCGGCATTGCACCAGCAGTTCACAAGAACTGCTGGTGCAATGATAAATGCTGACAGCGTATGCTGTCGGCATTTATCGATGTGCAGTGGACATGATACACTACATCGTATCATGTCCGTCCACACAATAATAAATTGACCCCTTTGTCTCTATCGGTCATAACAATTTTACAGTTAAACATCAACGTATTCAACAGATATAAAGCTTTTACAAACACAGCATTTAATATTTCCGCTATTTACAGAACAATCATATACATGCCTTATAACACACTTACAATTCAATGTTTTCCTTATTCAATACAAAGTAACTGATCATTGTTAAATATAGCAATATATCAAAGTTATTTTATACTTTTCCAAAAGTTATTATCCACAGCAGTCATGCAAATTATGTCATATTTTTGTTCATTTGGGTACACAAACTTTTTGCATTGAGACATATATTTTTTCTTTTATATTAGTACAGTATTTATATTACATGTTATAGTCTTTCAAAGATAGGGCATATATTGAATTGTATTGCCAGTCTAGTTTTACAGATGTTGTTATAGAGCACTCATTCAAAAGTTACTTTGTACATATAACATAAGCTAATACCAGTCAATAAATAGTAATGAATTTAAAAAGTGTATATACAGATATTTTGCATAGACGTTTAAAGAGTTGAAAACTTTTTAGAATATAACACTCTGCGGGAACTATTCATAGTACAGTGCAGACATACCTAAAATACATAAATAACACAATTTTAACTTCTCTGTGCTTTATTACCAGTAGTTAATCACATCAAACTCCGAATTATAACCTCTAGGTATCTGTGTTTTTAGTTTGTATATCCAATACCTGCCTGCCTTTTTAGAATATTCAATCTATTACCTCCTCTCAGTGGTTTATTGATTATCTCTATTGCATTCCATTTAAATGCTTTTAAATTTTGGTCAGGTTCCTCATTGAAATGCTTTGCTTGAGCTGAACATTCATTTTTGGTTTCAATATATGTCATGTGTTCTCTAATACGGGTTCTTACGTCCCTTGTAGTTATTCCTACATATTGTCCAGTATGTCCAGTGCACTCTATCAGATAGATAACTGATGAACAATTAATATAACCTTTCACATTAAATTCCTAATTTGTTATATGTGACTTAAATGTCTGGGTAATGTTTATATACTCACAGACACGACAGCGTCTGCGGCCACATCTAGCCATGGATAGCCATGAGCTACCTGAACGTGGTTTATTATCCTTTAGCAAACCAGGTGACAATGTTTTCCCCAGTGTTTTACCTCTAGAATATACAAACTTACAGCCTCTCTCAATAATTTTCTTTAATGCTATATCCCCATACACCATAGGAAGATATTTCTTGATATTTTTCCATATTTCATAATATTGATTGGAGAACTGTGTCACAAAGATAGGCCTCTTATCTCTAATGCTTTTATCTTTAGGACTAAGTAGAGGTTCCCTATTTAGTAAGTCAACTTCCCTACCAATATGTTCATTCTTCCTTTTTGGATATCGCCTATTTACCATTCTTTTAGTAAGTTCTTCTTTGGCTCTACAGTAGTCTCTATGTTCAGAGGAATTTTGTCTTATCAGCTGACCTTTTATAATGCCCTTTGCTACATGTTTTGGATGATTGCTAGATGAATGCAATAATGTATTTCCTGCTATTGGTTTGCGATAAAGATCTGTTGTTATTTTTTTCCTTATATTATCCTCATTTAATTCTAGATCCAAGTAGTTTATAGTTTGCTTATTCCACTCATATGCCACTGTCATTTCTATTTAAGTATGATAGGAACAGATCATCTCCCTCTTTGTCACCATGTTATATTAAAATCTGGTCATCAATGAACCGTTTATGAATCCCAGGAGTAACCACGGAGGTATGGGGATGTCCTCAGATCCATGCAGGAAGACACAGTGAGTTTAGCGGACTGAAGAGCTGCGGTTTGTTCTATATTTTGTGGCTGTATCTTTGCTACTGTACTGCGTTTGGAGTTTTACTGTCGTATATACTGCTTCAGTCACTTTCTGCTACTGCTGCTGCTTGATATGTGCTGAGCATTGTATAGAGGTAGTTTACTTTGCTGTTTTGTGCCAAGGTACAGTTACACTCATAATAACACAGCAAGGTAAGGGGGACTTCGAATTACCATTTATAAAATGTAACACATGTAACTCACTTTTGATCCTGGAGGAATCCTCCCAAAAACTTGTGGGGTGCCAAGTGTTATACTAATATGTGAGACAAAGGAAAAAAGAAAAAACACTATATGGCATACATATAGGGCCAGATTATGAGTGGAGCGCAAGCTTGATATTTTCGCTCCACTGGTAATACCAGCGTACACAACTAGTACAGCGAAGGTTGTAAGTCGCGCAGAAACTTTAAGTATATCAGGGGTCTGACCTCTGGTTGATTTTCAGAGCGCTAATTGCTACCACAAACTCGTGGCAGCAATAACCAGCCACTTGAAATGGCTGGTTATTTATTCAAATGGGAGAATTTGCTGGTTTTGCGTGCTCGATAAATTAGTCCTCCACTTGTAATCTAGCCCATAGAGTTTATTTTTCTTTTTTCCTTTTTCACACTCATAATAACACCATCTTATATTTTTTTGTTTAAATATTGCATAAAAAAGTTATAAGGACGCATATATATATATATATATATATATATATATATATATATATATATATAAATGTGTGTGTGTGTATATGTGTGTACATATGTATTTATGTATTTGTATGTGTGTACGTGTATTTACAGACATATATACACATATATTTATGTCTATATGTGCATTTATGTGTTTATATGTTTATATATGTAAAGACATATTTATATACACATATAACCTCATAAATACATATATAAACATAAATATAAATGCATTGGAGCCCTTTGCAGTCAAGTAGAGGAAAACATGTAAGAAATATTTATATTTAAGAAAGTTTTATCCTGTATTTACTGTACATTTCTCCCATTCCAATTTTCTGCACATAGGGGAATCATTATATATAGAAATATGTACTTATGAATAAATACAACAAATTATTCTATGTGAAGAACATTGGAATGTGAAATATTCATATTTTCATGTCGGGTTAGTGCACTTGAGAATATGCGATTGGGTATGCGCACGAGTAGGGTGTTTGTTAGTTTTTCTCCCCCACTTTATTTGCTCCATTGACTTCTATGGGGGAATAAGTTAACACGTGTGTGAAGTTTCGCTTTTTACACAGCGGGTTAGCGTGTGAGCAAAAACAGTTTACTTTCAACTTGTAATATGAGCGCAACCGGCACGCGCAAAACGCTTACTTCTAGCGCAGTTACGCTTGAGTGGGAGTGTTAAATAACGGTCCACTTGTAATCTGGTCCTGAATTGGCTACAGATGATTGTCAGTTAAGGATGCTATTTTTTAGATCCTGTCTAGGTTACTGGCATTTTTTTTTTAACATTTGTTCACATCATAGTATTAGCTTGTCCCCGATACATGTAAAAGCTTTTATTTTACAGAATATATTTAGCACAAATCTGGACTAGATTACAAGGAGAGGGCAAACATTGTAGCACTACTATGTTCATGAAACCCAATTTTGTTTCTTTCATGATTCAGATACAACAAGTGATTTTAAAAAAATTCTTCTATGATCTTATTTGCTTCATTCTCTTGATATCCTTAGTTAACAAGCACACCTAGGTAGGCTAAGGAGAAGCAATGCACTACTGGGAGGTAGCTGTTGATTGGTGTATGCACATAAATGCTTCTTGTCATTGGTTCACCAGACGTATTTAGCTAACTCCCAGTAGTGCATAGCTGCTCCTTCAACAAAAGATAATGAAGCAAATTTGCTAATATAAGAAAACTAGAATGTAGTTTAAAACTGTGTGCTCTGTCCATATCGTGAAAGAGAAAGGTTTTGAGTTTCATGTCCCTTTAAAGGGACATAATACTCATATGCTAAATCACTTGAAACTGATGCAGTATAAATGAAAAAAGCTGACAGGAAAATATCACCTGAGCATCTCTATGTAAAAAGGAAGATATTTTACCTCACAATCTCCTCAGCTCACCAGAGTAAGTTCTGTGTAAAAAGTTATACTAAGCTGCTCCCAGCTGCAGGTAAAAAAAATAAAAAAATGAAGAAATGAACAGCAGTGTTGAGGTCATGAACTCTTACTGTGATCTCATGAGATTTCATAGTAAGCTTCCTTTACCTGATTGGTGAAATAATATGAGAGTGCACAAAGCTCATCCTTTCAGTTGTCCCGGGACAGACATACTAATATGCTGCTTAGAAATCCTTTACAATGGGAGGTGGCTACTGAGGAACTTTTGAGGTAAAATATCTTTCTTTTTTACATAGAGATGTTCAGGTGATATTTTCTAATCAGCTTTTTACAGCTATGCTGCATCACTTTCAAGTATTTAAACATTTGGGTATTATGGCCCTTTAACATTACTCTAGTGCAATCAATAGCGCTAATTTTGTGCTCATATTGCAGCATTAGTAGTTATAGATTGAGTGATAGTCCAGGGCACACTAACATTTGCATGTTGAGTATAGTGGGCCTGCTAAATCCCTCACATAATAGACTTTTATTGGTGCACAAAGTAAAATCCATGTCTAATAATAGCTCAAGCACTAGGCCAATAGTGTAATGATGGTGCGCAAACAGTGGAGTTCTTTGTGAAGTTGTGTGCTACTAAATGATAAATTCAGCAGTATTTTAATGAAACACATCAGACATGCATAAATACACGCACACACATATGGCGAGTTACCACCTAGGAACAGTCTTACACACACACACACATATATATATATATATATATATATATATATACAAACAGTATATATATATATTTACACTGTATGCATATACATTATATACATACAACCTTTATTTTAACCGGTTTGTTATGAAAACTAGCAATATTGGCAACTATGTTAGTATATTTTATGGAGAACTATGAGTCATTTGCTGTCTTAAAATAAGAAATGCATTGATGTTCATTTTAATGGGTGTTTCTACCTCATAGGGTCAGATTACAAGTTCCTTGCAAAAAAAAATGTTCTCTTGAGTGCTAACAAGTAAAATATTAGCATGGCCCAATTAGCGAGTATTATAAGATGAAAGTGAAAAGTTAGCGTGCGACCGAAAGACTAAGGTGCGCTAACTTCAGGAGTTTGGATATTGTTACTGAGCTAATTACTTTTCCCCAGACTTGTATGGGGTGAGCAACAAAAAATGCTTTATTAATTTTACGTTCCTATGTTCTTCACATAGAAGAAAATGTTCTTTTTATATATATATATATATATATATATATATATATATATATATATATATATATATATTTTGTAAAATATATATCTATAAATATACTGTCATGGCCAAAAATATTGGCACCTCTGCATTTCTGTCAGATAATGCACCACTTCGCACAGAAAATTGTTGCAATGTTTAGGCATTCTCATGTTTATTTCTTTTGTTTATATCAATATGACACAAAAAAGTGGAGAAAAAAAAGCCAAATCTGAAGCATTCCACGCAAAACTCCAAAAATGGACTGGACAAAATGATTGCTTTTAGGAATGAGATATCTATGTACATCAGATACATAGATGATCTGGTATTTATATGGAGAGGATCACAGGAAAATATTGTATTTTTTGTTCATCATCTGAACAATAACAATGCTGGATTAAGGTTTACTTTTGAGAGTCATCCGAATACAATAAATTATCTGCACCTTTGCCTGAATGGTACACCAGATGGCAAGATACCTACAAATGTATATAGGAAGCCTATTGCCGGTAACTCATTACTCCATGGGAAAAGCTGTCATCCGCTTCAAAAAAGTGCTGTCCAGAGTACTGAACCAAGAAAAAAAGCTTAGATGTATTCTTTTTCAAATAAAGATAGCAAAAGAACAAAGGAAAATTGATAATAGGAGTAAATTAGAAAGTTGCTTAAAATTGCATGCTCTATCTGAATCCAGAAAGAAACAATTTGGGTTCAGTGTCCCTTTAAATATAATTAAAATAAATATAAAGAAAACCTACTATTAATAACTAAATAGTTCCTATTTAAAACTAAATACTTACCTATAAAATAAACCCTAAGCTAGCTACAATATAACTAAAAGTTACATTGTAGCTAGCTTAGGGTTTATTTTTATTTTATAGGCAATTTGGTATTTATTTTAACTAGGTAGAATAGTAACTAAATAGTTATTAACTATTTACTAACTACCTAGCTAAGATAAATACAAATTGACCTGTAAAATAAAACTTAACCTAAGTTACACTAACACCTAACCTAACCCTACAATTAAATACAATTACCTAAAATAAATACAATTAACTAAATTCAATAAAATTAGCTAAATTACCAAAAAAACAAACACTAAATTACAGAAATTTAAAAAAACTAATTACAAGATCTTTAAACTAATTATACCTAATCTAATAGCCCTATCAAAATTAAAAAAGCCCATCCAAAATAATAAAACCCCTAGCCTAAACTAAACTACCAATAGCCCTTAAAAAGGCCTTTTGCGGGGCATTGCCCCAAAGAAATCAGCTCTTTCCTGTAAATTGTTTTACAAACAACCCCCGCAAAAGTAAAACCCACCACCCACATAACCAACCCCCCAAATAAAACGCTAACTATAAAAACCTAAGCTCCCCATTGCCCTGAAAAGGGCATTTGGATGGGCATTGCCCTTAAAAGGGAATTTAGCTATATTGCGGCCCATTCCACGCAAAACTCCAAAAATGGACTGGACAAAATGATTGCTTTTAGGAATGAGATATCTATGTACATCAGATACATAGATGATCTGGTATTTATATGGAGAGGATCACAGGAAAATATTGTATTTTTTGTTCATCATCTGAACAATAACAATGTTGGATTAAGGTTTACTTTTGAGAGTCATCCGAATACAATAAATTATCTGCACCTTTGCCTGAATGGTACACCAGATGGCAAGATACCTACAAATGTATATAGGAAGCCTATTGCCGGTAACTCATTACTCCATGGGAAAAGCTGTCATCCCAAACACACAGCAATGGCTGTAGCCAAAGATGAATTCATTCGCCTAAAAATAAATTGTTCACAGAATTACAACTTTGAGATTCAGGCTGATGATTTAGAGAAGAGACTAAAGGATAGGGGATATTCTCATAAAACCATTCTTTCAGCCAGAAAACAAGTAGAACAAAAAGAAAGAACATCACCCTTACAGGGATCTGGGTCATCCAGAATATATGATTTTGCAGGAGTCAATTTTGTTACCCACTACAGTGCTCAATTTCCACAAATAGTACAAATTATCAAAAAACATTTCCATGCTTGAAGCGGATGATAAACTTACTGATGTAGTAAAACGAGGATTGAGATGTAATTCCCGAAAAAGTTCAACCTTAGGATCCATCTTATCTCCTACACAATTAAAGCAACAAGCATGTATCCCTAGCACTTGGATGACCAGCATAGGGATGTATGGTTGCAGTCATTGCAAATGCAGACCATGTGAATATCTGGATAGAACTACATTTTTCAGCTCACACGTTACAGGAGAATTTTTTCCTATAAAAACATGTATGAACTGTATGTCTACCCAAGTTACTTACATGTTGAAATGTGTATCATGTGGAGTTCAATATGTTGGACTCACATCCAGAAATATCAAGTCTAGGATTCGAGAGCATCTATCCACAATTGGCCAATGAAAATCAACTACCCCCCTTGTGCGGCACTTTGTTGAAAAACACAATGGCAAAATGAATACACTGAAGTGGTGTGCCGTTGAGAAAATAAAGATTCCAAAGAGGGGGGAGATGTTGAAAAACTTTTGGCCAAGAGAGAGATTTTCTGGATGTTCAGACTACAAATGAGATATCCTGAGGGTCTGAACTCCTGATATGATCTCATCAATTATTGGGAATGATTTACTGAGTCATTTATAAATATGACTAATTAACACACACAGTACTACAAACATGAGCAACAACTCAGCATTGAACGTATATAGATACCAACCAAGCCAAGCGTATATTTTAACTTTAAATATTTACTTATATACAATGCATATTGGATAATTGTATATAGTTAGCATCCCTTTACATATTTATTACGTGTGATATCAGTATATTTCTTTTAGAATTTATTCTACTTATTAAGAAATGGTTAATTTACCTAATCACAGCAACCACAGGTGGTTACGTGTAGGGGTATGCACTTCTTTTAGACCAATCATTGTGATTAACAGTGTTCTTAAGTATAGGAATAAGTTCACAAGACAGGCTATAAATACGGCATATCGCCGAAACGCGTCAGTTGCTTGTGCTGTGCATCCGTTCCTACCTTTTTCATGGGCAGCTCTTTAAAGTGGATTAATAAATGTTATTTTATATATATATATATAGAGTGAGTCTTTTTTCTTATGTTTTGCTAACTCCTTTTCCCCAGACTTGTATGGGGTGAGCTACAAAAAATGCTTTATTAATTTTACGTTCCTATGTTTTTCACATAGTAGAAAATGTTCTTTTTAAATATATATATATATATATATATATATATATTTGTAAAATATATATCTATACATATACTGTTATGGCCAAAAATGTCTGTCAGATAATGCACCACTTCGCATAGAAAATTGTTGCAATTACAAATGTTTAGAATTTTCATGTTTATTTCTTTTCGGCCAGATTCTGAGTTTTGCGTTATGAGGGGTGTGGTACTAACTTGCACGTTATTCTCACCGCTCACTTACCTACAGCGTTGGTATTACAGGTTTTTACAAACCCGGCGTTAACAGGCAAGAAGTGAGCGTAGAGCAAAATTGTGCTCAATACTGCACTCCAATACCAGCGCTGCTTAAGTCAGCGTTGGGCTTGTTGTACATGCTCGTGCACAATTTCCCCATAGACATCAATGGGGAGAGCTAGCTGATAAAAAGTCTAACACCTTCAAAAAAGCAGTGTTAAGCTCAGTAATGCAGCCCCATTGATTCCTATGGGGAAACACATTTTATGTTTACACCTAACACCCTAACATGAACCCCGAGCCTAAACACCCTTAATCTTACACTTCTTAACCCCCCAATCTGCCACTCTGGACATCGCTGCCACCTACATTATACTTATTAAGCCCTAATCTAACGCCCCCAACATCGCCGCCACTACAATAAACATATTAACCCCTAAACCGCCGCACTCCCGCCTCGCAAACATTAGTTAAATATTATTAACCCCTAATCTGCCGTCCCTAACATCGCCGCCACCTACCTACATTTATTACCCCTAATCTGCCGCCCCCAACGTTGCCACCACTATACTAAAGTTATTAACCCTTAAATCTAAGTCTAACCCTAACACCCCCTAACTTAAAGGGACACTGAACCCAAATTTTTCTTTTATGATTCAGATAGAGCATGACATTTTAAGCAACTTTCTAATTTACTCCTATTATCAAATTTTCTTTATTCTCTTGGTATCTTTATTTGAAATGCAAGAATGTAAGTTTAGATGCCGGCCCATTTTTGGTGAACAACCTGGGTTGTCCTTGCTGATTGGTGGATAAATTCATCCACCAATAAAAAAAAGTGCTGTCCAGAGTTCTGAACCAAGAAAAAAAGCTTAGATGTATTCTTTTTCAAATAAAGATAGCAAAAGAACAAAGGAAAATTGATAATAGGAGTAAATTAGAAAGTTGCTTAAAATTGCATGCTCTATCTGAATCCAGAAATAAACAATTTGGGTTCAGTGTCCCTTTAAATATAATTAAAATAAATATAAAGAAAACCTACTATTAATAACTAAATAGTTCCTATTTAAAACTAAATACTTACCTATAAAATAAACCCTAAGCTAGCTACAATATAACTAAAAGTTACATTGTAGCTAGCTTAGGGTTTATTTTTATTTTATAGGCAATTTGGTATTTATTTTAACTAGGTAGAATAGTTACTAAATAGTTATTAACTATTTACTAACTACCTAGCTAAAATAAATACAAATTGACCTGTAAAATAAAACTTAACCTAAGTTACACTAACACCTAACCTAACCCTACAATTAAATACAATTACCTAAAATAAATACAATTAACTAAATTCAATAAAATTAGCTAAATTACCAAAAAAACAAACACTAAATTACAGAAATTTAAAAAAACTAATTACAAGATCTTTAAACTAATTATACCTAATCTAATAGCCCTATCAAAATTAAAAAAAGCCCATCCAAAATAATAAAACCCCTAGCCTAAACTAAACTACCAATAGCCCTTAAAAAGGCCTTTTGTGGGGCATTGCCCCAAAGAAATCAGCTCTTTCCTGTAAATTTTTTTACAAACAACCCCCGCAAAAGTAAAACCCACCACCCACATAACCAACCCCCCAAATAAAACCCTAACTATAAAAACCTAAGCTCCCCATTGCCCTGAAAAGGGCATTTGGATGGGCATTACCCTTAAAAGGGCATTTAGCTATATTGCGGCCCAAATCCCTAACCTAAAAATAAACCTCACCCAATACACCCTTAAAAGATCCTAAAACTAATCCCCGAAGATCCACTTACCAGGAGAAGTCTTCATTCAAGCGGCAAGATGTCCTCAACGAAGCCAGCAGAAGTGATCCTCCAGACGGGCAGAAGTGGTCCTCCAGATGGGCAGAAGTCTTCATCCAGACGGCATCTTCTATCTTCATCCATCCGGCGCAGAGCGGGTCCATCTTCAAGACATCTGACGCGGAGCATCCTCTTCTTCCGACGGACTAACGACAAATTAAGGTTCCTTTAAATGACGTCATCCAAGATGGCGTCCCTTAGATTCCGATTGGCTGATAGAAATCTATCAGCCAATCGGAATTAAGGTTGAAAAAATCCTATTGCCTGATTGGATCAGCCAATAGGATTGAAGTTCAATTCTATTGGCTGATCCAATCAGTCAATAGGATTGAGCTTGCATTCTATTGGCTGTTCCAATCAGCCAATGGAATTCGAGCTCAATCCTATTGGCTGATCCAATCAGCCAATGGAATTATCAATAATATGGTGGCTGTTATCAGTTCAATGGGTTCTCAGTAGTTTGGTTTCTATATATCAGGGAAAACACAGTACTTGTTTCTCTTAGGAAATGTTTATTATAGAATAGCTATAACTTGCCTGTTGAGTGATGAAATACAAAACAAAAGCAAAAAAAGTCACTATTATACGTTATTATAGTGAGTAGACTTTTAAATAAAAATAAATAGAATTCTATCAGCCATTCGGAATTAAGGCTGAAAAAATCCTATTGGCTGATTGTATCAGCCAATTAGATTGAAGTTCAATCCTGTTGGCTGATCCAATCAGCCAATAGGATAGAGCTTGCATTCTATTGGCTGTTCCAATCAGGCAATGGAATGCAAGCTCAATCCTATTGGCTGATAAAATCAGCCAATAGGATTTTTTCAACCTTAATTCCGATTGGCTGATAGAATTCAGCCAATCAGAATCTAAGGGACGACATCTTGGATGACGTCATTTAAAGGAACCTTCATTCATCGTTAGTCAGTCGGAAGAAGAGGATGCTCCGTGTCGGATGTCTTGAAGATGGACTCGCTCCGCGCTGGATGGATGAAGATAGAAGATGCTGTCTGGATGAAGACTTTCACTTCCAAATTTTTACTGCTCTTGACATTCCATCGTTGAAAAGCGTAGAGCCAAAATAAGAGCTTTTATTTGTCAAACTGACATGTTTTAATAAATATTTGTTTTTCTACAAGTATTCTATCTGCTGCCTTTTTGGAAGTACTTTTACAGCTACAACCCTTTTGAGGAACCGGATTCCGAATTACTTGGAGTGAGTATATTGCACTTTATACACATTGTGGGATACAACCTTTTTCAGTGTGACCTCCATTGCTTACAGATACACTCACACCTAAAGAATGAGAAAACTCTGCTAAAATCTTACTTGAAGAGGCTGAGCTCTGAATATTTCGGAGTAAGTATACTGCACTAATTATTAGGTGTTAACTTCTACAAATCACAAGCCAAGCTTTTTACTCCTCAGTGTGCAAGCACCGGAAAAAGGATAACTTATTAAGACCTGTGCCTCTACATCCTATATCCACTTATCTATAACCAGTCCTTTGGGAGAGACTGATAGAAGGCAGCTGTCGCACTAGAGGGGAGTACCTTTTCTCTAATTATTCTAGTCATTCTGTACAGTTTGTTGTTTTAACATCTATCATATCTGTATAGCATTCGAAACTAACCTAATCTAATAGCCCTATAAAAATAAAAAAGTCCCCCAAAATAAACTACCAATAGCCCTTAAAAAGGCATTTTGTAGGGTGTTGCCCTAAGTTGAACAGCTCTTTTACCTGTAAAAAAATACAAAGTCCCCCCCAACAGTAAAACCCACCACCCAACCAACCACCCAAAATAAAAACCTAACTCTATAAAAAAACTAAGCTACCCATTGCCCCTAAAGGGGCATTTTTATGGGCATTCAGCTATTTTTCACTGCCCTTAAAATGGTATTCAGCTCTTTTACAAAATCCCTAATCTAAACCCCCCCCCCACCCAATAAACACTAACCCCAGAATATCTACTCACGGTTCCTGAAGTCCGGACATTCATCTTCATCCATCTTCATCCAGACGGTGAGAAGTCTTCATCTAGGCGGCGACACCTTCATCCATCTCGGGGACGTCTTTTATCTTCATTCTGGCGGTGCAGAGCGGAGCTATCCTGAAAACCGATCCAATCCTGCGCATAGCTGCAAAGAAATTATTTATAAATCTTTGTTAGATTCTTGTGATGTGAAACCTATTTTCACCAGTCAGGGTATTAAGTGGTTAATGAGTTAGTGCTGTCTAAAGACTCACATTTTTCTTTTCCCCCCACTGTTTTTGCTATAGTTTCCATGGTCCAGAAAACTGTAGATTTTTAGTAGTTTTCTTTTTAAGTAATTCCCCTATGGAGCTGGTATACATTATTTTTACTATACCTATATATCTATGTGAATATTTAGAGATATAGATGTGTATATATATATATATATATATATATATGTATGTGTATATTGTATGTACAGATATGTATAGAAATATATATTTAAAAATTAAAAGAATATTTTTTTCTAAGTGAAGAACATTTTAAGAATGTCTAGTATTTCTATGTTACAAATAAATTAACATTATTTTGCATGTTTAAAGGTATTTGACTGGGATGGGCTAAAAAGTGTATATATGTCTATGTAAGTGTATACATGTGTATATATGTGTTTTTATGCGTATATATGTATCTTTGTGTGCACATGCAGTACATATTTACACATATAAACATATATATAGATGTATACATATACACATATTTATACATTGGATCCCTTTCCAGTCAAACACTTTGCCATATACCATATCCCTTTTTTAACCCTTTTAAAACCTTTTTTATAAATATTAAAATTATATTTTTTATTAAAAAGCGTAAAATGAGTGTAATAGTTTATTTTAATGTTTTTTTTTGTGTTTTGTGATTTTTATTTAACCCTTATACTTTACTTCAGGTCTCAAGCCGCGCACAGTTTCAATTGAGTGCAACCTATAGCTTTCAACTTGTAAAATGAGCGCTCCTTAGCACGGTTGTATTCTCCGTTGAAAGTATAGGCTGATCTTTAGCAATGTCGAACGCGCTAACCCTTCTCTGGTAAATGGATTTGTAATATCAAGTTGCACGCTAATGTTAGCACGGTCTAGCGACATAGCGTATTGCATCCTGCACTGTCATTAGCGTACCTTTTGTAATCTGGCCCATAGTGTCTGAAAAAGGCTCTGTGTTTTTTGGACTACATTATATTTTATTATATTAATAATATATTTTGTACAATAACTTTTTTCTTTCATAGCTTTTCATATTACCCACATTTGACAGCAAAATGCAAATAGAGTTTAGATGATCAATACTGTTAAAGCATGACTTTTTTCTTTAGCCAACAGTGACATCTAGTGTTGTATTTTAGTATGTGCACTTACCATACTTACACATTGAGTTATATTGCATACAACTGTTTGGTATGGAAAAAACAATTGCAAATCTGAACAGAATTTGTGTGTGTAAAATACTAGCAAGATTACAAATTTAGTAATATTTTCTCTGAACATTTTTATATTAATTATATACATTTTGCCTATTGCTATATATTTTTTTGTTCTCAGTGCTGTTTTTTCAAATATTTTTGTTTTTATATTAGATGATTTGTTGCTAACTTTTTAAAATGAAGACATAATAATTGGTTAGCAACTCCCCCTCCCCTAAAAAAAAAAGAAGAAAATAATTTAAATGTATCCTTGGTAATATTTCTAACAAGACTGAATACCTACAGAAAACAGAAATATTAGCAAGTATGCGCCTAGATTACAATCACTAACGTGGGCGAGAAGAGCAAACTTGATCACAATGTGATATTTTTACTGCTAGAATCTGTATTAATAGACATGTGCATTTGTTTTATTCCAAATGAAAATTTATTAATGAAACACGGATATTCGTCTCATTTTCACAAAACGAATATTCGAACGAATGTAAACCAAAATGTAAAGAAAACGAATAAATAGTATTGAAATTTGGCAGTATTCATTAGTTTACTTTAAATGATTTTTGGAGCTTAAGATACATTTGTGTAGTGAGTGGGAGCCGCACTAATCCCGATCCTTCTTCACAGAGTCCCAGGGAACACCTATCTATCTATCTATCTATCTATCTATCTATCTATCTATCTATCTATCTATTGGGTACTTATAGAGCGCAAACTAATCACCAGTGAGGGTCTCAAGGTGCTGACGGAAAGGGGATAGGAGAAGGGGGGGAGGGGATGGGCATTTAGTCGAAGAGCCAGGTTTTGAGGTCCTTTCTGAACTTTGTAAGGGAGGTGGATTGTCTGAGGTGCAGCGGGAGGATATTCCATGTCTTTGCTGCCATGTGGGAGAAGGATCTTCCACCCGCTGTGGATTTGCTGATGCGGGGGATGACTGCGAGAGCTTGGTCGGCCGATCGGAGTTGTCTGGCGGGGGTGTAGAAATTTACGTGGTGGTTGTGGTATTCGGGTCCGATGTTGTGTAGGGCCTTGAATGCGTGGGTAAGGAGCTTGTAGTTGATTCTCTTGTTGATGGGGAGCCAGTGAAGGTTCCTAAGGTGTTCGGTGATGTGGCATTGGAGAGGGATGTCAAGGATAAGTCTGGCTGAGGCGTTCTGGATACGTTGGAGTCCCTTTTGGAGTTTGATGGTGGAGCCAGTGTAGAGTGGCCTGCATAGAGTAGTGTAACCGGCTGCTGAGGAGGGCGTGGGTGACTGTTTCCTTGGTTTTGGTAGGGATCCAGGTGGAGAATGTGGAAGCATGTTGAGGTGATGGCATTGATTTGTCGGTCCATGGAAAGTGAGGAGTCCAGGATGAAGCCTAGATTTTGTGCATGGTCGGTTGGGGTTGGAGGGTGACCGAGGGTTGTGGGCCACCAGGAGTCGTCCCATGCAGATTTATTGGGTCCGAGGAGGAGAACTTCAGTTTTGTCTGTGTTCAGTTTGAGCCGGTGGTCGATCATCCAGGTAGCGACTGCTGTCAGGCCTTTGTGGATGTTCTTTTTGGCGGTGGTGGGATCTCGGGTGAGTGAGATGATTAACTGGGTGTCGTCGACATAGGAGACGATGTTGAGGTCGTGGCGTCGGGCGATGGCAGCAAGAGGGGCCATGTAGATGTTGAAGAGGGTGGGGCTCAGCAAAGATCCTTGCAGTACACCGCAGTTGACTGGTGTGGGTTTGGAGGAGAAAGGCGGGAGTCTAACTTTCTGGGTCCTGCCCGTGAGGAAGGAGGTGATCCATTCCAAGGCTTTGTTGCGGATGCCAGCATCATGTAGGCGGGTGTGGAGGGTGTTGTGGTCGACAGTGTCGAAAGCTGCTGAGAGGTCTAGGAGGATGAGGGCGGCGGTTTCTCCTCGGTCGAGCATGGTGCGGATTGTCTGTGGTGGCGAGGAGGGCAGTCTCGGTGCTGTGGTTGCTTCTGAAACCAGATTGGGAGTGGTCCAGGGTGTGGTTGGCCTCAATGTGGTTAATAAGTTGCAAGTTGATGGAATTCTTTATGACTTTGACCGTGAAGGGGAGTAGAGAGATGGGGCGGTAGTTATTCGGGTCCGTGGGGTCTGCCAACGGTTTCTTCAGCAGGGGTTTCAGTTCCTCGTGCTTCCAGATATCCGGGAAGGTGCCGGTTTTGATGGAGCAGTTGATAGTACGGCAGGGTTCAGGGGCGATGGTGTTGCTTGCTTTGTTGAATATGTGATGGGGCATGGGTCCAAGGGTGCGCCGAAGTTGATGGATTTCATGATTCTGAGGGTGTCATCTGTGGTGACGGGGCTCCAGATAGTCCATGTGTGGTGAGTGGGGGCAAATTTGGGAGGGGTGTCGTTTGGTGTAGGGGAGTGGGTGGTGAAGGTTGAGTTATGAGGTGTGAACATGTCATAGATGTCGAAGATCTTGCGGTGGAAGTGTGAAGCGAGGGTATTGCAGAGGTCCTGGGAGGGTGGAATGTTGGTGGTGTCGCTGTTGGGTTTAGAGAATACCTTGATGACTGAGAACAACTCCTTGTTGTTTTGTGCATTAGAGTTAATTCTGTCTTGAATGGCTGTTTTTTTGGTGGTTTTTATGAGGTGGTGGTGGGTAGTGATTGCTTCCTTAAAGGCAGCTTTATCCAGAAGAATCTTGCTGGATCTCCAGGTTCTTTCCAGTCATCTGCAGTGGCGTTTGGAGTCCTGGAGGGCCGGGGTGAACTAATAGAAGGCTTATAGTGGTGAATGCCAGGGATAAGCCTCTTATTAGCGTGCCTGAGGCTCTGTGCAGAAGGGTAGGGATTAGTAAGGCTCTCCAGTGCACAAAATGTATTAGGCACTAAAGGTAAACTTTTTCACCAGTAGCAAAGGAACATTAACATCCATTTAACGAAAACAAGTGTAAATGTTCAGTATTTGTTTCATTTAAAACAAAATGAATACCGAATAGCACATGCAAGAAACATTCTAAATATGTGCACACCTCTATGTATTACACATGAAAAAATATAACATCCTTATGGTAAATACGGTTCTGTATACTTTCAATGATGAAACTTGAAAGCCTCTCTAACTGTAGCTCACTTAGTATAAAAGTGCATTTACAGCTGATAGTTCATCACATTTTACTTATGTTTGCCAATGTAAGTGCAGTAGTGCACAGTATAAAGTTTTACACAATATCTCGTAAGTTTTTATTGTATTGTACCATTATGATTGTAATATA
This sequence comes from Bombina bombina, assembly GCF_027579735.1. Classification (NCBI taxonomy): domain Eukaryota; kingdom Metazoa; phylum Chordata; class Amphibia; order Anura; family Bombinatoridae; genus Bombina; species Bombina bombina. Next base: position 859,469,841 of record NC_069501.1, read on the forward strand.
CTAATGTATAGCGTTGCATAAATCGTTGGTGCTTTATAAATAATAATAATGAGGGCAAAATGGAAACTCATGCCCATATTAAAAGTCCATGGTTAATCCTTGCACATAAGCAGTAATCATATTAATAGTGGAAATATTAACTACAGTGAAAACTTTGGTAAAGTCATTGTGACTACTCATACAGGACTTCAGAAATCACACACCTGGCCTCTTGCGTCTTATTTTTCACACTATTTCAATATCTATGACAAAGAATGTTGCTTTTGTGGATATACAAAGCACACTAAGGGGGGTAGTTATCAAGCCGTCAACCTCAAATACGCTGGAATTCCGCAGCGTATTTGTGGCGAGGCTGATTCGCCTAAGTTATCAAGCCCTAGATACCGGCAAAAGTAGAATTTTGTGACGTAATCTTCGATCCGCCGGACTCAGTCCGACACAGATCGATTCTTACGTCACTCCAGATGTTCCGCACACAAGTGCGGCACAATCTGACTACTTTTGCTAGTTATCAAAAAACTAGCAGGTGTGCTCGGCACTTTTACGGCCCAGCGTACCTGGTTTTCAATCCGCCGCCCTGGAGGCGGCGGATCCCATAGGAATCAATGGGAGTCTGACCATAGCGAAAGTTCATGTTCGCTGCTGCCCGACATCCCATTGATTCCTGTGGGAGATGTCTGCACCTAACACCCTAACATGTACCCCGAGTCTAAACACCACTAATCTGTCCCCCCTACACCGCCGCAACTAAAAAAAAGTGTTTACCCCCTAAACCGCCGCTCCCTGACCCCGCCGCAACTATAATATATGTATTAACCCCTAAACCGCCGCTCCCAGACCCCACCGCAACCTATATTAAATTTATTAACCCCTATCCTGCCCCCCCTACACCATCGCCACTGTAATAAATTTATTAACCCCTATCCTGCCCCCCACTACACCGCCGCCACTGTAATAAAATTATTAACCCCTAAACCTAAGTCTAACACTAACCCTAACACCCCCTAACTTAAATATTAATTAAATAAATCTAAATAATATTTATCTTATGAACTAAATTAATCCTATTTAAAACTAAATACTTACCTTTAAAATAAACCCTAATATAGCTACAATATAAATAATAATTATATTGTAGCTATGTTAGGATTTATTTTTATTTTACAGGCAAATTTCAATTTATTTTAACTAGGTACAATAGCTATTAAATAGTTATTAACTATTTAATAGCTTACCTAGCTAAAATAAAGAGAAATTAACCTGTAAAATAAAAACTAACCTAAGTTACAATTACACCTAACACTACACTATACTTTAAAAAATTATTCCTATTGAAAACTAAATACTTACCTGTAAAATAAACCCTAAGATAGCTACAATGTAATTAATAATTACATTGTAGCTATCTTAGGATTTATATTTATTTTACAGGTAACTTTGTATTTATTTTAGCTAGTTAGAATAGTTATTAAATAGTTATAAACTATTTAATAACTACCTAGCTAAAAGAAATACAAAATTAGCTGTAAAATAAATCCTAACCTAAGTTACAATTAAACCTAACACTACACTATCATTACATTAATTAAATAAATTAACTACAAATCACTACAATTAAATACAATTACATAAACTAACTAAAGTACAAAAAATAAAAAAAGCTAAGTTACAAAAAATAAAAAAATAAAGTTACAAACATTTAAAAAATATTACAACAATTTTAAGCTACTTACACCTAATCTAAGCACCCTAATAAAATAACAAAGCCCCCCAAAATAAAAAAATGCCCTACCCTATTCTAAATTTAAAAAGTTCAAAGCTCTTTTACCTTACCAGCCCTTAAAAGGGCCTTTTGTGGGGCATGCCCCAAAGAATTCAGCTCTTTTGCCTGTAAAAGAAAAATACAACCCCCCCAACATTAAAACCCACCACCCACATACCCCTAATCTAACCCAAACCCCCCTTAAAAAAAACTAACACTACCCCCCTGAAGATCATCCTACCTTGAGTCGTCTTCACTCAGCCGAGCAGCGATGGAACCGAAGAGGAGATCCGGAGCGGCAGAAGTTATCCTCCAAGGGGCGCTGAAGAAATCTTCCATTTGATGAAGTGATCCTCCAAGCGGCGCTGAAGAAGTCTTCCATCCGATGAAGTGATCCTCCAAGCGGCGCTGAAGAAGTCTTTGATCCGGGCGATGTCATCTTCCAAGCGGGGTCTTCAATCTTCTTCTTCAGGATCCATCTTGCAGACCTCCGACGCAGAACATCCTGCTGGCCCGACGGACTACCGACGAATGAAGGCTCCTTTAAGGGACGTCATCCAAGATGGCGTCCCTTCAATTCCGATTGGCTGATAGGATTCTATCAGCCAATCGGAATTAAGGTAGGAAAAATCTGATTGGCTGATTGAATCAGCTAAACAGATTGAGCTCGCATTCTATTTGCTGATCGGAACAGCCAATAGAATGCGAGCTCAAGCTGATTGGCTGATTGGATCAGCCAATCGGATTGAACTTCAATCTGATTGGCTGATTCAATCAGCCAATCAGATTTTTCCTACCTTAATTCCGATTGGCTGATAGAATCCTATCAGCCAATCGGAATTGAAGGGATGCCATCTTGGATGACGTCCCTTAAAGGAGCCTTCATTCGTCGGTAGTCCGTCGGGCCAGCAGGATGTTCCGTGTCGGAGGTCTGCAAGATGGATCCTGAAGAAGAAGATGATTGAAGACCCCGCTTGGAAGATGACATCGCCCGGATCGAAGACTTCTTCAGCGCCGCTTGGAGGATCACTTCATCGGATGGAAGACTTCTTCAGCACCGCTTGGAGGATCACTTCATTGGATGGAAGATTTCTTCAGGGCCCCTTGGAGGATCACTTCTGCCACTCTGGATCTCCTCTTCGGTTCCATCGCTGCTCGGCTGAGTGAAGACGACTCAAGGTAAGATGATCTTCAGGGGGGTAGTGTTAGGTTATTTTAAGGGGGGTTTGGGTTAGATTAGGGGTATGTGGGTGGTGGGTTTTAATGTTGGGGGGGTTGTATTTTTCTTTTACAGGCAAAAGAGCTGAATTCTTTGGGGCATGCCCCACGAAAGGCCCTTTTAAGGGCTGGTAAGGTAAAAGAGCTTTGAACTTTTTTAATTTAGAATAGGGTAGGGCATTTTTTTATTTTGGGGGGCTTTGTTATTTTATTAGGGGGCTTAGATTAGGTGTAAGTAGCTTAAAATTGTTGTAATATTTTTTAAATGTTTGTAACTTATTTTTTTATTTTTTGTAACTTAGCTTTTTTTATTTTTTGTACTTTAGTTAGTTTATGTAATTGTATTTAATTGTAGTGATTTGTAGTTAATTTATTTAATTAATTTAATGATAGTGTAGTGTTAGGTTTAATTGTAACTTAGGTTAGGATTTATTTTACAGGTAATTTTGTATTTCTTTTAGCTAGGTAGTTATTAAATAGTTAATAACTATTTAATAACTATTCTAACTAGCTAAAATAAATACAAAGTTACCTGTAAAATAAATATAAATCCTAAAATAGCTGCAATGTAATTATTAATTATATTGTAGCTATATTAGGGTTTATTTTACAGGTAAGTATTTAGTTTTAAATAGGAATAATTTATTAAAGTATAGTGTAGTGTTAGGTGTAATTGTAACTTAGGTTAGTTTTTATTTTACAGGTTAATTTCTCTTTATTTTAGCTAGGTAAGCTATTAAATAGTTAAAAACTATTTAATAGCTATTGTACCTAGTTAAAATAAATTGAAATTTGCCAGTAAAATAAAAATAAATCCTAACATAGCTACAATATAATTATTATTTATATTGTAGCTATATTAGGGTTTATTTTAAAGGTAAGTATTTAGTTTTAAATAGGATTAATTTAGTTCATAATAGAAATATTATTTAGATTTATTTAATTCATAATTAAGTTAGGGGGTGTTAGGGTTAGTGTTAGACTTAGGTTTAGGGGTTAATAATTTTATTACAGTGGCGACGGTGTAGGGGGGGCAGGATAGGGGTTAATTAATTTAATATAGGTTGCGGCGGGGTCCGGGAGCGGTGGTTTAGGGGTTAATACATATATTATAGTTGCGGCGGGGTCAGGGAGCTGCATTTTAGGGGTTAAACTATTTATTTAGTTGCGGCGAGGTGCGGGATCAGCAGGATAGGGGTTAATAACTTTATTATAGAGGGCGACGGTATGGGGGGGCAGGATAGGGGTTACTAGGTATAATGTAGGTTGCGGCGGTGGGCTCCGGGAGCAGCGGTTTAGGGGTTAATACATTTATTATAGTTGTGGCGGGGTCTAGGAGCGGCGGTTTAGGGGTTACTAACTTTATTTAGTTGCGGGGGGCTCCGGGGGCGCCGGTATAGGGGGTAGAACAGTGTAGTTTAGTGTGGGTGCTTAGTGACAGGCTAGCAAGAAAACTGTAAAAAAGCCGAAGAGCAGCGAGATCGGATGAGTGCTAACTTGGTGCGTGGCTTTTTGACAGCTTTTTTGATAACTTAGGCGAATTTTTGCAGGTCTGCGGCGGCGATGTGAGGCGAGCTTAGGCGGGCGTATTGGGCCGGCGAAGGCAGGAAAAGTAGACGCGTTGATAACTACCCCCCTAATGCTATTTGAGATGAACTAAAAAGGACAGGGTACAGTATAATTAGTTTCTCCTTGATGTTTTTACAATGATTTGTTATACCAGCTGCAGGTGGGAAATTGCTCCTTTAAGGTTTATTTCCTATATGAAATACCAATCTTTGCTAATTGAAACCACACCCTAATGAAGGGCTAGATTACAAGTGGAGCTCTAATGTATAATTCGCCCGTAAACTGTTAAAGTCTCCCAATTATGGGCGAGCGATAAATAACCAGCTATTACAAGTGGCTGGTTAATGCTAACGTGAGTTTGCAGTAACAATAAGCGCTCCTAAAATTAACCAGAGATCAGATCTTTGGTTAATTTTCCACTAGTGCCCCAATTTCCCCCACATTTTAGTCTAATACTGGTTTTAAAAATAAAAAAATATTAGCATGGGAGCCTATGGAGGCACGCTCTTTTCAGCGCAAAGCTTCCATGCAATGCGAACGAATTGTAATAACAATTGTGTGCACTGGTATTACAAGTGGATCGCAAATATCATGCTTGCGTATGCGCAATTTTGTGCTCTTCTTGTAATCTATCTGAAATAGGCTGAGCTTTTCTCTATATTTACTAAAATTCCTCCATATCTTTTCTCTCACTGTACAGATACTGAGACCAGTATTTAGAAAAACAGTGGGAAAATGAACATTTTGTTATTTTTCTGTCCCCCAACCCCACTGGGAGCTTGATTTCTTGTAAACTTTCTTGTTTACACAATTTCCTTAAAATGTATGCTCTATCTGAGGCATGAAAGAGGAATTTTAGTGTCCCTTTAAGTTTTTAAGCGACAAGTGTTGTGTCTATTTAAAAGAAATGTATATATATATATATATGTTCTGATCAAGTACACACACACACATGTTACCATTTAATGTGCAATAATCAGCTGCCTTATGGCAAATTGTAGTTCTGTTCTTTGGGCCCAGCTTTATTCATGGGTATTGGAAGTGAGGACAAAGAAAAAAAAATGTCACTCCCAAATGCTTCACTGGGGGTGATTGTTAAACCCTTTTTAATTTAAAGTTTCTATCTGGCCAGCTGTTTACAAATGACCTTAAAGAATAAATGAGTAAGCTGCATTGTGTAGATTATGGAATAGGATTTCTGTCAAAAAGGCAAGTGTGTGTGATTCTTTATCATTGCACATAAATTGTGACATACAAATACAAATCTAAATTTACAAATACAACTTTTTTTGGTAAAATATATATTTTTTTGTAATACAAATCTTTAATTATAAATACAATTTTGTTTTTCCGAAGTATAACCTTCATTATTGGAAGTACATGTGATGTACAGGGTTAAGCAACCCTGCACCAGTCACCAGTTTGGCACAGAAAGTGTTAACCAACCTTATCCACCTTAAACAGTTTGTCATAGAATAGCCACTCCAGGCAAACCTGTGACTTAGTTCAGCAGGTGCAAGGGTTAACATACACGCTCTAGTCTGTAGTAGACCTAAGAAAAATGCCCAAACTCCACATTAAAGGTACAGTAAAGTTAAAATAAATTTTTCATGATTCAGATGGAGCATGCAATTTTAAACAACTTTCCAATTTTACTTCTAATATCATATTTGCTTGGTTCTCTCTGTATCTTTTATTGAAGAGTAAAACTAGGAAGGCTCAGAAGTGTGCATGTGCATTTAGTACTCTATGGTAGCAGTGTTTTTCAACATTGTATAACAAAGCTACAAATAATGTATGCAAACTCTGTAACATCAACAAACAAGAAGGCGCCACAATGGTGCAATATCACTGGTGATAGATTTCGACCAAAAAGATTGACATCATATTTACAGATTGGATGGCACTTAAAAAGTGCTAGATGCACCTGGTGAACTCTTACGAGCTATTAACAATGTCAAACAGGGTCCGGTCTGAGAGACACCCACACTAGGCGGTGTGTATATGCGTCCGTCTGGTCCCAGCCGAATGATCAACTGCTGATTCAATTTACTAAATGCGGTAAAAATACTTTAACAATTGCACTGGTTTGGCATTACCTTTAGAAGGACATTTGGTAGGGCATTGCCCTTAAGGGAACATAGCTCTTTTGCCCAAATAAAAAAAACCTATATTATAACAAATCCGAATTCTCAGCCAATCGGAATTAAGGTTGAAAAAAATCCAATTGGCTGTTGAAATCAGCCAATAGGATTAAGCTTTCATCCTATTGGCTGATCCAATCAGCCAATAGAATGCGATCTCAATCCTATTGGCTGATTGGATCAGCCAATAGGATGAAAGCTCAATCCTATTGGCTGATTTCAACAGCCAATAGGATTTTTTCAACCTTTATGCCAATTGGCTGATAGAATTCTATCAGCCTATCGGAATCTAAGGGACGCCATCTTGGATGACGTCATTTAAAGGAACCTTCATACGTCTGTAGTCGTCGTCAGAAGAGGATGCTCCGCATCCGATGTCTTGAAGATGGAGCCGCTCCGCGATGGATGGATGAAGATAGAAGATGCCGTCTGGGTGAAGACTTCTGCGTGCTTGAATGAAGACTTTGGCCGCTTCGTTGAGGACTTCTCCCGGCTTCTTGGAGGATGGATGTCGGATCTTCAAAACTGTAAGTAAATCTTCTGGGTTAGTGTTAGGATTTTTTAAGGGTGTATTGGGTGGGTTTTAGTTTTAGATTAGGACTTGGGCTGCAGTAGAGCTAAATGCCCTTTTAAGGGCAATGTCCATCCAAATGCCCTTTTCAGGTCAATGGGGAGCTTAGGTTTTTTTAGATTAGCTTTTTATTTGGGGGGTTGGTTGTGTGGGTGGTGGGTTTTACTGTTGGGGGGTATTTGTAATTTTCTTTACAGGTAAAAGAGCTGATTACTTTTGGGCAATGCCACGCAAAAGGCCCTTTCAAGGGCTATTTATAGTTTATTGTAGGCTAGGGGTTTTTTATTTTGTGGGGGCTTTTTTATTTTCATAGGGCCCTTAGATTAGGTGTAATTAGTTTAAAGCTTTGACAATTTATTTTTTATTTTTTATAACTTAGTGTTTATTTTTTTGTGTAACTTAGTGTTTGTTATTTTTTGTAACTTAGTTTTTGTAACTTTGTAATTTTTTAGTGTAGATTTAAATTATTTGTGTAGGGTTAGGTGTTTAAATATATATTTAATTTAAATTGTAGTTTAATGTAATTTTAGTATAACAGTTAGGGTAGATTAAATTAATTAGTTTAATATAGTTTAATATAATTTTAGTATAACAGTTAGGGTAGATTGATATTAGTTTAATATAGTTTAATGTAATTTAGTATAACAGTTAGGGTAGGTTAATTATTAGTTTAATATAGTTTAATGTAATTTAGTATAACAGTTAGGGTAGGTTAATTATTAGTTTAATATAGTTTAATTTAAATCTAAAGTTAAGTTTAAATTTATTATAAGATAGGGATGAGTTAGTATTTCATATAAAGTTAGCGGGTTGTTAGGTTTAGGGTTTAATAGGTTAATTTAGTTTATGGCGATGTGGAGGGCTGGCGGTTTAGGGGTTAATACATTTATTTAGTTGCGGTGGGCTCCGGGAGAGGCAGGATAGGGGTTAATAACTTTATGTAGGTGGCGGCGGTGTCGGGCGGCAGATTAGGGGTTAATAAGTATAATGTAGGTGGCGGCGGTGTAGGGGGCAGCAGATTAGGGGTGTTTAGACTCGGGGTACATGTTAGGGTGTTAGGTGTAAACATAACTTTTATTCTCCCATAGGAATCAATTGGATATCGGGCAGCAGCGAACATGAGCTTTCGCTGCTTTCAGACTCCCATTGATTCCTATGGCATCCACCGCCTCCAGTTCGGCAGATTGAAAGCCAGGTACACTGGCCTGGAATAGTGGCGAGCGTACCTGGTAGTTATTTGATAAGTAGCAAAAGTAGTCAGATAGTGCAGAATTTGCATTTGGAACATCTGTAGTGACGTAAGCATCAATCTGTGTCGAACTGAGACCGGCGGATCGTATGTTACGTCACAAAATTCTACTTTTGCCGGACTGTAGCCTTTGATAAATAAGGTGAATCAAGCTCTCCACAATTACGCTGCGTAATTCCAGCGTATTTGCGTTTGACGGCTTGATAAATAGAGGCATTTATGTACAATGATGAAAAATCACACAAACTTCCCTTTTTGACAGCAATCCTATTCCATAGTAGATAACTTGCACATTCAGTTAACTGTTTTATTCTGAAAAAAGTCACATACAGGATACTTAAAGCATCTCACAAAAGCATATTCCATGCTTCCTGCTCCCTATGTGACCTGAAATCATTTCAGCTGTGAGAAAATTAATGGCCCACAGAGCATGCTATATATGGTCTTTTGAGTTGACACAGCTACATCAGTGAGGACTGGAGGCAATAATTAAGAATGGTATTTGGGGACATCATTTATTTACTTATAAAATATTTTACCAGGAAGGATACATTGAAATTTCTCTCGTTTTCAAGTATGTCCTGGGTACACAAAACATTGCATTGATACAAAGGGTACAATAAAATACAAAACAATAATAATACACAATATATACACAAACATTTAACATAGAGCAGGTAGGAAATATATAATCAACAATGACAGGTGCATTCTGTTTTGAGATATGTAGAGAGGGATCTCTTAAATGATTTTAGGCTTGGGGAAGGTTTGAAAGTGTGCGGGAGGTCGTTTCATAATTGTGGTGCTCTGTAGGAAAAGGAGGATTGAGCTGCTTTCTTTTTGTATTGAGGCAAGCTAAATAATGTGCTATAGGTAGGGCCAGATTACAAGTGGCGCGCTCTTTAGTGCTTTTGCTCAGGCGTAAACTAAGCTTGAAGCTTTTTGCACGCATAGGGTTGAGAGTGTTTTAACCCCTCAACGACCAATGACGTTCCAGGTGTGTCCTGCAAAAACTGTCAGTTAGTGGCCATGGACGTACCTGGCACATCATCCGGTAAAACGAGTGCTGGAAGTGATCGATGATGGCTTCAGCCGCTCTTAGTGTATTGCCACAATGCCTCAATATTGAGGCATTGTGCAATACCTGCCGGAGGGTAACCGATGCAGAGAGGGCCACTCTGTGTCCCTCTCTGTATCCGGCAGCGGTGGTGCTGATTGTTGGTGGTGTGGGAAGGTTAGGAGGGAGGCGGGTGGGTGGCCCATCGCAGGAGGGTGGCGGGAGTGGGTGGGACTGCTACGCTACAGAAAAAAAACAACTAACAGCGGCAGGGAGGGGGAAGGAGGGAGGATGAGGAGGGAGAAGGGGATCTAAGATGTGGAGGGGGGATTAGAGGGTAAGGAGGGAGATAATCTTGAAGGGAGAGGGGGTGAATGAGGGAGGGGGAGGGAGGGGGCAGCTACACTGCAGAAAAAATGTTTTTTGTTTGTTTTTTTTTATTAAAAAAAAAAAAATTACTGCAAACTGGGTACTGGCAGACAGCTGCCAGTACCTAAGATGGCAGCTAATAGGTAGAGGGGGAGGTTTAGAGAGCTGTTTGGGGGATCAGGGAGGTAGGGGGGTAAGGGGGATACTATACTGCAGAAAATATTTTAAAAAAAGTCTTATATTTTCATACTGGCAGACTTTCTTTCAGTACTTAAGATGGGGGTGACCATTGGGGTGGGGGAGGGAAGAGAGCTGTTTGAGAGGGATCAGGGAGAGATCAGGGGTGGGATGTGTCAGGTGGGAGGGTAATCTACACACTAAAGCTAAAATTAACCTTACAAGCTACCTAATTAACTCCTTCACTGCTGGGAATACTAAAAGTGTGGTGTGCAGCAGCAATTAGCGGCCTTCTTATTACCAAAAAGCAATGCCAAAGCCATATACGTCTGCTATTTCTGAACAAAGAGGATCCCAGAGAAGCTTTTATTTGATCACATTTGGCGGTGAAATGGTGGCATGAAATATACCAAAATGGGCCTAGATCAATACTTTGGGTTGTCTTCTACACTACACTTAAGCTAAAATTAACTCTACAAGCTGCCTACATGCTCCCTAATTAACCCCTTCACTGCTGGGCATAAAACACGTGTGGTGCGCAGTGTCATTTAGCAGCCTTCTAATTACCAAAAAGCAATGCCAAAGCCATATAAGTCTGCTATTTCTGGACAAAGGGGATCCCAGAGAAGCAAATACTTTGGTTTGTCTACTAAATATATATATATATATATATATATATATATATATAGTTTTGATAGGTAAATATAAAAAATGCTCTATTTCTGTTTAAATGGAGTGATAGCAAAAATGCTAAAAATACTCTGGTCTTTTGGGGAAGTTTTAGTCTGAAATGCTCGGTTCTTTAAGGGGTTAAGGGGGTAAACATTGGATATTTCTATAATCAGGACAAAATTTAGAAACTATTTAGCATAGGTGTTTTTTGGTAGTTGTTGATGCGTAACAGATTTTGGGGGTCAGTTAGAAAAAAATATTTTTTTTCAATTTTTTCATCGTATTTTATAATTTTTTATAGTAAATTATAGGATATGATGAAAATAATGGTAGCTTTAGAAAGTCTATTTAATGGTGAGAAAAACGGTATATAATATGTGTGGGTACAGTAGATGATTAAGAGGAAAATTACAGCTAAACACAAACACTGCAGAAATGTTAAAAACAGCCCTGGTCCTTAACGGTAAGAAAATTGAAAAACGGTCTGGTCACTAAGGGGTTAAAGTTAAAAGTAAAAGGTTAGCGCACAAGCAAAACCTAACGCACGGTAGCCAAATATCGCGACTGCGTTAACGTATTCTCCACATAGAAGTCCATGGAGAGCGCAGAAGAAAAAAACAAACCTATCCACTAACCCGACATATTTATAAATGTATATACTGTACCTATACCTGTATATCTATTCCTGTAGATATATACAGTAGGTATAGATATTTATATAAAATACTAAAAAATTACATAGAATATATATAATTTTAATAATAATAATAATAATTTTCAATAATTTGTACTAATATACATTATTTCAATAACATACATTAATATTAGCAATTGTTCATGTGCGTTAGACCTAAAGTGCGAACCCCGATGCGTGTTACGCATATTTTACATTCCTATGTTCTTCACATAGAAAAAAATTATAATTTTTATTATTAAATATTTATTTCTATATATATATCTGATACTGTTAATGTAAAACATATATCTATACCTATATATCTATAGGAATATATATACAGGTATAGATAGATACATTTAGAAATATGTATTTACAATAAAAATTAAATTATACTGTAAGTGAAGAACATTGGGATGTTAAAGGGACATGAAACCCAATTTTTTTTCTTTTATGATTAAAATAGAGCATGTCATTTTAAAGAACTTTCAAATGTACTTATATTATCAAATTCATTTGATCTCTTGGATTCCTTTTTTGAAAAGCTAGGCTCAGGTGTTACTAATTGTTGGCTACATATATATGCCTCGTGTTATTGGCTCATCCAATGCGTTCAGCTTGCTCCCAGTAGTTGCAGATACCAAAAAAATGAAGCAAATTGCATAATAGATGTAAACTTGAAAGTTGCTTAAAATTCTATCCTCTATCTGAATCCTGAAAGAAAAAACATAATTTATGTAAGAACTTACCTGATAAATGCATTTATTTCATATTGGCAAGAGTCCATGAACTAGTGACATATGGGATATACAATCCTACCAAGGGGGGGCAAAGTTTCCCAAACCTCAAAATGCCTATATATACACCCCTCACCACACCCACAATTCAGTTTAACAAATAGCCAAGTAGTGGGGTGATAAAGAAAGGAGTAAAAGGAATCAACAAAGGAATTTGGACATAATTGTGCTTTATACAAAAAAATTATAACCACCATAAAAAGGGTGGGCCTCATGAAAGAAATTAATTTATCAGGTAAGTTCTTACATAAATTATGTTTTCTTTGTAATTGGCAAGGGTCCATGAGCTAGTGACGTATGGGATAGCAATACCCAAGATGTGGAACTCCACGCAAGAGTCACTAGAGAGGGAGGGATAAAAATAAAAACAGCCATTTTCTGCTGAAAAAAATTAATCCACAACCCAAAATATAAGTTTTATTCTCATGAATGAAAGGAAAAAATAAAATCATAAGCAGAAGAATCAAACTGAAACAGCTGCCTGAAGAACTTTTCTACCAAAAACTGCTTCAGAAGAAGCGAACACATCAAAACGGTAGAATTTAGTAAATGTATGCAAAGAAGACCAAGTTGCTGCTTTGCAAATCTGATCAACTGAAGCTTCATTCTTAAAAGCCCACGAAGTGGAGACTGATCTAGTAGAATGAGCTGTAATTATCTGAGGCGGGGCTTGACCCGACTCCCAATAAGCTTGATGAATCAAAAGCTTTAACACGATGCCAAGGAAACGGCAGACGCCTTCTGACCTTTCCTAGAACCAGAAAAGATAACAAATAGACTAGAAGTCTTCCTGAAATCTTTAGTAGTTTCAACAAAATATTTCAAAGCTCTTACCACATCCAAAGAATGTAAGGATCTCTCCAAAGAATTCTTAGGATTAGGACACAAGGAAGGGACAACAATTTCTCTATTAATGTTTTTAGAATTCACAACCTTAGGTAAAAATTTAAATGAAGTCCGCAAAACCGCCTTATCCTGATGAAAAATCAGAAAAGGAGATTCACAAGAAAGAGCAGAGAATTCAGAAACTCTTCTAGCAGAAGAGATGGCCAAAAGGAACAACACTTTCCAAGAAAGTAGTTTAATGTAAAAAGAATGCATAGCCTCAAATGGAGGAGCCTATAAAGCTTTCAAAACCAAATTAAGACTCCAAGGAGAAGAGATTGATTTAATGACAGGCTTGATATGGATCAAAGCCTGTACAAAACAGAGAATATCAGGAAGCTTAGCAATCTTTCTGTGAAATAAAACAGAAAGAGCAGAGATTTGCCCATTCAAGGAACTTGCAGACAAACCCTTATCCAAACCACCCTGAAGAAACTGTAAAATTCTAGGAATTCTGAAAGAATGCCAAGAGAATTTTTGAGAAGAACACCATGAAATATAAGTCTTCCAAACTCGATAATAAATCTTTCTAAAGACATATTTACGAGCCTGTAACATAGTATTAATCACTGAGTCAGAGAAACCTCTATGACTAAGCACTAAGCGTTCAATTTCCATACCTTCAAATTTAATGATTTGAGATCCTGATGGAAAAATGGACCTTGAGACAGAAGGTCCGGCCTTAATGGAAGTGGCCAAGGTTGGCAACTGGACAGCCGAACAAGATGCACATACCAAAACCTGTGAGGCCATGCTGGAGCTACCAACAACAAAAATGATTGTTCCATGATGATTTTGGAGATCAATCTTGGAAGAAGAACTAGAGGCGTGAAAATATAAGCAGGTTGGTAACACCAAGGAAGTGTCAACGCATCCATTGCTTCCGCCTGAAGATCCCTGGACCTGGACAGGTACCTGGGAAGTTTCTTGTTTAAATGAGAAGCCATCAGATCTATTTCTGGAAGACCCCACATCTTAACAATCTGAAAAAACACATCTGGATTGAGGGACCACTCCCCCGGATATAAAGTCTGATGGCTGAGATAATCCGCTTCCCAATTGTCTACACCTGGGATATGTACCGCAGAAATTAGACAAGAGCTGGATTCCACCCAAGAAAGTATCTGAGATACTTCTTTCATAGCTAGGGGACTGTGAGTCCCACCATGATGATTGACATATGCGACAGTTGTGATATTGTCTGTCTGAAAACCAATGAACGGTTCTCTTTTCAACAGAGGCCAAATCTGAAGAGCCCTGAAAATTGCATGGAGTTCCAAAATATTGATTGGTAATCTCGCCTCTTGAGATTTCCAAGCCCCTTGTGCGGTCAGAGATCCCAAAACAGCTCCCCAACCTGAAAGACTCGCATCTGTCTTGATCACAGTCCAGGTTGGATAAACATAAGAGGCCCTTAGAACTATATGATGGTGATCTAACCACGAAGTGAGAGATAGTCAAACATTGGGATTTAAGGATATTAATTGTGATATCCTTGTATAATCCCTGCCCCATTGGTTCAGCATATAAAGCTAGAGAGGTCTCATATGAAAACGAGCAAAGGGGATCATGTCTGATGCTGCAGTCATGAGACCTAAAACTTCCATGCACATAGCTACTGAAGGGAATGATTGAGACTGAAGGTTCCGACAAGCTGAAACCAATTTGAATTGTCTCCTGTCCGTTAGAGACAGAGTCATGGACACTGAATCTATCTGGAAACCAAAAACGGTGACCCTTGTCTGAGGAATCAAGGAACTTTTTGGTAAATTGATCCTCCAACCACGTCTTTGAAGAAACAACACTAGTTGATTCATGTGAGATTCTGCAGAATGTAAAGACTGAGCTAGTACCAAGATATCATCCAAATAAGGAAACACCGCAATACCCGGTTCTCTGATTACAGAGAGTAGGGCACCGAGAACCTTTTAAAAAATTATTGGAGCTGTTGCTAGGCCAAAAGGAAGAGCAACAAATTGGTAATGCTTGTCTAGAAAAGAGAATCTCAGAAACTGATAATGATCTGGATAAATCGGAATATGAAGATATGCATCCTGTAAGTCTATTGTGGACATATAATGCCCTTGTTGAACAAAAGGCAGAATAGTTCTTATAGTCACCATTTTGAAAGTTGGTACTCTTACATAACGATTCAAAATTTTCAGATCCAGAACTGGTCTGAATGAAATTTCTTTCTTTGGGACAATCAATAGATTTGAATAAAACCCCAGACCCTGTTCCTGAAACGGAACTCTCATGATTACCCCTGAAAGCTCCAGGTCTGAAACAAACTTCAGGAAAGCCTGAGTCTTTACTGGATTTGCTGGGATGCGTGAGAGAAAATATCTTCTCACAGGAGGTCTTACTCTGAATCCTATTCGATACCCCTGAGAGACAATACTCAGAATCCATTGATTTTAAACAGAATTTGTCCAAACATCCTTGAAAAATCTTAATCTGTCCCCTACCAGCTGAGCTGGAATGAGGACCGCACCTTCATGCATACTTGGGGGCTGACTTTGGTTTCTTAAACGGCTTGGATTTATTCAAATTTTTAAGAAGGTTTCCAATTGGAAACAGATTCCTTGGGGGAAGGATTAGGTTTCTGTTCCTTAATTTGTCGAAAGGAACAAAAATGGTTAGAAGCTTTAGATTTACCCTTAGGTCTTTTATCCTGAGGCAAAAAAACTCCCTTCCCCCCAGTGACAGTTGAAATAATCGAATCTAACTGAGAACCAAATAACTTATTACCTTGGAAAGAAAGAGATAGACATCTAGACTTGTCATGTCAGCATTCCAAGATTTAAGCCACAAAGCTCTTCTAGCTAAAATAGCTAAAGATATCGATTTAACATCAATTTTGATGATATCAAAAATAGCATCACAAATAAAATGATTAGCATGTTGAAGCAAGCAACCAATGCTAGACAAATCAGAATCAATTTCTTGTTGCGCTAAATTTTCCAACCAAAAAGTTGATGCAGCTGCAACGTCAGCCAAAGAAATTGCAGGCCTGAGAAGATGACCAGAATATAAATAGGCTTTCCTTAGATAAGATTCAAGTTTCCTATCTAAAGGATCTTTAAAGGAAGTACTATCTTCCATATGAATAGTAGTACGTTTAGCAAGAGTAGAGATAGCCCCATCAACTTTGGGGATCTTTTCCCAAAACTCCAATATAACTGCTGGCAAAGGATACAATTTTTTAAACCTTGAAGAAGGAATAAAAGAAGTACCAGGCCTATTCCATTCATATCAGAAATAGCATCAGGAACTGGAAAAACCTCTGGAGTAACCACAGGAGGTTTATAAACAGAATTTAAATGCTTACTAATTTTAATAACAAGAGGACTAGCTTCCTCAATATCCAATGTAATCAACACTTCTTTTAACAAAGAATGAAAATACTGTGTTTTAAATAAATAAGTAGATTTGTCAGTGTCAATATCTGAGGAAGGATCTTCTGAATCAGATAGATCCTCATCAGAGGAGGATAATTCATTATGTTGTCGGTCATTTGAAATTTCATCAACTTTATGAGAAGTTTTAAAAGATCTTTAACGCTTATTAGAAGGCGGGATGGCAGACAAAGCCTTCTGAATAGAATCAGCAATAAAATCTTTTAAATTCACAGGTATATCTTGTACATTAGATGTTGAAGGAACAGCAACAGGCAATGTACCATTACTGATGGACACATTTTCTGCATGTAAAAGCTTATCATGACAACTATTACAAACCACAGCTGAAAAAAAATCTCCACAAGTTTACAACAAATGCACTTAGCTTTGGTAGAACTGTTATCAGACAGCAGGGTTCCAATAGTGATTTCTGAGACAGGATCAGATTGAGACATCTTGCAAATGTAAGAGAAACAACAACATATAAAGGAAAATGATCAATTTCCTTATATGGAATGGGAATAAATGCAAACAGCATAGCCCTCTGATAGCGAAAAAAGGCAAGAGGCATATAGGAATGGGGTTTTAAATAATGAAAATATTTGGCGTCAAGTATGACGCACAAAACAAACAGAATTTTTTTGGCGCTAACAACATCCGGAAATGAAACACTTGCTTCATTAAAGCTGCAACCTTGTGAAAGGACTCAGCGTCGACTAAGACGCAGGAAATGACAAATTGGCATAATCAAACGTAACTTCACGCCAAAAAATCTTGCACCAAAAATGACGCAATATATTTTTTGGCATTTTGAGCCCTCGCTAGCCTAATTTTGCCCGTGAATTAAAAAGAACAGTCAATTGAAAAAAGACTATACCCCAGGTTAGAATTTTTTCCCCCTAAAAAATGCATTTCCCAGATATGAAACTGACAGTCTGCAAAAGGAAATATACTTAAACCTGACTCATGGCAAATATAAGTACAATACATATATTTAGAACTTTATATAAATACATAAAGTGCCAAACCATAGCTGAGAGTGTCTTAAGCAATGAAAACATACTTACCAAAAGACACATCCACATACAGCAGATAGCCAAACCAGTACTGAAACAGTTATCAGTAGAGGTAATGGAATATGAGAGTATATCATCGATCTGAAAAGGGAGGTAGGAGATGAATCTCTACGACCAATAACAGAGGACCTATGAAATAGATCTCCCGTGAGGAAAATCATTGCATTCATTAGCTGATACTCCCTCCACATCCCTCTGACATTCACTGTACTCTGAGAGGAATCGGGCTTCAAAATGCTGAGAAGCGCATGTCAACGTAGAAATCTTAGCACAAACTTTCTTCACCACCTCCATAGGAGGCAAAGTTTGTAAAACTGAATGAACTGAATTGTGGGTGTGGTGAGGGGTGTATATATAGGCATTTTGAGGTTTGGGAAACTTTGCCCCTTCTGGTAGGATTGTATATCCCATACGTCACTTGCTCATAGACTCTTGACAATTACATGAAAGAAATGTTGTGTTTCATGTCCCTTAAAATTTGTATAGTATTAAAGGTTTAGGTTTATCGCAGGTGTTTTCACTCATTGGGCTTACCGCTCGTATTACGAGTTGAAAGTAAACGTGATCGATTGAGCACAATTGCTATTTATGCTAGAATGATTACTGCAACTTCAGAGCTCTGGATAACTGCACACAAAAGTGCTCATAGATATGTGGTCTCAGGTGTTAGAAAAATAAGGCAAGCAAAGGGCTTTAACATTGAGAAACATACATGTACATGTCTAAAGATGTAAATACATATGTACACACACACACACACACGCACACACACATATATATATATATATATATATATATATATATATATATATATATATATATAAGTGCATTGGAGCCCTTTGCAGTTAAGTAGATGAAAGCATGAAAAAACATATGTATGCAATATTCATATTTAATAAAGTGCTATAGTGTATATATTCTTTAAATATTTGACATTCCAATGTTCTGCACATAGCAGAATATTTTCTAAGTATTTCCAAATAGATATTCATATACATATCTGTATATACCTATATGTAATTATGTATAGATATAGGTATACATGTACATTATACAAAATAACCCATCACATATATATATATATAAATATTTATTTATGAATAATAAAAACATATTCTTAAATGTGAAGAACATTGGAATGTGAAATATTCATATTTTAATATCGGGTTAGTGCACATGATATGTGATCAGGTTTGCACAAGAGTAGGGTGTTAGTTTTTTTTCCATTCCCACCGATTGACTTGTACGGGGTAATACGTGAACATGCATTCAATATTCTAAGTTCGGCTTTTTGCGGGTAAGCAAGAGCGAAAACAGTTTACTTTCAACTCATAATATGATCACAACCCAACGAGAGCAAAAAACTTCTAGTGCAATTAATTAGCGCTCCACTTAGAATTTTGCCCATTGTGTTTTATGCAACTTTTTTTTTATGCACTATCCTTTACGAGTGTAAAATGTGATTGCACTCTTGTGATCGCTTTTACATTCAACTTGTAATTCGCACACTATTTCTGATGCATGCAAAAACCTGATATTGCTCACGAGCAACAGTTAGTGCACCATTTGTAAACTAGTCTATGGTGTTTCATCTCTTCTCTAGAACCGCTTTCTGTTTGGTCTCAGCTTACCACTCCAGCTCCTCCCACGTCTGTTCCATGTTCCTTCTTGTCTTGTTTTTTTAAATTTACAACACGGCA
The DNA here is from genome assembly GCF_027579735.1 of Bombina bombina. Lineage (NCBI taxonomy): Eukaryota > Metazoa > Chordata > Amphibia > Anura > Bombinatoridae > Bombina > Bombina bombina. The sequence goes on from NC_069501.1 coordinate 859,489,164, forward strand.
GCCCATGTCACACTAAACACAAGAATGTGTTGCACTTCTTCCTGTAAGTCAGTGTTACTGGCAGGGTGTGCTTGCTGATCTGTGCAGGAGGGGGCAGCAGTTTTACTTACCACAAGGTAAGCTGCAGTTTGATAATGTGGTAATTACTAAGCTCCTAAACAAATCAGGTAATAACAATGTCCTAGGATTATTTTTACCACTTTGTAGTGTTTTTCCATGAGTTATCTGCTTCTACTTCCAGCATGGTTCGATGTGTTTTTAAACAGTTGATGATTACATTTATATAAATGAAAATAAAAAAGCTATTTATGAAGTGTACTTATGAGACCCATTTACAATAACCTGATTAGTGGTACATAATATATTTATATAAATATACTTTATTACAGTTGAAACTAACCAATTAAACCATATTATTTGATATCTGGGGGTAGTCAGTCCCAGGATAACAGGTCGGTACAACATGCATAGCTGGTTATAGGAAAGCTGTCACTGGTAAAGTAGACACAGGATTCTCAGAAGGCAGAGATACCCAAAGGGTACTATTGGTGAGAGTCTCAAGGGGTATCAGGTAGGTACAGCAGACACAGCTGATTTGAGGAAAACTGACACTGGTATAGTAGACACAGGATACTCAGCGGGTACTGTTGGTGAGACTGTCACGGGATACAAGGTAGGTACAACTTCAGGAACAAGGTGAGCATACACAGGTACAAGGCTGGTATACCTGGTTTCTTGAACAAGGTGAGGTTTCACAGGTAGCAGGTAAGCATGCTTGGCTTTCAGGAACCAGGAGAGCATTTGCAGGTACAAGGTAAGTATGCTTGGTCTCTGGAACAATGTGAGCATACACAGGTATCAGGTAAGTATGTAGTTCTTGTAATTAGGACTTGGTCCCTTTAAAAGTTAAGTCTTGGCATACCTCCACATGGGATGATAAGACTAAAGTCTTAAGCATTGGCGTGCGCTGAAATTAGGAGCAGGGTAGGCAAAAGCAGGTAAATACCTGACAGTAGGAAAACAAATGGACATATTGCAAAGTGAAAAGAGAAATAAATATTTTTTAATGTCTGGGTGGGGGGGTGGGGGGGCTGAAAGAAAGATGGGAGTAAAATTATTCACCTGCTGTCTTTAATAAAATAGATATTATTTAGACACCAAGGTGGGAATAAACTGAATTGTATTACAAGACAGGAGGCTTCATACTTTGCATGTTTAATGCATAGCAACCATGTGGTTAAAAGCATGCTGAAAAGGCTTAAAATAGAAATGCAAATTAAAGTAAATGCAAACGCGTGAGCACAATCGCGATTTAAGCTTGCAGAGATCTGGTTAAATGTTATGTGAGCAAAAAATAGAGATGTCGCAAGAATTAAATAGCGACATCTCTATTTTGGCTGATATTACTAAGTTAAGGTCATTAAGTCAGAGCAGGATGAACTCTCATTACAAAGGGATCTGCAAAAATTAGAAGTATGGACAAGTAAATGAAAAATGAGATTTAATACGGAAAAATGCAACGTTCTACATTTTGGAAGTAAAAATAAGCAGGCAACGTATTTTTTAAATGGGACAAGCCAAACAGAGGAGGAAAGGGATTTGGGAATAGTAATAGATAACAAGCTAAAGATGGGTGCACAATGCAGGGTAGCGACTTCAAACGTTAATAATATAATAGCATGTATTAAAAGAGGCATTGATTCAAGAGAGGAAAGCATAATTCTGTCACTATATAAAGCCCTGGTAAGACCTCACCTTGAGTATGGAGTGCAGTTCTGGGGACCGATCGCAAAAAAAGATATTGCAGAAATAGAAAAAGTTCAGAGAAGGGCCACAAAGCTAATAAGGGGATTGGATAAATTAATCTATGAGGAGAGGCTAGCCAAACTGGGTCTATTTTCTTTAGAAAAAAAGGCACTTGAGAGGTGACATGATTACTTTATATAAATATATTCAAGGCCCATATTCAGAGATGGCAGAAGCTCTGTTTATTCCAAGAAAATTGTTTCTGACAAGAAGTCACAATTTAAGGTTGGAGGAAAGGAGATTTAATCTCCTGTAGCGGAAACGTTTTTTCACTGTAAGAGCAATAAAATTGTGGAACTCATTACCAAAGGAGGTAGTGAATGCCAATACCCTAGATACATTTAAAAATAGTCTGGATACATTTCTGTATATAAACAAAATTCATGGATATCATTGCTAGTATTAAATGGGTCACCTTTTAGTAGGGTTATTTAAGCTTAACTGGAGCTTTTTGTAAGTATTTTAGATTTGTATAGGTTGAACTCGATGGACTTGAGTCTTTTTTCAACCTTATCTACGTATGTTACTGTGTTACTATGAGTCAAAAAAGTGTCAGAAACACATCAAAAATACATTTAAAAGTACAGTTACACTGATTATAACACTATCTAATAAAAATGATTAAAAATTGCAATAAAATGTTATAAGGGCCCAAAGATATGAGTTCTTAGGTGTTAGAAAAAAAAGACTGCAAAGGTGCTTTAACATAGAGATACATAAATACACATATCTAAATATGTATATATATATATATATATACTGTATATATGTATGTTTATATGTGTATACATATGTATTTATATGTGTATATTTGTATTTACATATATACACATATAAACACATAAATACATATGTGCACATAGGTCGACGTCTGCTGGGCAGAGCAAAGATGTATTTCTAAGATAATAAATTGATCTTGAGAAAGGTCCTTGTAAGGACCGAAACGTTGACCTGACATAAAAATAAGAATTTAAGGATCATAAACTAAAGTCCTGAAAGTGCTTCTTCATTTCAAGATTATATATATATATATATATATATATATATATATATATATATATATACCAGATAATGCATCACTTCACCCAGAAAATTGCAAATGTTTAGGCATTCTCATATTTATTTCTTTTGTTTGTATTGGTAAATCTGACACATTCCACGCAAAACTCAAAAAATGGACTGGACGGCTAATGCAATAATTTAACAGTGGAGCCGGTGGTCTGAATACAGCCTGCACGGGCAACAACCATATCTGAGGCCACGTGGACCAGCGTTTTATCTAACATGGAGAGCTCTCACTGGATCTTATCTGAGCTTAGTAAACTCCTGGAATCATATCGACTTCTGCCTGAAGCCTCTTTTAATATGATGCCTGCTACTGTGGCTGTATTTGAGACCTTATCGGAGGGATGTCTACCTGCAGTTGGTGAGGATGGAGCTGGGGGAGCTGCATCTGAGCCCTGACACTTGTTGTGCACTTCTGATTCTACCGTAAGAGTATTAAGCAGTTCCACAGATCAAAGGTCTGCACAGCGACTAGACACCTATACAGTAGTTCCAGCTAAGACAGACTCACTGGAGTTTGCCGGGAGAATGAAACCCAGAGCTATAAATATAATGGCGATGTTAGGGCCTGGGAGCTTAGACCCGGTTCTCAGGTCTTTTGCGGAAACCCTAAAAGTGATGACTTTGCAGAACATAAACGCCACTGTTGGAACACTGTCTGCTAAGCCGCGTGGGGGATTATCATCAGGAGATCAAACTTCTCAGAAGGCGCGCTTGTTGGAAGCTTGCCGCGAAGGTCGGGTGTTTCAGTTTGGAGAGGACAGGGGAGACTCTCCTTATCAGTCTAAATCCGGAGTAGGATAGACATATCTGAATTCCACAACGACAGTGCGTTGATTGCTGCTTGAACTGAATTATTGTTAAAGTTTGTGGCTGTCTTACGATGTCTCCAATAACTTGTATCTAGCAAATAGCCGTTTCTTATCATAATATGTTCATAGTTATAAGTTACTTGATTTTGATCTAACAGATGTCTATTATTTTACATACTTCCCTATAGTTAAAACCTGTTAATTTTAGAGCTATTAAGATACCGTAACAATATACTGGGATAAACATATGTTTAGATATTGGCAGGGTTCTCCCTACCTGCAGGGCTCAGCACTTGTTATTCTATAATGTCTCCAACATTCTATATTCTACAGCTAGCAGTCTCCCAGCATCATAATATGTATACAGTTCAGACTCTAATTATTTTGAGAACTTCCTATATCATTTACATTCGAAGCAAAGCTACATTTACACCAGGACTGCCCTTTACAAGCAGATAACAGCAATAACTAATATTGAGAGACAATATGTCCTATCCATGGCCCTTTGCAATCTTTTGAGGTTCACCAGCGAGTCTAAACACTCATTCAGTTGATACCTGGAATTACCCTTGTTATCTGGACACTATCTCACATCTCTATGGGAACTGTGCCATAAATGGACATCTAAAATGAGAATTCTGTGGTCTAACCTTCGATACAGAAGGAGCAGTTTGAATTGACTTACAGCAATGACACTTTGAAAGCTGATTATTTTTTGTCTCTCTTTTTTGTACTCATAAATGACGAAGGGGGAAAGATATTGTGTCTGATGATTTGCATGCAATTTAGCAGGAGCAGCCCTGATATATCATATATTGCATATTTTAGCGTACGAGTGTTCAGTCCATGGTTGTCCTAGTGTTCAAGATTTAACTCATCGTCCCAATGTTTAGCTTAATAGTGTAATCTTTATTGACCATGCCAGACCTAAGTACTAAAGACATATCGAGACTTTAGTGACTACCTACATACTATATATGCAAGAAAGAGGCAACTGACTTGTGCACACTGTTTCATGTTGGGGTAGACTTCTACTTTCTGTCATACTAGCCTGCGGTTGGGTATAGGGCCCGTATCCAACTAGCAAGGTTGTTAAAATATGTCACTGTCACAACAGCTGATCTCTGCCCCTACTCTACACTTTCATAGACGCAGTGGCACTGTAGATACACTCTGGTTTATACTATATGTACGCAACTATTTCTCCCTAATACCTAGCATTATCTTAAAGCCTAGAATGATTTACACAACCTTTAGCTTCCTCGCTAAGCTTAGCCCCCCATTATATGCTCTGTTAGACTGACCCTCAGACTCAAAAATGCCCAGCGTTACTTGCTACTGCTCCACAACAACAGCAACTTTGATCCCCTCCACAGTCTATTAATGTATACATTTAGCGTCATAGATCAACCATTTATCAATAGCACAGTCTCCCCAGTAAACCCTTTTGACTCTAGATATAAAGGAATTCTTATAACCAATTGCCCTCACAAGCCATCACCTTTTCCCCTTGCAACAAAATGAACCCTCCGGATCAGAAGGGCGACATGTGTGGTTCTTCTTGGTCATACTGCAACCAATCTACTCTCTCAGTATTTACCCTTAACACCATAGTATGGACTCTACCTACATTTTATAGGTCAGCAGGACTGATCAACAACAATACTAATCAGATAAATCTATAACCCTTAGCCATACCTTGCCTTCTTGGCAGCTCCACCTGCTCTCCTCCTCAACATAACAACATTATCTATTGGATGCCCTACATTTTATACGCTTCCTTTGATTACTAGTCTCTTACCAGATATTACAATAAGATGAAGTATATTCTATCATACCCACCTTATTCAAATGCCCAGCTACTCCTCTGTTAATCCTTACTATTAACAATTATCCTCTAGCCATAGTTTTGAGTCTTAATTTCCATTCACATTCCAATGATCACCTCCCCCCCCCCATCTTATAATGTACCTCCTAGGTAAGGAGGTCCACCTATGCGGTCTTTCTAACCAGTACCGCAACCTACCTCATCTATTTTCTATGTTTCTACGTGTAGCTTTTCACTCTACCATAAAATTGACTCTATTTCCACTACTTTGACAAGCGAAACTGTTAAGCTTCACTTACAGATTGAGTTACAAGTTTTAAGTTTAGTATGTTCAATTTCACCACACTACTTATATATTGCAAAAACTTGTTTTGCTGTGTTATAAACTAAAAAAAAAATAAGGAAGACATATGAAGACCGTTTACTATTTACATATTGTGAAATATATGCCATAACTATTGTTTATACTTGATTTACTTTGAGAATTTTGCATACATTTCATTGACAAGTCTGTGTGTTATAATTATTCCTACAGATCTAGCTTATGTATAATTTTACATCTCTGTATATTCTTATGTTTATATGGCTTCGCGATAATATGCATGTAACCTTATTGCTTTTTCTTTGTCTTCAATAAAAAGATTATTAAAAAAAAATAAAAAATGGACTGGACAAAATTATTGGCACCCTCAATTTAATATTTGGTAGCACACCACTTGGAAACAATAACTGAAATCAATTGCTTCCTGTAACCATCAATGATTTTCTTACACCTCTCTACTGGAATTTTTGAATACAGTTCTTTCACCAACTGCTCCAGGTCTCTCAGTTTGGAAGGGTTCCTTTTCCCAACTGCTGTTTTGAGATCTCTCCACAGGTGCTCTATGGGATTGAGATCTGGACTCATTGCTGGCCTATTCAGTAATCTCCAACGCTTTGTCTTAAACAATTTCTGGGTGCTTTTTGAACTGAGCTTTTGGTCATTGTCCTGCTATAAGACCCATGACCTCTGACTGAGACCCAACATTTGGACACTGGGCCCTACATTGCACCACAGAATTCTTTGGTAGTCTTCAGATTTCATAATGTCATGCACACAGTCAATACATCCAGGGCCTAAAGCAGCAAAGCAACCCCAAAACATCAGTGAACCTCCACCATGTTTGACTGTAGGGGCTGTATTATTTTCTTTAAAAGTCTCATTTCTTTTTCTGAAAACACAAGAATGATGGGCTTTACCAAAAAGCTGTAATTTTGTTTCTTCTTCCAAAATAATTTTGGCTTCCTCAGGTAAGTTTTGGCAAACTCCATTCTGGCTTTTTTTTATGTTTCTTTGTCAGCAGTGGGGTCCTCCTGGGTCTCCTATCATAGCGTCCTTTTCATTTATATGGCGACATATAGTGCGAGCTGACAGATTTGTATCCTGTGCCTGAAGGTCAGCTTGAATTTGTCTGGAAGTTGATCAAGGTTCTTTATCCTTCATTTTAACAATCCTTTGTTGCAATCTTTGATCAATTTTCCTCTTTCGCCCATGTCCAGGGAGATTAGATAAAAGTGCCATCGGCACAGTGGATACAGGAACATTAAGATCTCTGGAGATGGACATGTAACCTTGAAATTGTCCATGCTTTAACACATTTTTTGTTCTCAAATCCTCAGACAATTCTTTGATGCTCTTTCTCTTCTCCATGATGCTCAGTGTGGCACACAGAGACATACAACAGAAAGGTTGAGTTAACTTTTCACCGTTTTAACAGGTTGCCGGTGTAATTTCTATATTATCAGCACCTGTTAATTGATACAGTTGAGTTTAACTACAAATTACAAGGGCATCATAAACTTGGAATGCAATTATTTCTTACAATGTTGAGAAGGTGCCAATAATTTCGTCCAGTCCATTTTTGGAATTTTGTGTGGAATGTGTCAGATTTGGATTGTTTTCTACACTTTTTTGTGTCATACCAATACAAACAAAAGAAATAAACATGAGAATGTCTAAACATTTGTAATTGTGACAATTTTCTGGGCGAAGTGGTGCATTATCTGACAGAAATGCAGGGGTGCCAATATTTATGGCCATGACTGTATGTATATATATATATATATATATATATATATATATATACATACAAAAAACAGCCTGGATGGCGCTTATATATAAATTTAAGTGATGTCAGTTGTGGTAAACTCTGTATTAACACCTGGTTGTCTGTCTTGCTTTACAGCTTGTGTGCAGGTTCAGATGAAACTCCCCAGAGTGCTTCAGTTATTGTGCTGTTTGTATGGTGCACTACTAACATATCGCTTTACCTCTGGGTCTAACTGTTTTGCCTGCTGACTTATTTCTGTGTTTGTCAGCTTCCAATTTGTTTTAGGATTCTCCAAGTAGCCTGTCTATTCTCAACCTCCAGATCTTTTTTTCTACTTGCCTGCTGCATTTAGGATTGCTTCTCAATCATATTGGTGTTTTCCTTTAATTCATCCACCTGAATGCCTTCACTTCCTGTCTGTCTGCTACGGCTGCAAAGTGGATTCTGACAGTCTCCCTTGTGAACAGCTTACACATGATTCAACACTCCTCTCTCATCATAAACCTGACAGGAGTGTCAATAAATTCCCTGTACTATTTTCGGCAAAATTGAGTTTTCTGGTGCTGTTCCACTCTGGGGAGTTTCATCTGAACCTGCACACAAGCTGTAAAGCAAGACAGACAACCAGGTGTTAATACAGAGTTTACCACAACTGACATCAGGGGGAGATACAGCTCCGGTGATCCAGTTTCCATACTCCAGGAGGTGCCACTTTTTCGCTGACACAAATCATCCTTACCTCATATGATTGAGGGTTTTTGAAGTAAGTGCACATCTGAGTGGGGGATATATAGGAGAAGATCCCACACCTGTCTACATCATCTTAAATTTTCATATGAACTTTTTTCTGTTATAATACATATGAGTTGTATATTTTAATTGTTCTAATATATGTACACCTATCTAGGCTATGCATATATAATTTAAAGTTGATTTTAACATCATTATTAATATTATAAATACGATTTGCCTAATTTCACTTATATTTATATATTTATATATAAGCGCCATCCAGGCTATTTTATGTATTTATCTTTATAAGCCTGAGGGACTTATTTGTGTTCTATTATCTGGACTGACAGCTATATATAAATAGTAAACTACCTTTCAGAGAGATATCTGTGAGAATATTTCAAGGTAGTTTGTGGTTTACTTTTATTTTGAGATAGCGCTGGTAAGTCTTTCAGTTGATTCATTTCTCTGACTGACTGTGAATATTTCTTTCTGTTGCCATATATATATAATATATATATATATATATATATATATATATATATATACATAATCTTGAAATGAAGAGGCACTCTCAGGACTTTAGTTTATGATCCTCGAACTCCTTGTTTTTTTGTTAGGTCAACGTTTCGGTCCTTACAAGGACCTTTCTCAAGACCAATTTATAATCTTGGAAACACATCTTTGCTCTGCCCAGCAGACGTCGACCTAAAATGAAATAAAGAGTTAAAGGATCATAAACTAAAGTCCTGAGAGTGCCTCTTCATTTCAAGATTATACTATAGTACCTGGGTGCTGCTTCTTTTTAGCCCAGTAATGCTTTCCACAGAGTACAACTTTCCTTGAGTATATCAGTCTGATCCCGCCTATTACAGTCAGTATACCACTGAAATACCAGGCAATTCCTCTCTGAACAAAGAACACAGCAACTCCCGACGATCGTTCTGGCTTTCATTGGGCCTCGTCAGTGAGGTGTAGCCATATTCCTCTAAGCACACTGAGCAAGGAGTCCACGTCTGGTTGCCCCTTTTTCCCTTAGGGAGACTAAATACACAGAGAGAAGTGCACTCACAGGAATGAACAACCAGCTCAATAGCATTGCTAGCAAAAAATAGAAGGCACTCACCGGATTTAACAAGGGGTGAAAACACTTTATTCCCTTATGTGTAACGTTTTGGGGAAACACTCCCCGTATTCAGACAATCAATTGAACCAAAACTTAAGCAAGGATTTAAATACCCTCATACCTCATTAACAATCAACCCACATGTGAAGTCCAGCAGGTTCGTGGCCCGGTGCGCGTGTCATCAGACGGCATCCGCTGCCTAGCAACCTGCCAGCATTTGTCAATAACCATTACCATGTAATTTTAGACATAACTAACACCTGTGCGACGAAACTTTACTTAAAAACAAACTACTAAATACTATCAGTATGCACTACAATTAAATTACTAGATCGTACTTTAAACAAGTAAATACTAAACAATGTTAAAAATGGCAGCAAACCATACAAAAGGTCAGATAATTAAATATTTACTCGCAGAACAGCTATACTGTCTATACGCTAATAAATATGTTAAGCAATAAATGCTAATAACTATGCTGATAATATTAGCTGCACACTCTCAAGGCAAATCATACTTCACATATGCCCAAAGGAAGTATAGCATGAAAATACTAAGATAGATACGCAGAGGAACAAGAAGTAAATCCGAAATAAACTAAGAAAAAATATAAATAGAAAGTAAATAAATAAAATATAAAATAAAAACATAAGTAAAATGGGAAAAAATTAAACCAAAAATAAACCTAAAGAGCCTATGACAAGAGACATACAGAAAAAACAAAAAAATACACAAAAAATACACAATAAATACAAAAATACAAAATAAAGTGTTTTCACCCTTGTTAAATCTGGTGAGTGTCTTCTATTTTTTGTTATATTTGCATATTTGTAGTGCACCCTGGTACAATAACGGTCATCGAGAGTGCTAGGCCATACTGGACTTGCATATTTAAAATTGCCTAGAGCCCCCCGACCTAAAAGATAAAGGACCACAATATCCATATCTTTGCTCTGAATACTACTAAGTATGCCACAACAGGAAACCGCAATCAATAGGAATAGCAGTGATGAGGCTATTCCAGGGGCAAGTGTCTTCCAATTCTCTGAAGAGGATGCAGCAGACATTCTGTTTGACACAATGACTACAGGACCATCTGACAAACCAGCTAAATATATTGTACTACACCTTCTCAAACTTAAAGGAAAAGATAAAGATTTGGGGCTACACGGGAAATACCTATCAGAGTATCACAGGAAACGATACATACCTAGAGGATTTAGAGGGAAAAATGTTCCCACAATTGGAAAGAACAACCCCATACTCTGTGAAAAATGGTGCAGCATTTTGAAAAAGTGCTCATTGGACCTCATCCTACTTGTTATACAAGAGGTAAGGAGATTACTGGCATTAAGCAAAACTGAAATAGAGAAATACAAAGAGGAGCATATACCAATCTTAATAGAGAAAGGAGAAACTGACTGGGAAGATAAGATAAAGACACAACTAGAGCAATACCAGAAAGAACTCACAGAGTTTAAGAATCGCAAATATGAAGCAGTACTAGAGGACTATCGAGAAAGAAGAGTTTATAAATGGTTACTTAAACCTGAAGAACAGCAAAGGTGGAGAGAATACCGCCTTAGACGATTTAGGGCTGGAAGGCCACATAATTTGGCTACTGTTGACAGTTCAGGATCTGGAACTGATTCGGACAATCAACATACAGTGCAGGACATCACTACACGTTCAGGAAAGTGGCATCACTACACGTTCAAAAAACAGGGTAGGCACCCACACCAGAGAAGGAGCAATTACAAGAGGAAGAACACCACGTCAGAGGAGACTATAAACAACAATCTAGTTATCAATATAAGCAACAAATAACTGACAGCAGAGGAGATAACACTGTTACAGAAGGGCTTCTCTTTTGTATCCACTAACTGCATTAATAACTTTGACCTGCACATAGACATCCTCCGCTTTCAGCGCATCCTAAAACTAAACAAATACTTTGGCTCTAGTACAAGCCAATATAGTATATTTAAAAAGAAAGGAGTATTCGAACCCACAAGTACAAGCAGCACTATCATGACATTCTCTAAGAAACTTGAGAAAGATCTGCTTGACTCAGCATTGGAGCAAAGGCAACAGGTTAGGTTTAACCTCACCAGAAAAGAGAAAGAAGCACTGAATAAGCTGATACAAGATGAGACTATAGCCATAAGGAGAGCTGACAAAGGCGGAGCAATAGTCATCATGGACTACAAATATTATGAGACAACAATTGAATGATATTGGTACATATCGGACTTTACCTTGTAACCCCACAATGCAGTTCAAGAAGGAGATTGATGCATTGTTGAATAGAGCATACGAAGCAGACTGGTTTGATAAACAGACCTTGGAGTACCTGAAAGTGGAAAAACCAAAGGTACCGGTATTTTACACATTGCCAAAGGTGCATAAGAACTATAAAGAACCCCCTGGCCATTCAATAGTGGCAGCAACGGACTCTCTCCTACAACCACTGGCGGTATACATTGACAATATACTACAACCTCTTGTGCAATGGATGGATAGCTACCTGAGAGATGCAGAGAATGTAATACGACAACTAAAAGCTATTGGGCCTATGAATAAGGAAGACCTGCTTGTAACCCTTGATGTTACAAGCCTGTATACAGTCATACTACACAATGAAGGACTTGAGTCTATCAAGAGACGACTACAAAGGTATCCATACATTGGACCACCTGAAGAATTCATATTGGAACTCATTGACAACTGCTTAAGGCAGAACTTCTTCAGATTCGAGAGCAAGTATTACCTGCAATTAGCTGGTACAGCAATGGGCTCAAATATGGCCCCATCCTACGCGAATCTATTTATGGAAGGATTTGAGATAGAGAAGAACAGTATCTTCAGAAATCAGAAGATAATCCTTTACAAAAGGTATATTGACGACCTCTTCATTATATGGAGAGGGATTCCAAAATCCACACACAAGAATGGGTTAAAGAACTTAACGAGCAGCATCAGTCACTAAAATTCAAATTGAATTGGAGTGAGAAGGAAATAGAGTTCATGGACATAAAGATCTATAAAGAAAACAACACATTGCAGACAACCCTCTATAAAAAGCCCACAGATAGAAATTCACTGCTGGAAGCTTCAAGCTGCCTCCCTCCAGCTTTGAAGAAAGCACTCCCGAAGTCGCAGTTTATGAGAGTGACAAGAAATAACACCAAAAAAAACACTGCACAGATCCAGCAAGAAGAGATGGAACAGAACTTTAAAGAAAGAGGATATAAGAGCAAGATCCTGAGAGAACAAAGGATTCAGGCAGGGATGGCAAAACAGAAGTACAAGGAGATAACAGAACCAAACAAAAAGAGGCTGACATTCACTAAAACATATACAGCAGACAAGAATGAGTTTAACCTCATCTTGAAGCGCATTTGGGACATACTACAAAGCGATGACATGTTGCCCTTCAAAAATATGGAGGTACCACCGATTGGATACAGAAAAGGGAAATCACTCAAAGATAGCCTTCAGATAACACACCCAGTGCACTGCTACTCAAAAAACTGGTTGAATAAGCAAACGACTAAACCAGGGTGCTACAGATGTAGCGGCTGTACAACATGTAATGGAAAGTGGGTAGATATTTCTATCACCCCAGACACAATAAGAAATATTACCTTAAACACAGGGTCACCTGCACCACCCCATACATCGTATACTTGCTTTACTGCCCGTGTAGTTTGTTTTACGTGGGCAAAACCTGTGACGACTTAAGAACAAGGATGGCCAACCATCGGAGTGCCATACAACAAGCATTGCATATAGGAGACTATAGCCAACCGGTAGCATGACATTTCCTAGAACAAGGTCATAACGTATCAGACTTATGATATCATGTTATTGACCACGTTCCTATGCTCAGCGGTGGAGGAGATAGGAATAGGATACTCCTACAGAAAAAAACAAGATGGACTTTTGAATTGGACACTATTACCCCGAAGGGCCTTAATACGAAACTGGAATGGCATAGTTTCATATAAAGCTCCATTTGGATAACATAGCCTAACTGTTGCTCTGATTTTTTTCTCTCCTTTTTCATTTATTTTTCTATTTTTTCTTCTTATTCTCCATTTTCTATCTTCTTCCTAGTCGCACCTCTTTAAATGCTGTATTTTTTGTATTTTATTGTTTTTTTTCTATATGTCTCTTGTCGTAGGCTCTTTAGGTTTATTTTTGGTTTAATTTTTGCCCGTTTTGCTTATGTTTTTTATTTTATATTTTATTTATTTGCTTTCTATTTATATTTTTTTCTTAGTTTAATTCGGATTTACTTCTTGTTCCTCTGCGTGTCTATATTAGTATTTTCATGCTATACTTCCTTTGGGCATATGTGAAGTATGATTTGCCTTGAAAGTGTGCAGCTAATATTATCAGCATAGTTATTAGCATTTATTGCTTAACATATTTATTAGTGTATAGACAGTATAGCTGTTCTGCAAGTAAATATTTAATTATCTGATCTTTTGTATGGTTTGCTGACATTTTTAACATTGTTTAGTGTTTACTTGTTTAAAGTACGGTCTAGTCAATTAATTGTAGTGCATACTGATAGTATTTAGTAGTTTGTTTTTAAGTAAAGCTTCGTCGCACAGGTGTTATTTATGTCTAAAATTACATGGTAATGGTTATTGACTGGCAGGTTGCTAGGCAACGGACGCCGTCTGATGACACGCGCACCGGGCCACGCACCTGCTGGACTTCACATGTGGGTTGATTGTTAATGAGGTATGAGGGTATTTAAATCCTTGCTTAAGTTTTGGTTCAATTGATTGTCTGAAGACGGGGAGTGTTTCCCCAAAACGTTACACATAAGGGAATAAAGTGTTTTCACCCCTTGTTAAATCTGGTGAGTGCCTTCTATTTTTTGTTAGCAATGCTATTGAGCTGGTTGTTCATTCCTGTGAGTGCACTTCTCTCTGTGTATTTAGTCTCCCTAAGGGAAAAAGGGGCAACCAGACGTGGACTCCTTGCTCAGTGTGCTTATAGAAATATATATATACATAAGGGAATAAAGTGTTTTTACCCCTTGTTAAATCCGGTGAGTGCCTTCTATTTTTTGTTATACTTGCATATTTGTAGTGCACCCCGGTACAATAACGGTCGTCGAGAGTGCTAGGTCATACTGGACTTATATATATATATATACTGTATATATATATATATATATATATATATATATATATATATATATATATATATATAAATAATATATATGTGCATTGAAGCCCTTTGCATTCAAGTAGATGAAAACTTGAACGATCATGTTCTTCCCATAAAGGAATATGTTCTATGTATTTTGAAATAGATTTATATATTCCTATATATATCTGTATATATCTATACCTATATATAATCAAGCACACATATATACTATATATATATATATATATATATGTAGATGATACAAATTGTGTTTTCCATAAACACTAACGGCTAGATTTAGAGTTTGGCGGCCAAAGGGGTGCGTTAGCTACGCATGCTTTTTTTCCCCCGGACCTTTTAAATACCGCTGGTATTTAGAGTTCACAGAATGGCTGGGTTTTCAGTGCGTTAGGCTCCAAAAAGGGAGCGTAGAGCATAATTTAACGCCACTGCAACTCTCGATACCAGCGGTGCTTACGGACGTGGCCAGCTTCAAAAACGTGCTCGTGCACGATTCCCCCATAGAAAACAATGGGGCTGTTTGAGCTTAAAAAAAACCTAACACCTGCAAAAAAGCTGCGTTCAGCTCCTAACGCAGCCCCATTGTTTTCTATGGGGAAACACTTCCTACGTCTGCACCTAACACTCTAACATGTACCCCGAGTCTAAACACCCCTAACCTTACACTTATTAACCCCTAATCTGCCGCCCCCGCTATTGCTGACCCCTGCATATTATTTTTAACCCCTAATCTGCGGCTCCGTACACCCCCGCCACCTACATTATCCCTATGTACCCCTAATCTGCTGCCCTAACATCGCCGACCCCTATATTATATTTATTAACCCCTAATCTGCCGCCCCCAACGTCGCCTCCACCTAACTACACTTATTAACCCCTAATCTGCCGACCGGACCTGAGCGCTACTATAATAAATGTATTAACCCCTAATCCGCCTCACTCCCACCTCAATAACCCTATAATAAATAGTATTAACCCCTAATCTGCCCTCCCTAACATTGCCGACACCTAACTTCAAGTATTAACCCCTAATCTGCCGACAGGAGCTCACCGCTACTATAATAAATTTATTAACCCCTAAAGCTAAGTCTAACTTTAACCCTAACACCCCCCCTAAATTAAATATCATTTAAATATAACAAAATAAATTAACTCTTATTAAATAAAGTATTCCTATTTAAAGCTAAATACTTACCTGTAAAATAAACCCTAATATAGCTACAATATAAATTATAATTATATTGTAGCTATTTTAGGATTAATATTTATTTTACAGGCAACTTTGTAATTATTTTAACCAGGTACAACAGCTATTAAATAGTTAATAACTATTTAATAGTTACCTAGTTAAAATAATTACAAAATTACCTGTAAAATAAATCCTAACCTAAGATACAATTAAACCTAACACTACACTATCAATAAATTAATTAAATAAAATACCTACAATTATCTACAACTAAACCTAACACTACACTATCAATAAATAAATTAAATACAATTCCTACAAATAAATACAATTAAATAAACTAACTAAAGTACAAAAAATAAAAAAGAACTAAGTTACAAAAAATAAAAAAATATTTACAAACATTAGAAAAAAATTACAACAATTTTAAACTAATTACACCTACTCTAAGCCCCCTAATAAAATAACAAAGACCCCCAAAATAAAAAAATGCCCTACCCTATTATAAATTACAAAAGTTAAAAGCTCTTTTACCTTACCAGCCCTGAAAAGGGCCATTTGCGGGGCATGCCCCAAAGAATTCAGCTCTTTTGCCTGTAAAAAAAAACCATACAATACCCCCCCCCAACATTACAACCCACCACCCACATACCCCTAA
Organism: Bombina bombina; assembly: GCF_027579735.1. Classification (NCBI taxonomy): domain Eukaryota; kingdom Metazoa; phylum Chordata; class Amphibia; order Anura; family Bombinatoridae; genus Bombina; species Bombina bombina. The sequence goes on from NC_069501.1 coordinate 859,505,663, forward strand.
TCTAACCCAAACCCCCCTTAAATAAACCTAACACTAAGCCCCTGAAGATCTTCCTACCTTGTCTTCACCATGCCAGGTATCACCGATCGTTCCAGGCTCCGAAATCTTCATCCAAGCCCAAGCGGGGGCTAGACATCCATCATCCGGCTGAAGTCTTCTATCAAGCGACGACTGAAGAGGTCCAGAAGAGGCTCCAAAGTCTTCATCCTATCCGGGCAGAAGAGTAGATCCGGACCGGCAACCATCTTCTTCCAAGCGGCATCTTCTATCTTCATCCGATGACGACCGGCTCCATCTTGAAGACCTCCATCCTCTTCTTCCGACCACTTTCCGACGAATGACGGTTCCTTTAAGGGACGTCATCCAAGATGGCGTCCCTCGAATTCCGATTGGCTGATAGGATTCTATCAGCCAATCGGAATTAAGGTAGGAAAATTCTGATTGGCTGATGGAATCAGCCAATCAGAATCAAGTTGAATCCGATTGGCTGATCCAATCAGCCAATCAGATTGAGCTTGCATTCTATTGGCTGTTCCGATCAGCCAATAGAATGCGAGCTCAATCTGATTGGCTGATCGGATCAGCCAATCGGATTCAACTTGATTCTTATTGGCTGATTCCTTCAGCCAATCAGAATTTTCCTACCTTAATTCCGATTGGCTGATAGAATCCTATCAGCCAATCGGAATTCGAGGGACGCCATCTTGGATGACGTCCCTTAAAGGAACCTTCATTCTTCAGTTGGACGTCGGAAGAAGAGGATCGGTCCGTGCTGGAGGTTTTCAAGATGGAGCCGTTCCTCATCGGATGAAGATAGAAGATGCCGCTTGGATCAAGATGGTTGCCGGTCCGGATGTCCTCTTCTGCCCGGATAGGATGAAGATTTCTTCCCGAAGATGGACTTCTTCATTTGCCGGTTGGATCCAGACTTCAGCCGGAGAACGGACGTCACTCTTCAGCCCCCGCTTGGGCTTGGAGGAAGATTTCTGAGGCTCTTCTGGACAGATCGGGACCCGGTGTGGTGAAGACAAGGTAGGGAGATCTTCAGGGGCTTAGTGTTAGGTTTATTTAAGGGGGGTTTGGGTTAGATTAGGGGTATGTGGGTGGTGGGTTGTAATGTTGGGGGGGGTATTGTATGTTTTTTTTTTTACAGGCAAAAGAGCTGAATTATTTGGGGCATGCCCCGAAAAGGGCCCTTTTCAGGGCTGGTAAGGTAAAAGAGCTTTTCTATTTTTATTTTAGAATAGGGTAGGGCATTTTTTATTTTGGGGGGCTTTGTTATTTTATTAGGGGGCTTAGAGTAGGTGTAATTAGTTTAAAATTGTTGTAATATTTTTCTAATGTTTGTAAATATTTTTTTATTTTTTGTAACAGTTCTTTTTTATTTTTTGTACTTTATTTGTAGGTATTTTATTTAATTTATTTATTCATAGTGTAGTGTTAGGTTTAATTGTAGATAATTGTAGGTATTGTATTTAATTAATTTAATGATAGTGTAGTGTTAGGTTTAATTGTAACTTAGGTTAGGATTTATTTTACAGGTAATTTTGTAATTATTTTAACTATTTTAGCTATTAAATAGTTATTAACTATTTAATAGCTATTGTACCTGTTTAAAATAATTACAAAGTTGCCTGTAAAATAAATATTAATCCTAAAATAGGTACAATATAATTATAATTTATATTGTAGCTATATTAGGATTTATTTTACAGGTAAGTATTTAGCTTTAAATAGGAATAATTTATATAATAAGAGTTAATTTATTTTGTTAGATTTAAATTATATTTAATTTAGGGGGGGTGTTAGTGTTAGGGTTAGACTTAGCTTTAGGGGTTAATCCATTTATTAGAGTAGCGGTGAGCTCCGGTCAGCAGATTAGGGGTTAATACTTGAAGTTAGCTGTCGGCGATGTTAGGGAGGGCAGATTAGGGGTTAATACTATTTATTATAGGGTTATTGAGGCGGGAGTGAGGCGGATTAGGGGATAATACATTTATTATACTAGCGGTGAGCTCTGGTCGGCAGATTAGGGGTTAATTATTGTAGGTAGCTGGCGGCGACTTTGTGGGGGGCAGATTAGGGGTAAATAAATATAATATAGGGGTCGGCGGTGTTAGGGGCAGCAGATTAGGGGTACATAGGGATAACGTAAGTGGCGGCGGTGTACGGAGCGGCAGATTAGGGGTTAAAAAATGTAAATATAGTGGCGGCGATGTGGGGGGACCTCGGTTTAGGGGTGCATAGGTAGTTTATGGGTGTTAGTGTACTTTAGAGCACAGTAGTTAAGAGCTTTATGAACCGGCGTTAGCCCAGAAAGCTCTTAACTACTGACTTTTTTCTGCGGCTGTAGTTTTGTCGTTAGATTTCTAACGCTCACTTCAGCCAAGACTCTAAATACCAGCGTTAGAAAGATCCCATTGAAAAGATAGGATACGCAATTGACGTAAGGGGATCTGCGGTATGGAAAAGTCGCGGCTGGAAAGTGAGCGTTAGACCCTTTAATGACTGGCTCCAAATACCAGAGGGCGGTAAAAACCAGCGTTAGGAGCCTCAAACGATGGTTTTGACGGCTACCGCCCAACTCTAAATCTAGCCGTAACTGAACTGCGCACACAAAAAACCAATACATATTTTAAATATTACACAATTATTAGACGTCAATGATTTTTTCCAAACCTATTGGTAGTTGTTTTCAAATCTATAAGCACATAAAGTCCCAATACAGACAATAAAGTATGTGTCTAGTCCTTTTACTTGTTAATGAGTAGAAAGGGGCTGCTTTCAAATTATCCACCAGTATCTCATTGAGTAGGGTAAAAACTGTGATGCTAGAAAGCAAATAAAAGCGCATAAAGCCACCTACATAGCGTAGATCAATTTAATACATTCAACGCAATAAATAAAACCATAAAATAACACCCGCAGGGTGTATACTCAAAAATTATGCCCCCAAACAATATGAGGTATGTAAAAGCAGTGCACTTAAAATTGCAACTCGTATCCAATTAGGGTAAGGACCTGTAAAGGTGCAGCAATTCAAACTGTCACGATCCGGTAATCAGCAGTGTAAAATAACAAGTCCTGACCTCAGATGCCACATTGATTTCTCCAGATGGGAAGGTGTACTTTAGACAGGGCACTGTTCAGAGATCCTGGAACGCCAAAGTCAAACATGGCAATTCAAGCACTCAAATACTCCTCAAGAGTTTCCACGGACATAAGGTGAGCGTGACCTTATGCGTTTTGCGGTGCATCACCGCTTCGTCAGAGGTCTATCCATGCCCACTGGATGATTCCTTCAATCTTTAAGGTACGCCGAGCTACTACGTCACCTCACTCACATATGAAACATGCATTCAGCTCCAAAAAAGTTATCTGTTTCAAAAGGGCCTTTTGTAGGGCATTGCCCTAACAGCTCTTTTACTTAAAAAAAATACAAATTACCCCCTAACAGTACAACCCCCCACCCACCCAACCCCCCAAAATAAAAAAGACCTAACCTAAGAAAAAAAAAATCTTCTTAGGTTAGGTCAGCTCTTTTGCTGCCCATTAAAAAAAACAAAAACAAAAATAATCTAAATAAAAAAACACCCTAAAAAACCAACACTAACACCCAAAAATGTACCCCATCTTCTTCCAGACAGAGCAAAGTCTTCATCCAGGCGGCAAAGATCTTCTTCCAGGGTGGCACCATCTTCCATCTTTATCCTGGTGGCGCGGAGGTGTAGCATAGCAGGAACTGCAGCGGAGCAGGCATCCGCTGAGGAGGATCCTCTTCATGCGATTGTCCACCACACACTGAAGATTGAATGCAAGGTACCCCTTTTATATTGGGGTACCTTGCATTCCTATTGGCTAAAAATTTCAAATCAGCCAATAGGATAAGAGCTATTTAAATCCTATTGACTGTTGAAATCAGCAAATAAGATTTAAGCAGCTCTCATCCTATTAGCTGATTTAAAATTTTCAGCAAATAGGAATGCAAGGTACCCCAATATAAAAGTGTAACGGCGCTCGCCGCATTGCTCTGGCTGTTGCCAACGACGTTCTGACTGTTGCTCTGAGTGTGCAACAATGACTTCATCGTCGCACGTCTACTCCTTCCTGATACCGGATCTGGAGCTGTGGCGTGAACCATTCTGCCTGCTTAACCCCAGAACTGCTGTATTGGTACGCTGTTACTGAACTCTGCTTGTCTGACAATTCTGCCTGCTTAACCCCTGAACTACTGGATTGCTATACTGTTGATTAACTCTACCTGTCTGACCATTCTATTGGTTTACCCCTGAACTGTTATACTGCTGGTTTCCCTTTTGTTGCTGACTCCTGCCTGTTCCTGGTCCTTCTATTGGTTTACCCCTGAATTGCTATACTGCTGGATTGCCTTACTGTTGCCACTAAGGATGACCCTGCCTACTGGGAGTACTGCTTACCTCATTTCACAAACTCTCTCTGCTCTGGGATATTCACTATAATTCCACTTGATGCCGGTATAAGAAGACTACTGGCCAAGTTTGGTCTAATAGAGGAATATCCCATGAACATTACATTATACTTTAGCCATGGACCCAAATGAGGTAGCAAGAGCAGTCTATCTTTAGGGACATATACTGGGAACCCATGCCACTCAATTACAGAATGTGGATTCCAAACTAAAAGCTATATCCGTTATGCTCTCCTCACTGATTGCAGAGAAGAACGCTACACCTATAGTTCCACAGCCGGTCCCTGCTGCTAGTGCTGCACCTTCTTTCCCTGCTCCTGGAAGTATACCCTAGATACCATTTCCTGACAAGTATGATGGTACTACCGACTGTAGGGGTTTTCTCAACCAGTGAAGGCTGCTCTTTCGCATTTATCCTCACACCATTCAGTCTCATCAGTCAAAGGTCACTTTTATAATTTCTTTATTGAAAGACAAGGCCCTAGCCTGGGTCTCTACCTTTTGAAACAGAGTGCTAAACTCCTGAACGATGCTGATGCCTTCATTTCTGCATTATCCTCTGTGTTTGGGACTCCGGTCGTGCTTCTGCAGCAGAGTACTCTCTCTTGGATCTCTGCCAGAGTAATAGAACCATGGTACAATACGCCATTGAGTTTTGCACCTTGGCACTTGAGACCACTTGGGACAGCAATGCTCTCAAGGCAGCCTTTAGGAGAGGCTTGCGTGAGTGCATCAAGGATGAGCTTACTTATTGTGACATACCTTCTTCCCTGGATGAATTCGTAACACTTTGTATTAGTCTAGATTTCTGCTTTCAGGAGAGACAAGCTGAGAGAGACAGAACTCACAGAATCCTTCCCTTTCGTCCTCCTACCCGTCCGGTCTTTAGACTATCCTCTATGCCTTCTGCACCTCCAGTGACCTCTGTAGAGGAACCCAATAGATCTCTCCTCCCTCAAGCCCACAGAATCTGAAAGGCAGAGAAGATGGAGATTGAGACTGTGTTTCTACTATGGTTCTTACTCACACCAACTAAAGAACTGTGATATTCTGCCGGGAAAAGCCAATGTTTAGAGGATAAAACTGGGGTACCTCTAAGTGTGGTCTCTACTAAATCCCCTCACTTCTCTTGGATCCTGGTACCTGTTATCCTAACCTTCCTTCAGAATTATGTCCACTCTCAAGCCTTCATTGATTCAGGGGCAGCTACTCTGGATGGCACTCCCTTTGGATCTGGGTTAATCCATTTTGAATCAGCACCCCTAACCCTGACTATGGGAGTCTTTTATTTTAAACAGTTGCAGTTCAATGTAAATTATTCCCCAGCACAGCCTGTCATACTTGGTCTTCCTTGGCTTCATATACACAACCCGCAATTCGACTGGACTGAGGGACAGTTGGCCTCCTGGTGTACTTCCTGCTTCCACTTCTGCCTGGCTAAGGTTACTCCTCAGCACCACATGCCCATAGCCACTCTAAAGACCACTTCAAGCCTTCCCTCAGCACACGCAGATTATGCAGATGTGTTTGAAAAGAAAGCGGCTGATGTGCTGCCACCCCACCGTCCTTACGACTGCAAAATGTGCCTCTTTCCTGGATCCCCACTTACTAAAGGGAGGCCTTATCCACTCTCCAAGGCTGGAGCCAAGGCCATGGAGGACTATATTCAAGAGAACCTAGCCAAAGATTTTATTCGCCCTTCCACTTTTCCTGCCGGGGTTGGCTTCTTTTTTGTCAGCATGAAGGATGGTGGGATCAGACCTTTTATCGACTACAGAGCCCTAAACAACATCACTATCAAGAATCACTATCCTATTCCTTTAATCACTGAACTTTTTCATTCGCTCCAAAATGCTCGCTACTTCACTAAGTTGGATCTACGTGGGGCGTACAATCTTATTCGTATATTCCCAGGGCATTTATGGAAGACTGCCTTCAACACGAGATCTGGGCATTACGAATACCTCGTAATGCCTTTTGGGCTGTGTAATGCCTCTGCAGTCTTCCAAGCATTTGTCAATAATGTCTTCCGTGACCTCCTCAATAGCACTGTCATTGTCTACCTGGATGATATCCTTGTTTTCTCCTCCACCCTTTGAGGAGCAGCATGAACACATGAGGCAGGTACTTCTTTGCCTCAGAGACAATTCTCTGGTTGCCAAACTGGAGAAATGGGAGTTTGATCAAGTTCAGATCCAGTTCCTTGGCTATGTCATCTTGAAGGAGAGTTTTGCCATGGATCCGTCTAAGCTCAATGCAGTTCTGGAATGGCCTCAACCCATTTCATTAAAGGAACTACAGAGATTCTTGGGGTTCTCCAATTATTACCGCAAGTTTATAAAGAACTTTTCCCAAATAGTTGCTCCACTTACTGAGTTGACTAAACGGAACAAAAACTGTAAAACCAAGGCCACGGAGGACTATATTCAAGAGAACCTAGCAAAAAAGGTTTTAGTTGCCCTTCCTCTTTTCCTGTCGGGGCTGGCTTCTATTTCGTCAGCAAGAATGATGGTGGGATCAGACCTTTTATCGACTACAGAGCCCTAAACAACATCACTAGCAAGAATCACTATCCTATTCCTTTAATCACTGAACTTTATGATTCGCTCCAAAATGCTCGCTACTTCACTAAGTTGGATCTACGTGGGGCGTACAATCTTATTCGTATATTCCCAGGGCATTAATGGAAGATTGCCTTCAACACAAGATCTGGGCATTATGAATTCCTCGTAATGCCTTTTGGGCTGTGTAATGCCCCTGCAGTCTTCAAAGCATTTGTCAACGATGTCTTCCGTGACCTCCTCAATCGCACTGTCATTGTCTACCTAGATGATATCCTTATTTTCACCTCCATCCTTGAGGAGCAGCATGAACACGTGAGACAGGCACTTCTTCCCCTCAGAGACAATTCTCTGGTTGCAAAACTGGAGAAATGTGAGTTTGATCAAGTTCAGACCCAGTTCCTTGGCTATGTCATATTAAAGGAACTACAGAGATTCTTGGGGTTCTCCAATTATTACAGCAAGTTTATAAAGAACTTTTCCCAAATAGTTGCTCCACTTACTGAGTTGACTAAACGGAACAAAGACTGTAAAAATTGGCTTCCTGAAGCCGTGGATGCCTTCTCTAATCTAAAAAAGGCCTTTTGTTCTGCTCCTGTGCTCCACCATCCTGATCCTGACCTAGAGTTCACTTTAGAGGTTGATGCCTCCGAGATAGGATCTGGAGCCATCTTAACCCAAAGGGATCCTTTAACCTCCAAGTCGCACCCTGTAGCCTTTTTCTCTAAACGCTTTACTCCTTCTGAGAGGAATTACGATGTGGGTAATCGTGAACTCTTAACCATTAAGATGGCCCTGACTGAATGTCGTCATTGGCTAGAGGCTACTGCCAATCCCATTCAGATTCTCACTGACCCCAAGAATCTGACATACCTAGAGACTGCTCATCGACTCAATCCTTGACAGGCCAGGTGTGCCTTGTTCTTTTCCCGTTTTAACTTTGTGGTCTCTTATCTTCCTGGGACCAAAAATAAAAAGGCTGATGCCATTTCAGTCTAATGATTCTTCTGAAGCTCTTATTGAACACATCATACCCCACTCCTGTGTGGTTGCTCAACTTAACACCTCTCTTCTTCAAAGACTGCAACGTGCCTTGTCTAGAAATCCTCCTGAAGCCCCCGCAGCTCCTGATTACTTCTTTATACCTCTGAACCTACACACCCCTGTGCTATCCAGGGCTCATGAGGACATCCTGGTTTGACAAGGACTTTTAAGCTTCTTTCCCAACATGTATGGTGGCCTACCATGAAATCTGACACTAAGGATTACGTGAAAGCCTGCACGTCTTGTGCTGCCAATAAGACCCCCCGATCCTTGCCTCCTGGCTTGCTCCAAACATTGTCCATTCCCAAACAGCCTTGGACACACATAACAATGGACTTCATTGTGGACCTTCCTCCTTCTGACCATCATACGGTTATCTGGGTTGTGGTTGATTGATTTTCCAGACTGGCTCATTTTGTACCCTTAAAGAAACTGCCATCTGCCCAAGAATTATCATCTCTTTTTCTGTTACATGTGGTACGACTTCATGGCATTCACGTGAATGTTGTTTCCGACAGAAGTCCACAATTCATCTCTACTTTTTGGAAAGCCTTTTACAAGTTGATTGGAACTGTTGTTTCCTTGTCTTCTGGCTACCATCCTCAGACCAATGGGCTGACTGAGAAAGTGAATCAAGATCTCGAAGCCTAGCTCAGCCTAGCTCAGAACTTTTGTTAATTCTCTCTGTACCAACTGGTCTGAATTGTTACCCCTAGCTGAGCTGGCAAAGAACACTCATTGGCACTCTTCTCTACTATGTTCTCCATTTCAAGCCACAGCAGGTAACCAACCTTGTCTTTCCTCTTTCTGCTCAGTCCACAGGGGTTCTTGCTGCTACTCATTGGTAACGTATTCACTCTCAGTTATGTTCAGCTGTCTCCAAATACAAGAGGTTTGCTGATCATCATAGAGCTTCTGTTCGTGCCTTTTCGGTAGGTGAACGTGTCTGGGTCTCTACCCGACATATTCGTTTACGTCAACCCAGTCACAAATTAGGGCCTAGGTTTATCGGCCCTTACAAAGTCCTTAAAAGACTGTCTCCTGTTGCCTACAAAGTGACCTTGCCCAGAACCCTGCGCATACACTCAGTCTTCCACATCTCACTATTCAAGGGTGCTGTATTTCTGTATATTAGATTGCTGTTACGTTATTGAACGCTGCTTGTCTGACCATTCTGCCTGCTTAACCCCTGAACTGCTGTATTGGTATGCTGTTGCTGAACTCTGCTTGTCTGACTACTCTACCTGCTTAACCCCTGAACTACTGGATTACTATACTGTTGATGTACTCTGCTTATCTGACAATTCGGCCTGCTTAACCCCTGAACTACTGGATTGCTATACTGTTGATGAACTCTGCCTGTCTGACCATTCTATTGGTTTACCCCTGAACTGTTATACTGCTGGATTCCCTTTTGTTGCTGACTCCTGCCTGTTCCTGGTCCTTCTATTGGTTTACTCCTGAACTGCTATACTGCTGGATTGTAATATCCCACGAGCATTACAAAAAAGGGTACCTTGCATTTAATCTTGATTGTGTGGCGGGCGATCACATGAAGAGGAGGCTCCACGTCGGATGTCAGCTCCGTCGCTGATCCTGCTCTGCTCCATGCCGCATCAGCTCCGCGGCACCTGGATGAAGATGGAAGAGAGCTCCACGACACGGGGATGAAGACTGAAGATGGAGCCGCCTGGAAGAAGACCTTCACCGCTGGATTTCAAGAATGGTGAGTACCTATTTTCAGGGTTAGTGTTAGTTTTTTTTTTGGGTGGGCTTTTTTTTTCGATTAGGGTTTTTTTGCTTTTTAATTGGCACTAAAGAGCTGATTACCCTTTTAAGGGAAATGCCCATACAAATGCCCCTTAAGGGGCAATGGGTAGATTAATTTTTTTTTATAGTTAGGTCTTTTTTATTTTGGGGGCATTGGGTGGGTAATGGGTTTTACTGTTAGGGTGTAATTTGTATTGTTTTTAAGTTAAAGAGCTGTTAAACTTGGGGCAATGCCATACAAAATGCCCTTTTAAGGGCTATTGGTAGTTTAGTTTTATATTAGGGAGTGTTTTTATTTTGAGGTGGCTTTTTTGTTTTTATAGGGGTATTAGATGAGGTTTAATTTTTTAATTTTTGATAATTTCATTTATTATTTTCTGAAATCTTATTTTTTTTTATTTTTCATAATTTTACAGTTTGTTATTTTTAGTAATGTTAGGTTTTTAATTTAATTTTTTCATAGTGTTAGAATTTTTTAATTTTGTAATTTAGGTTTTTTATTTTTGGTATATATATCTTTTTAAATAGTAATTGTTAGGTTTATTTATAGTTTAAGCTTAAAGGGACACTGAACCCAAAATGTTTTCTTTTGTGATTCAGATAGAGCATGAATTTTTAAGCAACTTTCTAATTTACTCCTATTATCAAATTTTCTTTATTCTCTTGGTATCTTTATTTGAAATGCAAGAATCTAAGTTTAGATGCCGGCCCATTTTGGTGAACAACCTGGGTTGTCCTTGCTGATTGGTGGAAAAAATCCATCCACCAATCAAAAGTGCTGTCCAGAGTTCTTAACCCAAAAAAGCTTAGATGGCTTATATTTCAAATAAAGATAGCAAGACAACGAAGAAAAATTGATAATAGGAGTAAATTAGAAAGTTGCTTAAAATTGCATGCTCTGTCTGAGTCATGAAAGAAAAAAATTGCGTTCAGTGTCACTTTAAGTTTTATTTATTTCACAGATAAGTTTATATTTAATTTTAAATTAAAGTTAGGGGGGTGTGTTAGGTTTAGGGGTTAATTGTTTCATTCAGGTAGTCGTGATGTGGGTTATGTTTTAGGGGTTAATAGCTTTAGTTTAGTATATGCGATGTGGGGGGGGCGACGGATTGGGGTTTAAAAGTTTTATTTAGTTGTTAGTGATGTGGGTGGGCGGCGGATTAGGGGTTAATAGGTTTATTGTAGTGTTGGTGATGCGGGGGTGGTGGATTAGGGGTTAAAGAAGCCCCGGAAGGAATGAATTGAGAGCAGGGGCATGTGACCGCACTACAGGCCAATAGCCGTGGGTTGCTAGGCAGAGTTTAGGGGAGGAGGAGCTGATATAAGTGTTGAGGGTTGTGAGGCGGAAGCCAGCATCAGTTTCCCCTTTGAAGCGGGAAAAGCTGACAGTCAGAATGGAGAGCATGAGCCTTTTGCTGGAACAGGTAAGGACCTTGGTAGCGGAAAAGGGTGTTACCTGGCTCCAGCAGAGGCTCTTTTCAGAGGACAGCGGTTCCGGTGCAGGGACGACGGCAGTCGAGCCAGCGGGGACATCAGGTCAGGAGTGGTACGGTCGGCCGGTGAGGCGGACAAAGCCGCCGGTACGGCTTAGTCCGGATGACAGGAGGGGAGCTTTGGGACAAGGGAGGTCTGATACGGCAAGAGGTGGAGGTAGCGGAAGGTCAGGAGGCAAGAGAAGGGCTGTGGAGGAGCTGCGCACATCTCCAGTGTCAGCAGGGAGTAGGAGGGGAACACTGAGGCCTAGGTTGCTGGGGACGAGCTTAGGCAGCGGTGAGGGGGGAGTAATTGAGGCACAAGAGGTTTGTTCGGGGAGCAGGGAGGGTGCAGTGGCAGTAGCCAGGAGCGGTATAAGTAGAAAGGGGGGTGAGAGGGGGGGAGATGGCTTGGTCATTGAGGGTGCTAGTGTGAATAGAAGGAGAGGAGGGGAGGGGATGAGTGAGAATGAGAGAAGCGTTAGGGTTATTGGAGGAGCAGACGTAAGCTTCGGGAGCAGTGAGGGGAGGGATAAGGAAACTGTAAGTGCTGCGAGTGGCAGCGGAGGAATTGGAGGGAACATTAGGAGAGGGGAGGGGAGGGAAAAGGAGGATAGGAATGTTGTCAGGGGCAGTGGGGTATTGGGGGAGAATAGTGTAAGATGTAGGGGCAGGGGAAGAGGAGGTGCTGGAAAAGGGCAAGCTAAGGGGAGAGGCCTAAAAGGAAAAGAGATAGATATGGAAAGGGGAGCTGAGGCGGACAGGGCTGGCAGGCATAGTGCAGGGGGAATATCAAGTGGGATAGGAGAGGCCGTTGAGGTTTTGTTGCAGGATATAAGGAAAAGGGATATGGTTACAGGGGGTAGGGGGGATGGGGAAAAAAGGGGTACAGAGACAGAGAGGGGCAGGGAGAACAGGAGTGGGGGTAAAAGGAGGACTGAAAAAAGGAATAATCTGGAAGTTAATGATTGTGTTTCAGAACCGGAGGAGTCGGACGGCGTCCCGGTGGAAAGGCCGGGGTTGCCTGCGGAGCAGTCTTCATTACAGGAGCTGGAGGAGGACGTCCTGTGGATGAATGAATCTTACAGTGACTTCGCGGGAGAAGAGTCGCAGTTGGGACAGCAGACGGAACCGGAGAGATCGGCACAGGTAGGAGAGATGGCTACTTTAATGCAGCTGCTCAATTCACTGGTGCCTGGGGGGGACACGTAAATCAGAGTGAGGGACAAATTGGGGGGATTAGGGAGGAACGAGAGAGGGGAAGAGAGAGGGAGGACACTAGGGGGCAGAGACATCATGTTAATCATTCTTCACAGAGATCAGGTGGAGGTTCAGGTGGACAGAGCAGAAGGGACAGGAGCAGGAGCAGAGGGGCACGGCGGAGGGAGAGATCCCGGACGCCAAGGATAGACTACAGGGAGCGGGAAAGGCACACATCTCCCACATGGGGCAGGCGGGATAGAGATCGAGAACATACACGAAGGAGGGAAATCTCTATGTCTTATAACATTGATGATAGGGGGAGAAGATCTGCAGGTGACATGGCGGAAAAGAGGAGAGAGGCTACAATGGTGGTGCAGGAGCCTGTGACAAGGCCGCCAGGTGAGACGGCGGGTTCCCTGCAGGGGGGGAAGGAAAAAGAAGAGTTTGGGGGAGTGTATGAGACGGTGATGAAAGGTCTGAAGGAGCTGGTGGCTCAATTAGAAGACAAAAGGAAGCTTGGGGGTGATGTGGGGACAGCAGCGGGAGCATGGGTACCCGCAGTGAAGGAGGTTAGTGTACCGGTGGTGGGAACCCCTTCGGGGAGTGGGGGAGATAAAGGAGGGTCGGTGCCGGTTACAAGCGGTAAAGTGTTAATTGTGGCGGATCAAGCTTTGCGAAGGCCTTGCTTGTGCTCGGTAGGACCGCTTGGGATCCATCTGAGTAAAGAGGTTAAAGAAAAGATATGGAAACGAGAGTTTGTAGAGGTTTTTTCATTGTTGCCGTTGGACCACTTTATTGAGATAAAGGAGGATCCAAAGGGGGAACAGGGCAAAAAGGAAGAGGAGGAGAGAAAGAAAAAGTGGAGGAAATTACCTAAAACTTTTTCAAACTGGACGAGGGCCTTTTGCATATTAGCCAGCGTGATCGGGGAGAAATTCCCCGAGCAGAGTTCGACTATGTTTTGCTATTTTGATGAAATAGCAGGGGCTCAGAGGACATATGGGGGTCTTGCCTGGTGGCGGTACGATGAACAGTTCCGCCAGAGGCTGGCGGTACGACCAGAGATGCGGTGGGATGACAGGGAGATGGGGGTGTGGTTGGAGTTGATGACTCCTTTGAGGGGGCAGTCCTTTCGGAGCGGAGGAACGGGGCATAGCGGAACGGCCGTGGGGGCCACAGCGGTGGCAATTAAAAAAGGCCTCTGCTTCCAGTTTAATGAAGGGGTGTGTAGGTTTGGAGGGGCGTGCAAATACAAGCACGAGTGCTCAGGATGCGGAGGTGCGCACTCTGGGGCAAAATGTTTCTGGAAAGGAAAAGGGAATGGAAAAGGAGGTGAGGGTGCTGCTGCGGGCTCGGACCCCGGTGAGGGTAAGAGAGATGGCCCCGTGGCTAAGACAGTACGGTAAGACAAATGGTAGAGCGGGGGATGCGGAGCTGTTACTGACGGGCTTCAGTTCAGGGTTTCGTATCCCGTTTGAGGGGTCAAAGGGATCGGGTGTGCCTGGGAATTTGAAATCGGCTGAGCAATTCCCAGAGGTGGTTCAAGTTAAGTTGGAAAAGAAGGTGGCGCTGGGGAGAATGGCGGGCCCCTTCAAGGACCCTCCATTCCCGAATTTGAGGGTGTCCCCGCTAGGGGTGGTCCCAAAGAAGACGGCGGGACAATTTAGGATGATTCACCACCTATCTCATCCTAAGGGCGCGTCTGTTAACGATGGGATTGACCCGTCTTTGACTGCAGTCATTTGATAAGGTGGTGAGTGTGGTCAGGAGAGCGGGGGTAGGAGCATTGTTGGCAAAGGTGGATGTTGAGGCAGCCTTTCGGCTTTTACCAGTCCATCCGGTGTGTCATCATTTATTGGGTTGCCAATTTCAAGGGGAATTCTTCGTGGATTTGTGTTTACCCATGGGATGCTCCATATCCTGTGCGTATTTTGAAAAATTTTGTACGTTCGTGGAATGGGTGGTGAAGAAAAAGGCGGGCAGGTCATCGGTGGTCCATTATTTGGACGATTTCCTGTTTGTGGGGGAGGCTGGTTCTGGAGTTTGTGAAACATTGTTGGAAACATTTGTTGAAGTGGCTGAGCAATACGGGATTCCGATTGCACCAGGAAAGACGGAAGGGCCGGTGAGTTTTCTGGGGATCCAGATTGACTCAGTCTTGATGGAGTGCTCGTTACCTTGGGAGAAGGTGGTAGATCTGAGAAAGGTCATAAATGGGATGCTTGGGAAGGTGAAAGTGTCGTTGCGAGAGTTACAATCGCTACTGGGCAAGCTTAATTTTGCCTGTCGGGTGATCCCAGTTGGAAGGGTGTTTGGAAGGCGCCTGGCATTGGATACGGTTGGGGTGAAGGAACCGCACCACAGGATCCGGCTTTCAAATGATTTGAAGGAGGATCTAAGAGTGTGGTTGGTGTTTCTGGAGGAGTTCAATGGGCGGTCGCTCATTCAGGAGGGGCCGGTATCGGATGAGGTGTTGCACCTATACACGGATGCTTCAGGAGCCCATGGCTTTGGGGCATATTTTGACGGCAGATGGTGTGTGGATACATGGCCTGAGGAATGGAGGGAACAAGGTTTAACCAAGAACTTGGTGTTTCTAGAATTGTTTCCGTTGGTGGTAGCTGTGATGGTATGGAATGGTGAGCTGAGGGATAGGAAGGTGACTTTCCACTCTGACAATCTGGGAGTGATATTTGCGATCAATAAGTTGACAGCGAAGTCGAGGCCGGTGATTCGGCTTCTCCGAGTGTTTGTCCTGGAATGCTTGAGGGGGAATGTGTTTTTTTTGGCGGTGCATGTACCCGGGAAGCAAAA
Organism: Bombina bombina; assembly: GCF_027579735.1. Classification (NCBI taxonomy): domain Eukaryota; kingdom Metazoa; phylum Chordata; class Amphibia; order Anura; family Bombinatoridae; genus Bombina; species Bombina bombina. The sequence goes on from NC_069501.1 coordinate 859,520,974, forward strand.
TGTGATTGCTGACTCTCTTTCCCGGTTGCAGTGGCAGAAGTTTCGGGAAGCAGCCCCGGAGGCGAAGTTGGATGGGGAAGAATGCCCAAGGGCATTGTGGCAGATGGACTTCTTAAAGGTTTGAAATTGGCGAGAGGGGCTTTAGCCCAGAGTACGTTAAGAGCTTACGTGCCAGTATGGAAACGGTGGTTTTGTAGGCTGTACAGGGATGGGATCAGGCTGTCAAAAGAGGAATGGGTGTGGTTCTTAGTTGATTGGGTGCAGGAATGGAAAGAGGCGAAGATGTCAAAATCCATGGTGAATCGTCAGGTGGCGGCGTTAGCCTTTCTGTTTAAGCTGATGGGATGGGTTGATTTAACAAAGGAGTTTTGGGTAAAATTGGCGGTGAGAGGTGTGTGTAGAGGTGGAGCTATGGGGGACAAAAGACGTCCACTTGTATTTGGTTTACTATTAAAGGTAGTTGGGGCTTTGGAGGAGGTGTGCAATTCGAAGTTTGAGTATTATTTGTTCCGGGTGGCTTTTGTATTAGCTTTTTTCGGGGCCTTTAGAGTGTTGGAATTGGTAGGGGCTAATAGAAAGGACAATGGTGGTATCGGGTTGAGAGATGTGGTGATATCAAGGGAGGAAGTGTCTATTTGGCTTAGAAAATCTAAGACAGATCAGGAGGGTGTGGGCCGCTTAATCAAGTTATTCGCTATCGGGGGTGTTTGTTGCCCGGTAGGTTCACTGGTGGACTATCTGAGGATCAGGCCAAGAGGTGAGGGCCCTCTTCTGAGGCATGAGGATGGAGGAGCATTGTCAAAATATCAGTTTGGGGCGGTGCTTAGGAGGGCTTTGTCCGTGGCAGGGGTGGATCCAAAAGACTTTGGATGCCATTCGTTTAGAATAGGCGCGGCAACTGAGGCACATGAATTGGGTTTGAGTGAGGAAGTTGTGAAGAAGGTGGGAAGGTGGAAGTCGGGGTGTTTTAAACGTTATGTTCGGCCTAACATGATAGTATAGTTTTGTTTTCTTAACAGGTCCAGTTCAGTGTTGGATAGTTGGACATTCTTTCATTTACTGGGCGAGAAAGGCAGCAGCAACAAAGGAAGGGGGAATCCAGTTGGGACTTCCTCGGGAACAGGTTGGGGTAAAGTGGTTTGGGGTAAGAGGTCTCAGATGGGAAGGGGTAGTGGGTACAGTGAGTAAGTATGCCAGGCTGTACAAGCCTCCTGACATTTTGGTGATACACGCTGGAGGAAATGACTTGGGGTTTATGGCTCAAAAAGATTTGATTGACCAGTTGAAGGGTGGCATGCGTAGGTTGAAGGTTTTGTTCCCGAAGGTGATAATTGTGTGGTCAGAAATTGAGACAAGGTTGGAATGGCGTTCAGCTTGGGATGTCAGGAGGCTGGACTTATCCAGAAGAAAGGTTAACAGGACTCTATCAGGTTTTGTTTCTCAGTTGGGGGGTTTTGGCATTCGCCATGTTGAATTTGAAGGGGAATCAGGCAGATGCTTTTTTATTAAGGATGGGGTGCATCTCAACGAAGTAGGGTTGCACTTATTTAATTTTAACCTAAAAGAAGGGGTACAGAAGGCCTTAGCTTGGTTGGGCGGTGTCCGACGGTAGGTCGGTCTGTGGCGGGTGCTGGCCTTATCAGGCGAGTTTTATGTGGTAATGGTACCTCATCGGACGATGGGGAGAGTTTAAGAAAAGGGGGCATGCCTGGCAGCAGCCAGTGGAAGGCACGTGTGGTGGATGATGGACAGCACCCCAGGGTTTTTTGTAACCACATTGGTTAGGTGGTTGTGTTATTTGTAAACATTTGTTTGTTTAATAAATGCGGGCTGCGGCCTTTTGTACCCAAAACTTGGTCATGTTTGGTTATTGGTTCACAAGAAGAGTGCCGAATGTGTGAGTCAAAGAAGCCCCGGAAGGAATGAATTGAGAGCAGGGGCATGTGACCGCACTACAGGCCAATAGCAGTGGGTTGCTAGGCAGAGTTTAGGGGAGGAGGAGCTGATATAAGTGTTGAGGGTTGTGAGGCGGAAGCCAGCATCAGTTTCCCTTTTGAAGCGGGAAAAGCTCCCTCCCTGTTTTAAGAATTTGGAAGTCGCAGCTGGGGGCGGGTGCTGGCCTTATCAGGCGAGTTTTATGTGGTAATGGTACCTCATCGGACGATGGGGAGAGTTTAAGAAAAGGGGGCGTGCCTGGCAGCAGCCAGTGGAAGGCACATGTGGTGGATGATGGACAGCACCCCAGGGTTTTTTGTAACCACATTGGTTAGGTGGTTGTGTTATTTGTAAACATTTGTTTGTTTAATAAATGCGGGCTGCGGCCTTTTGTACCCAAAACTTGGTCATGTTTGGTTATTGGTTCACAAGAAGCGTGCCGAATGTGTGAGTCAATATTTTTATTTAGGTGTTAGCAATGCGGGGGTGGTGGATTAGGGGCTAATAGGTTTATTGTAGTGTTGGCGATGTGGGGGATGGCGGCTTAGAGGTTAATACCTTTATTTAGTGTTAGCGATGTTGGGGGACGACGGTTTAGAGGTTAATAACATTATTTAGTGTTGGTGATGTGGGGGGACAGATGATTAGGGGTATTTAGACTAGGGGTTTATGTTAGGGTGTTATATTGATAATAAACTTTCTTGTCTCCATAGACATCAAGGTGAAATGCGTTATTGCGATAACCATTAGGCTTTTTCTCCATTAATTTCTATGGGGGGATAGGACTTGGCTTTTGTGCGGTATGGAGCTTAACACAGCATACCACACAACACAATAAGTTTTTTTTTGTAACTTGTAATGGCTGCGGTATAGAAATAGCGGTACGGATCCGGTGTGTATGCGGTGTGTATGCTATGGCTATCCCGCACAACTTGTAATCTCACTCATTGTTTGGGGCATATTTTGTGAGTATACACCCTGCGGGGATTATTTTATGGTTTTATTTATTGCTTTGAATGTATTAAATTGAACACACTATGTAGGTGGCTTTGTGCGCTTTTATCTCCTTTCTTGCATCACAGATAAATATATATATTCATTAAAAAATCCTTCAGATAAATATTTAAAATTCTCTTTAAGAAGAAATGGAACATACTCTGCTATGTGCAGAACATTGGATTATGAAATATACAATATTACCTTCTTATGTTGTGCTTTTTAAAATAACCGCAATCAAGTTTTAATTTTTTTTGGCTTCATTAAAGTTTATGGGGGAATGCTATTTTGTTTTCCTGACTTCTCAGAGTCTATTTGTTACTGTGACTTTGAGAGCTCGAAAGCGCAACATTTTTACTTTCAACTTAGAACTTTTAACTCGTAACTTGTAAGTGCAAAATGCGGAGGACAAAAATAATAATTCTAGTGGTTTTAATGCGAGCACAAACTACCACTAAATTTATAATCTAGTCCTAAGTGTTAAAAAAATGTGCACCAAACGCAACATAGATACATTCAAATAAACGGTTACAGTCATATACACTATCTGATAAAAACGTAATACATTTTTTAAAAGGTATATTGTATATGACAAGGTATTTGAATGAAAAGGGCTATATTGTATATATATATACATTTATGTGTGTGTGAGTGAATATATTTGTGTGTATATATATACATACATACATATATATATATATATATATATATATATATACATATATATATATATATATATATATATATATATATACTGTATATACACATGCACTTTGGAGTCCTTTCCACTAAAATACCTTAACAAATAAAACATAATTTTTATTCAATTTTAATATTTTAAAATGCGTTTTACTCTAATATGTTCTTTGTATTTTTAAAGGGATACTAAACCCAAATGTGTTCTTTCATGATTCAGATAGAGCAGACAACTTTAAGCAACTTTCTAATTTACTCCTGTTATCAAATTTTCTTTGTTCTCTCACTGTCTTTATTTAAAAAGCAGGAATGTAAAGGTTACTAGCCGGCCCATTTTAAGTTCAGCACCCAGGATAGCGCTTGCTTATTGGGTGCTGAACTTAAAATGGGCCGGCTGGTATGCTTTACATTCCTGCTTTTTAAATAAAGATAGCAAGAGAACAAAGAAAAATTGCTAATAGGAGTAAATTAGAAAGTTGCTTACAATTACATGCTCTATCTGACTCATTAAAGAAAAAAAATGGGCTGTGTCCCTTTAAATATATATTCTTATATCTAGCTAAACCTGTGTGTGTGTGTATATATATATATATATATATATATATATACACACACATAATATCTAGGTATAGATATATATATATATATTTAAATTAATTAGATATACATAGAAATATATATATATATATATATTTATATATAAAAAAAAACATTTTCTTCTTAGTGAAGCACATAGCAATGTGAAATATCAATAACTCACATCGGGTTGAGCGCATTTGGTCTAACTCAGTGACGGTTTAGGGATTGAGCAATAAGTGTTAGTTTTTTTTTACATAACGCTCTCCATTGAAGTCTATGGGGAAAATGAATTAGTGCGGTCACAATATCCGTAATCCTGAAGATAGCGCGCATCGTGTTTTGAATACATTTTTTTTGCAGACATTTTACTTTCAACTTGCATGCAAAACCCACTTGTAGTCACAGTATGAGTCAGCAGGTGAACTTATAGATTACACTATGGGTCAGAAAAATAACACTAATATATGAGACCTGTTCCCTAGATCACCGTATGGGTTAGAAAGTGATCTTAGTTCCTCAGATTCCACTATGGAACAGTAATTTGAGGACATGATATTCCACCAATGTATTAAAAACAAACTGATATTCTACATAGAACAGAATGTCTGTCATTAACAGCATCTAGCAGTTGATTATAGTTTACCACTGCCCTTTTGTTTTGTATACAATATTCACCTGCCTGTTCAAGTATTACATTATTAGCTGATCCTATCCTGAAGTTAGTAGCATTCATATTTACATAATAATAAAAAACTTGAGCTTAGTGGCATTTAGATGTAATTAGTATTTCAGATATTATTCTGAAGAAAATGTTCTTATAACAAAGTATCCAACATCTCTAACTATAAATATCTGCAACATTAACCCATCACATTTTACTATTCAGTAGGTATTTGAGAGGCAATTCTAGATATAAAAGTTTGGGGTGCAAAACAAAATAGTAGAGCGGGTGCTGCTGCAGGAAACGTCCATCGGGTAAGAGGGAGAAAAAAGAAACAGACCCACTCGAGAGAAGGGGAAAGTGTGGAGCCAGCCCAAGGAAGCGGTGGACAGCTGCAAAACGATAAAAGAGAAAACAGGCGGCTGCTGAGCTACTGTAAAAAGGTAGTTTATTCCAGATAAAAATAAATGGTAGACATAGAGCAACAAATCTTGAACATGACACAACAAACCAGGGAAGCTTTCACCGAGTTTAGTAAAATCTAATACCCAGTCAAATGGTAACTGGCTTAGAGGTATAGGCAATTTTAGGGCTCAACTGTCAAACTGCTTAACTTGTGAAAACATGGACTTCACCAAAAGCTTTTCCAGTAAAGTTACTGGTGATTCTTTTGAAATGGATTTCTTTTTTTTTTTTTATTTATGTTGTCTTTTTATTTTCAATTCAAGACATTAGGTGAACAAATAAAAAACATAACATAACAGTTTACCGTCATATCATAACATTAAGAATTTTTACCCATAAGGTAGGAGCTAGGTGAGGAAGAACATAGCGTTTATTATGAGGGTTGTCCATGAAATAGGGTTGTACCAAAGTCCAATGTTCATTAAAGTTGTACATCTTGTGCAGTGGCGAAAGAGCACCCTGGTATAAGAAGAGTTAACGTTCAGCATATTAAAAGGCGCACTTGTTGTGTCAAAGATAGGACTAAGGGTTCCCCATTCAATGGGGGTGTTGATAGTTATTACCCAGGACAAAGTGCTCCATAGTTATGTATTAAATACGGTAGACTTATCTCAAAAAATGACACTTAACATATATTAAGAAAAGAAAAAGGAAAAGAGAAAGAAAAGGGACGAAAAGTATAGAATGATAGAATAGAAGAAGAGTATAAGAACAGATGTAGGCTCTCATAATGACTATGTGTAGGGTGCCTAGTCTATCTCCTTTATACCTTCTGATATCATGCAATTACCATCACCATTGGGCTGGGATTGAAATTTCTGCGGGGCAGATCACTCATGGTTCATTACGTGTTGTATTAAGTAGAGGCGGAAATATCACAGTAAGGGAGGGCGAATTTGGATCGCTGTGTACACATTAGGGGGGAGGTTATATGTTGATTAAAATCTACTTAGCAGCAAGTGTGGAAGATTCCCATAGAAAGAGCATATCCTGGTAAAAGGTTATTTGGCCTAATTTGAGGTAGTATAGTCTTTCCAAAAGGAGATTTTTTTGAACTAGTGCTACCCACTCTTGGATAGAGGGAGTCGCCACAGATTTCCATTTTTTAGGGATTAACTGGTTTGCAGCGTTTAACATTAATTGATAGAGGTGTTTTCTTGTTTTACAGGTAATGTCAGGGGGTTGACACAATAAGATTAAGTCTGGAGAGGGTGATAGATTTGTGCTTAATATTTTATTCATATTTTTGAAAATTCGTGACCAGTAAGGCTTTATATATTCGCAATCCCACCAAATGTGGGTAATGTGTCCCTCTTGTGCACTGCATCTCCAGCAGAGTTTTGACGCATTTTTGTATATGGATTTTAACCGCGCTGGTGTTAAGTACCATCTCATCGCAATTTTAATATTGGTTTCTTTGGCTTGTGCTGAGTGAGCAGAATGTGTTAGTGTGATGAATCTACGCGCCCAAGTTTTGGGGGTAGTGTTAGTCTTAAGCTCAAGGTCCCATCTTTTGGTGTAGGAAGGGAGGAGGGGGAAAGTATCATGCAGAATTAGTTTATGAAGTTTGGAGATTGTTCCTGGTGTATCTTCTGTAGATTGACATATTTGTTCAAAGGGGGTTAGAGGCCGTGTTAGGTCTTTTATATATTTGTGTGTTGATATGTAATGCCTCACTTGATGTAGTCGAAGCCAAGAGGATAGAAATGGATGGTTTAAGGAGTCTAGTTGGTTTATAGTTTTGAGTTTGTGTGTGCTATCTGTCAAGAGGTGAATAGGAAGGGGATTGGTGTGAGTTAAGGAGTAAGGAAGAATCTGGTTAAGGCCCGGGGGAAATTCTGGATTGTTAAGGAGCGGGGTGAGGGGAGAATATCTAGAAGATACTTTGTTCGGTGTTTTGCTAATTCGTCTCCAATCAGACCAAGTCTCATTTGTTATAGATGAGGCTGAAATAATATACTTATTGAAGAATTCAGGGTTCCAGCAAATATTGTCTAATTTATGAGACAGGGATAGGGTGTTTTCTATTTGAACCCATTGTTTGGGGTCCGGGCTACAGAGTTTGCACCAGTCGGAGATTCTTTGTAACGAAATAGCTAATTTATAGGAGCGAAGATGGGGGACTCCCAGTCCCCCGTCTTTAGGGAGTTTATACAGCGTGGTTTTATTAATTCTAGGGGGCCTGCGTTTCCAGATATAATCGTTTATGATTTTTTGCAGTGTGTCTAGGTCTTTCTGGATGCCTGGGATAGGGAGAGTTTGAAGAGTGTAAAGGACTTTTGGCAGCAAAGTCATTTTTGCCGCGTGTATTCTGCCTAGCCAAGATATATTTTTGGGTAGCCAAGATGAAGTAAGGGTTTTAAACTCAGAGATAAGGGTACCATAATTTTGCAAGCGCAGATCTGCTGTATTGGGGGTAATGCGGAGACCTAAGTATTTCAAAAATTTTGTCTGTAGTTTGAGGGGGCAGTGTAACTTCAATTCGTCTAGTGATTGATGTGATATATTGATAGGAAGATATTCAGATTTTGTCACATTGATCTGGAAGTTGGAAACAGTCCCGTATAAATCTAGCTCTGAAATAGTAGCTCTTAGGGAGGGGAGCGGATTTGTGAGAGTCAGGAGTATGTCATCCGCGAAGATGGCTAATTTATGGGTGTGGTCACCAACGACTATCCCATGAATCTGATCATTATATCTTATTTTGGTAGCTAGCGGTTCCAGAGCTAGAATAAACAAGAGTGGGGAAAGTGGACAACCCTGTCTAGATCCGTTTCTAATTTCAAAGGGATTTGATAGCGTGCCATTTATTCTGATTTGGGCTGTAGGATTAGTGTAGAGGGCCATTATCTTTTGGATAAAGGGGTCTGGGAAGTTGTATCGTCTCAGAGTTTCTTGTAGATAAGTCCAGTCGAGTCTGTCAAATGCCTTTTCGGCGTCAGTCGATAGGAAAACAGTCGGGGAGTTGCTTGTCGAAATGTACTCTAGAAGATTGAGAATTTTAACTGTGTTGTCTTTAGCTTCTCTACGGGGCACAAAGCCCACCTGGTCCTGGTGGATTATGTTCGGCAGGATTCTATTAAGACGGGAAGCAAGAATCTTAGAGTAGAGTTTTAAATCAATATTAAGTAAGGAAATAGGTCTAAAATTGGCTGGAGAGTCCGTATTTTTGCCGGGTTTAGCAATAACAGAGATATTGGCTTGGAGTGTATTGTCTGGGAAGGGATGCGAGTCATTTATGTGATTAAATAAGTCTGTTAAATGGGGGATTAGCAAGTTCGCAAATGTTTTGTAATATAACCCTGTGAAACCATCTGGGCCAGGGGCTTTATTTTGTTTAAGTTGCCGTATTGCATCTTTTACTTCCGCGGGGGAAATGGGTTTTTCCAATAGTTCGCCTTGCTCTTGGGTCAACTGTGTGATCGGGATATTTTTGAGGTATTGAGAGCATAAATGGCGGTGTTTTTGGATGTCTCTGCCCGGGAATAGGTTGTATAGTTTATGATAGAATGTTTGGAATTCGTTCGCTATAGAATAGGAATCTTCTAAGTGTTTGCCTTTGGATGATTTTATGTAGTGTATATATGTTTTCTGTTGTTGCTTTTTTAGAGCTTTTGCAAGATATTTCCCTGGTTTGTTACCCTCCTTATAGTAAGTTTGTTGGAGAAATAACAATTGTCTTTGTGCCTTGATATGAAGAATGGAGTTTAAATTATCTCTTTTTGCCTTGAGATCCTCTAGGATCTTATTATCTAGTGGGTTGACTTTATGTGCATAGTCTAGATTAGATATTTCAGAGGAAAGGCGGTCAATCTCTATTCTGTTTTTCTTTTTGATTTGTGCTTTTGCTTTTATAAATTCTCCCCTAATAGTACATTTATGAGCTTCCCAAAGAGATGTAATGTTCATATCTGGTGTGGAGTTAAGCGCAAAGTATTCTACAATATGATTTGTAAAATGCTTGGACTGAATTGGATCTAGTAGGATAGAGTCATCCAGTCTCCACTGGAAGGCTCTAATGGGAGCTGACGGCCATTTAATATGGCAGGAGACAAGGGAATGATCAGACCAGGATGTGTGTTTTATCTGTGATTGTTTGGAGTGGGATAATAGTAAGTGGTCGACTAATATGTAATCTAGCCTGGAGTAGTTGCGTTTGGGATGGGAGAAGAAGGTGTAGTCGCGTTTTTGGGGGTTAAAATATCTCCACACATCGTGAAGGCCTAGGGATTTAAATTTCCACCAAATCTTGGTGAGGTTTGGGGTCTTGGTTCTAGACTCTGGGTTTGAGCAGTCAATCTTGGGATCTAAAGGGAAATTGAGGTCCCCCGCTACTATAAGAGAGCCTTTTGATTCTTTCATGATGAAGTCTGAAATGGAGTTCACAAATCTGTCTTGTTTGGAATTAGGGGCATAGATGTTAATTAAAGTAATCGGTTTTCCATAAAGTAAACCTTTTAGACATATGTATCTACCTTCTTTGTCTGAAATGCATCTTGTCTTTGTAAATGGGATAGATTTGTGGATGAGGATGCTGACCCCATTGATTTTCTTGCTAGGGTTTGTGCTATGATAATGATGTGGGTATTGTGGGGAAAAGTATTTGGGGATGTTTTTAGATTTGAAGTGTGTCTCCTGGAGCATCAGTATGTGTCCTCCTTTTTTCTGAAGGTCATTAATGGCCATTCTTCTTTTTTGGGGGCAATTTAATCCTTTAACGTTTTGCGTGAAAACAATTAAATCATGTGATGTATGATTACTCATTTTGTGTGTATGAGAAGGGATGATTCATTTTGAGAGATGGTAGTTTGTCTGGTGAGATAGACTTTACGTGTGCTAGAGTTCTGAAGTATGAGAGGAGAGAAAAGAAGAAGGTTAAAAGAATTAGGGGAAGAGAGAAAGATATTGAAGAATGAAAGAAACAAATTTCAGTTAGTACATTAAGTACATAAAACATTCCTATGATGAGGAGAAAGTCTCCCAACTGCATGAGAACAAATAAACATTATTGCTAACAACAAATAGGCAACATTTTGTAAATAACAAATGTATCAGTATACACTAAGTGGGTTGATAAACAGCTTAATTTGGGGGAAATTTAGAAACAAGGGATCAAGTCCCGATTTATTTTGAGAAAGACTTCAACAGGGGCAAATAGAAACTCCCCTATGTGTCTTAAATAACCAGAACAGTGAAATATAAAGGTGATTTATAAAGGTATGGATAACCTCTGTATGTCAATGTCAGCCTACTTCACCTCTAGGAGACATCTGGGGTTGAGATGGTTTCTGCGGCCTTTTTTGACGGGCTGGGATCCACTCCTTCCTCTGTGGGAGGGGTGGGGGCATCGTGGCAAAACGATCTTTGTTGTGGGAAGAAGGGCACTCATTCAGCTGTGGTGGTTGGATGTCTAGTTCTTTGCAGATTGCAGGGGTGTCATCTATGGAAGAGCAAGTCATACGTCTGCCCCTCCAGAGTATTATCAGATGAAAGGGGAAGCCCCATCTGTATGGGATATTTCTTTTTCTTAGAAGCGTTGTTAACGGCTTAAGATCCCTTCGCTTGGAGAGTGTCCTTTGAGATAGGTCAGCATACATCTGGATCTCCACATTTTCATGTTTGAGGGGTTGTTGCTCTCTAGCAAGTTTCATTAATTCTTCTTTTACTTGGTAATTGGTGATTCTAACTATGACATCCCTCGGCGGTTGATCAATTTGTGGTTTAGGGCGGAGGGCTCTGTGAGCTCTATCAATATCAATTTTTTTCGGTATTTCTTCTTTTTTCAGGGCGTTGAAAAAACTTTGGAGGTATTGTTCGAGGTCTGGTGTAGCAATTGTTTCTGGTATACCTCTCAACCTGATGTTATGACGTCTGCTACGGTTTTCAGCATCGTCTAATTTGTCCTCCAACTCTGAAATGTTAGCGCCCTGACGTTGGATAGTATTGTGGAGCTCTGATATAGCTTCTGCTTGCGCACCTTGTGCATTTTCGAGAGTATCTACCCTTTGCCCTATTTCTGAAATATCCTTCTTTAAGTCTGAAATTTCTTCTTTTATGCATTGCTTGACTTGAATTATTAGTGAAGAAAAGTCTTTTTTTGAAGGGATAGAATTAAAAAGCGCTTTTGGTATAGTGATATTCTCAGCAGATTGTTCTCCTTCAGATTCAGAAGAGCTTTGACATGAGGGTAAATCAGGTGGATCTACATCATCTGCAATATTGGTTTTAGCTTCTAGGGTCTTAAAAAAAGTGTTCACAGTGTGAGATGTAGTTTTCAACTGCTTGCTGCTTTTATTTTGCTTATTACCTTTTTTTGGCGACATTTTAGTTATAGCTGAGAGAGGGATGTGTCACCAGATATTGCCCAATGAGGAGTGAGAGGAGTCCCCAAGATCTGTGACTTTAGTGGCCCCTCTAAGGACTTGTTTAGATTAGATGCTGAGTGATCCCTGTTAAGATAGATAAGGACACCCCCAGGGCCCTCTACCAACACTATCTTGATGGGTTATAGCTTAAGTATTCTTTGGAGTAATCAAAGTTTGCCCCTCTAATTGTGAGACATAGATCTGAATTATATGAGCATGCTGGGAATAGTCCAGAGCCTCCGGTATTACTTTATAAGGGGTAGTTGTAAATAAAAAGCACTGGCCAGAAACGTGTATGGAGACTCATTACAGGGTAGCTGATCATGGATCTGACCGGCGATATAGGTTTTCCCTGTGGTGCCACATATCAGTGCTGCTCGCCTCTGTTAGAATTACAAGTTGCGTGTGAAACTTTAGGGTAGGCTGCGGCCTACCACGGAGCTCACCTTGTCTTCTATGGGCCGGATTTTGTAGCCCACCGTCTCACTACTGCTTCCAGGAGCTCTATAACTGATCCGGTCAGCCAGTAAATATAGGCAGGGAGCTCCGGTGCTGCGGTGTTGATTCGTGACTTGCCGCCGGTGATGAGGTGATCGCAGTAATGCGGTACAGTTACGGGAGGTGCTCCTGTGCTGTAATTTGTGAAATAGCCTACTCCGGGGTGAAGAACCTCAAGTTAGATGGATTAGCCACTCAGTGCAACTGTTAGACAGGCTAAGGCATGAGCCTATATCGTCCTCATACAGATAGGGCTGAGGAGCTCTAGAGGAAAGCAGCCATCTCCTAGGCTGGCAAGCTCCGCCCCTGAAATGGATTTCTATGCAACATGTCTCACAGACTATATAGTCTACCTTTTGGACTGCCAGCTTTGTGGAATCCAATATGTAGGCCAGTCGAGTAGGACCCTTAGAGATCAGGCAAGAGAGCATCTCAGGGATATTAAAAACTACAATAAGGACTCAGCAGTAGCTAAACACTTTAATCTATTTCATCTTACAAATACACCAAAAATAAAAATTAAGGTTATAGATATAGCCAGAACCCCTTATCGGGGGGGGGGGGGGGGGTGATATATGCAAGATTCTAGATAGAAAAGAATTATATTGGATCTACAAGCTGAAAACTAGGTTACCTTTAGGCATGAACTTAGAGTGGGATATGAGATATTTTGTGGACTAGATCTATAAGTTATTTGTGGTAAATGGATGTTAGTACATATATCTTCATATTAGTATGAATTTCCATATCTATAAACACATCTTTTTATGACTCTTTCTGTTATCCCACAAACTCTAGCATATTGGTGCACATATTACATCTTATTACATCATTTCAAAATATGTAGCAGTTTAAGGTGACTAACCTTCTGAATTTTGTAAACTATTTTGAGTGTTTGGTTATCTGATACCTGGATAACATATTGGCAGTGCCTTTTTTTCAATTATTAAGATTTTTTTCAATTACTGAGATTTTTTCTTAGTTTGTTTTTCTTCTTTATTCTTCTTTGAATATATAAATGTCAAATGTTGTTGTTATATCTAGTTTTGTTTTATCAGAAAATTTACAAACACTGTATATGAGGCTATTTTTGAATTTGAATTTGTATACATGTGTTAGTTTTTCACATATGTGTGCATAATATATTGTCATATTATTTAGCTCTAAGTATATAGGTTTTTTTTGTTAAATTGCACATCTTCACAAGTATTTCTATTATGTTATGTTTTATTATTATCTGATCTGTAGCACTTTTTGTGGACATTTACTTTGAAGTATTACATTTATGTGACACCTGTTTTCTATTTTGATTGTGATACAGGGTGTTCTGATTGGTGCACTGTCCCTTTAAGTGCTACAGCAGATTTCACTTGTTTAACAGCTTCTATGATTAAGCACTAGTCTGCGCGAAACATGTAAGTCTGCTGTTTCCCTCCCTGGTTTGTTGTGTCATGTTCAAGATTTATTGCTCTATGTCTACCATTTTTTTTTTTTTTTTAATATATCTTTTTATTATTTTCCAATGAAGAAATAATTTCTCATACAATTACAGCATGTGTTAATTGTAAACAATAGCTACTTATAAATCAGGAGTAACAACACTTAAAATCACAATATTTGCAGACACCATGGATGACCAAAAACTACAAAGGTTGTCAGACTAGGCCAACAGATAACGTTACAGTGATAATAAGATTACACAAAAATAAAAAAGAGAAAAAAGAAAATCTTTGTACAGTTGCATTCAGTTCGGTATATTAATGATGGGCTCACACGCCCTGCTCCCAAACAAACACCACATCAGTGATGAAACTTTGTTTACCTATATATGTATAGTGTATTTTTTCTAGTTCAAGTACATGGTTCACTTCCTTGACCCACATACCATATGATGGTACTTCTGCTTTCCTCCAGAACCTTGGTATCAGGCGCCTAGCGCAGTTAAGCATGACATGTAGTAATTTTTTCCGATATATGCAAGCCACTACCGGGAAATTGCCTAGTAAGACCAGGCTTGGGGAAAGATCAAGGGGCATCCCCAATACCTTACTGATCTGTTTATTTATACTGTTCCAATATGGCTTAAGGGGTGAGCATTTCCACCATATATGGGAAAGGGTACCAACTTCACCGCAGTGTCTCCAGCAAAGGGAAGAGGAATTAGGGAAAATACTATGGAGCCTATGTGGGGTTAGATACCATCTAGAGAGCAACTTAAAATTAGCTTCTACTAAAGTTAATGATAGGGATGACTTTTTAGTTTCTAGAAAAATACGGCCCCATTGAGCGTCTGTCAAAGTTATATCCAACTCCTTTTCCCACTTTGTGATATATGCAGGCCTCCTGGCGGGGAAGGATCCCCTTAGTAGCTTATAAATTATAGAAATATGCGCTTTGTTCATGGAAGGGGTTGTGCACAGAGTTTCAAATGGTGTTAGAGGCCTATTTAAATGTGCTTTGTGTGGGCTAGAAAAAATAGCATGCCTAGCTTGTAGGTATGGAAACCATAGGTGGAATGGGGAGCCTATGGATTGGCCTATCTCTGCTTGTGAACGCATCAGACCATTATGTAGTAACATATGTGTAGGTATATTGGAGGGTACACCTGCTATTTGCGGTATCTGAATGGTGTGAGTCTGTAATAGTAGAGGATTATTGAGTAGAGGAGAAAGGGGGGAGATTGGTGTAGAAATCTGTTTATCCTCCACTAAGTGTTTGTCCCATGTGCGCAACATGGCTGTAGTATAGTAATTACTCCAAGCATCTTGGGGCCTAGATCTATATGGGATCCAGCACTGATCTCCCAAATGTAGCCCACCTGCCAAAAAAGATTCTATCTGCACCCAGGGTTTATCTGTTAATGAGTGTTTCCAGGCAACTATTCGTGCCATGTGTGTCGCCTTGTAGTAATGAACCAAGTTAGGGGAACCTAGACCTCTGTCCTCTCTATTCAAGAACAATGTGTCTCTATTTACTCTAGGTCTTTTATGTGACCAAATGAACTGGTCAAATCTCTTTTGTTGTTTCAGAAGGTATTGTATAGGGAGGTCTAAAGGAAGGACTTGGAATAGGTAAAGGAATTTGGGAAGAATGTTCATTTTTATTGTGTTAATGCGCCCCATCCAGGAAAGGTGGCCCTGTTTGTGCCAGGTTTCTAAAGATTTATCTGTTGCTACTTGAAGGGGAACATAATTAAGGGTAAATAGTTCTGTATGGATAGGAGATATATCAATCCCTAAGTATTTAATTTTCGAAGTTATCTGAAAGGAGGTGTGAGTTTTTAGGTAGTGTGTGTCTCCTTCATCTAAGTGTACGGGAAGTATCATCGACTTCTCCATGTTGACTGAAAAGTTGGAGACCTGCTTATACTCCTCAAGCTCGTCAAGCAGGGCTGGAAGGGACGTTTGGGGAAAGCGTAATGTAAATATGATATCGTCCGCGTATAGCAGACATTTTTGATGGATCTCTCCAAAAGAGACACCTTGTATGAGAGGATTACTCCTTACCCTAGCAGCGAGCGCCTCCACCACCAGTGCAAACAGCAGAGGTGAGAGGGGACACCCCTGTCGTGTACCATTATTTATATTGATTCTTTGAGAGATTGTGTTATTCGCATTAACATATGCGACTGGGTTACTATAGAGGGCTTTAATGCGCAAGTTCATTACTTGTGAAAAGCCAAACTTTGACAGAGCGGACCAGAGAAAATCCCAGTCCACCCTGTCAAAGGCCTTCTCGGCATCAGAAGAGAGCAGTACGAGGGGTGATTTGGAATTTGTAGCCGACAATAAGGTATTCAGAACTCGGATGGTATTTTCCTTGGCTTCCCTACCCGGTATGAAGCCGACCTGGTCAGCATGTACAAGATATGGTAAATGTTTGCTAATTCTCGTGGCCAGTAATTTAGCGTACAGCTTGATATCTACATTTATTAGGGATATAGGACGGTAATTGGTAACCTTATCTGGGGATTTGCCTGGCTTAGGAATCACTGAGATAGTGGCTGCAAGAAGCGTGGATGGGAGGTGAGTACTTTGGTCAAAAGAGTTATACATTTCTAACAGGTGTGGGCCTAAAAGGGATTTGAACAGATGGTAGAATTTAGGAGAGAAGCCATCGGGGCCAGGGGCTTTCCCCTGTAGGAGATCCCTAATAGCTAACAGAACCTCTTGTATTGTGAATTGTATGTCTAACGCCTCGCTCTCTAAGTTTGACAAAGATGGGAGTTGGGCCTGTTCCAGGTACCTATTGATACAGTTAAGCTTACCTTCTGAATTAATGTTTGGGAGATTATATAAAGTGGTATAGTACGATGCGAATTGATTAACAATTGCGGTGTTGTTAGTATGGATAACCCCTTCGGAGTCTGTAATTTTAGCTATCTAGTTTTTGAATTTCTTTTTCTTCAGAGATCTCGCTAGTAGGCGTCCTGCTTTATTATTTTCGATAAAAAATTTCAATTTGGATGTAAGTGCCCTCATATGTGCGTTCTTAATTAAATAATGGATTAGCGCTTCTCTTGCCTGCTGGGATTTCTGCAGCAGGAATGGTGATCTGGGGTCTCGTTTTAATGCGCTTTCGCAGGCCTTAAACTCAAATGAGAGGGAATCAAACACGGCTGCCCATTGCTTACGTTGCCTGTGTGTGTGGCCCATGATTTCTCCTCTAATGTAGCATTTGTATGCTTCCCAATTAGTGACAGCTGAGGTATCTGTGGAGCTATTGAATGAGAAGAATTCAGTGTTTTTTTCGGCCAGGTCAGTGGTTATTACGGGGTCTAAGAAAATTGACGTGGCTTGGTGGACTACAAAAACGTGGAACAAACCATGCTATGGTCTGACCAAGAATTATGGTGAAGCCTTGAGTCTATAAGCGAGGTAAGCAACTGTTGCTCACAAAAAATATAGTCAAGGCGGGTATAGGAGCGCTGGGGATTTGAGAAAAATGTAAAGTCCCTAGTGTTTGGGTGTGTAGTTCTCCAGGTGTCGAAGAAAGGGATGATGTTGATTGCTTGCCAGTTGGCTCTAAACTGAGAGTTCCTAATGTAAGACCTACCTAGCGACGTGTCTAACATGGGATTGACTGGAAAATTAAGGTCCCCACTAAGGAGTATCAGGCCTTTCGAGATGTCTATAGTCTGGTTAACCACTGTGCGAAAGAAGGAGGGCTTGGGGCAGTTGGGAGCGTACACATTTACCAAAGTGATGGGTCTACCATAGTATAACCCCGTTATAATTATAAAGCGACCTTCTTTGTCTAAATGTTTATTCAATAATTCAAAGGAGGAACCTTTCCTAAATGAGATGCAGACTCCGTTATGCTTAGTCGGGCCTGAACATAAAAAGTGTTGGTCATAGTATAGCTTTGAAAGAGTGGGTTCACAGGATTTTTTGAAATGGGTCTCTTGTATCATAATAATGTCGATTTTCTTTTTGTAAAATCGTGGAAGGCTATTGAGCGCTTCTGTGGGGAAAGAAAACCTTTAACATTTTGTGTGGAAAGTCTGAACTGACTAGGCTGAGGGTGTCCTGGCATAATACTATAATCCTTAAAATCTTAACAGTTACTAGCCAATACAATCTAATTCAGTGTGTTGTACCCTGAGAACTGTAAAATTCAACAAATAAAGAACAGTTCAACAAATGCAGAACAACTAACAAAAATAAAATACTTTTGAACAGTAGTAAGAATCAAATAACAGTAACAGCTGTAAATTTCAAATTTCCTGATATATAGGGAGTGAGGAAAAAACAGGAAAAAGGGGAAAAGAGGGAAGGACAGAAAGGAAAAGATAAGGAGTAAGAAGTAAGAAAATCCTTGTGGGCAAGCTGAGTAAAGAAAAAGAGGAGCTGAAGTGCAGCAAGAAACGAAGAAAGAGGGAGGGGAAGTGTGGCCCGGCGGGACCCCCTCAACAGGCCGAGAGCAATTAGGCCCAGGCCTAGAAAATACCAAACAGTATAAAATTAACATATCCGGAGAGTGTCTCTCAAGTTAGACTGATAATGTTCAGCGGTACAAAAAGTCAGTATGGGTAGGTAATAAACATCACCCATAGTAAGGCATGTAAAACCATATACTCACAACCTCTAGCATTCATATTCAGGTGGTTACAGTCCCTACAGGGGCCTCTTTGCTGGTAATATCGGTACAAAGCTTTCTAAGGCGCTGTTTGCTGATTACTTCAGACCAGAGTCTTCTCTGGGGCTTTGGTGGGGGTACATTCAATTTTGAAGACTGAGGTGAAGTGGTCCCAGGAGTCGGAATGTCCAGAAGTTGGCAAAAGTCGGCAATATCTCCCGTTGAGGAGCATTCAAAACGCCTTCCATTTTTGACGATCTGTATCGATACCGGGAAACCCCATCTGTATGGTATTTTGAGAGCTCGCAAGTGGGTAGTGAAGGGAGCAAATTATTTCCTGAGTAGAAGTGTTCTAGTGGAGAGATCCTGATGGATTTGGATTTTCGCGCCCATGTATGAGAAAGTGGGCTGAGTGCGTGCCACTTGAAATATTTTCTCTCTGTCTCTATAACTTGAAAAGCACACAATAATGTCCCTTGGGGGTTGATTATCACTGGGTTTGGGCCTCAGAGACCTGTGCGCCCTCTCAATGGGTATTGGATCTATTACTCTCTGGTTGGAGATAGCTAGGGATTGAAATAAATTTTGTAGATGTTCTATGATGTCTTCGTTCTTTACTGATTCTGGAACTCCGCATATGCAGAGATTGTTTCTCCGTGTCCTGTTTTCTATATCATCAATTTTATTTTCCAGCTCAGCTATTTGTGACTGCTGGTCCTCCATAGCATGTGACATATCTGATATTTCTTGAATAATCTCTTCTCTATTATCCTCTCGGGCTTCCACCCTATGACCCAGCTCATTAATGTCTTTTTTCAGCTCAGCACACTCAGTCTTGATGCAGGATTTAACCTGATTAATGAGAGCTTCCATAGCCTTTAGTGTAACTGGGCCGTCTTCTGATTGCTGATGCGGGTCAGAGGGGGATACTGGCGTATTTGTAGCCTCAGGGTTGTCCGAAATATCATCATCTTCGCTATCTATCTGAGGTTGGTCCGTTTTCTTCTTTTTATTCTCTGTGCTTTTAAAAAAGGCATTTACAGAGCCAGATCCTATAGTAGGCTTATAGTTCTTTTCATTTTTATTTGCTCTGCGCTGCACCATGTCTGCAATAGTGTAGCTGCGCCTTATTATATATAGACCAGTTTCGGATTATTATTGTTTTTCAGCAGCCTGTGGTTGAATAATTTAAAGTGTGAGAATGGAGTTAAATCCTGTTTGAGAAAGGTTCTGTAATATGCAGCAGGTTATAGCAGTGATTTTTCCCTTTGCCCCTTTACATCAGAAAAATATATGCTATTGGAAAAGCTTGGGGCCTCTTATGCTTTATCCCCAGTTAAGGCATTAGCTATCTGGTGTGTAGTATGTAGGCTACAAAGTTAATGTCCGTCGCTGCACATTAGGATAACATATTACCAATCTTCTGGCTGACCTGTGCAGCATCCCTGTGTTCTCCGTTTATGGATGGGGGAACGCTTTCATCTGCTGACCGCTGCAGTGCTTCACGTCTCTTCCAGCTTTAGTTGCAGGCTTCCAATGCGGCCTACACTGTGATCGCTTCTGCCCCTGTTTAGATGTATCTGGAAACCAATTAAAGGGTCTCCGGACCCTTCACGGATATTCAGTGGCCAGTTTCAGGCATCTATGATTATTGTGTGCGGCTTGAGAGAGAATCCCGCCATAGTCACCTCAGGAGCTCTAGTTAGGTGCGGCCATTAAGAACGCCCGCACGCTCCGCCTCCCTACCATTTATTTTTATCTGGAATAAACTACCTTTTTACAGTAGCTCAGCAGCCGCCTGTTTTCTCTTTTATCGTTTTGCAGCTGTCCACCGCTTCCTTGGGCTGGCTCCACACTTTCCCCTTCTCTCGAGTGGGTCTGTTTCTTTTTTCTCCCTCTTACCCGTCGGACGTTTCCTGCAGCAGCACCCGCTCTACTATATGTCACTTCCGGACACACTTCAGTGCTTGCTCGTTCATGGACGCCGTGGAGCATAATTTGGAGACTCAAAGAAAGAACTTTTTCATCATGGGGCATGTATACGATATCTGAACAGGTATGACTTTACTTTACAAGTGATCTTAATGGAACTGTTTGTTGGGTTTTGCGGCTTGCGGTTTTACAAGAGAGTATACTTTGGAATATGCATAGTTAATGCTAATATATAATTTTACTCCCTGCTCACCGCTACCCTCCTGCATTGATGTATGCTAACCTTGTTCAGTGTTATACATGCATATCTATAGGATGTCTCTTGGATTTTCCCCACCACTCTGAGTATTTAGCATATGAATAAACATCTCTCAGTGTTGAATACACACTTTCATTTGTATGCATAAGAGGGGCTTTGCTTTGAATGTTTATCACCACTCGAACTACAGAGGATTACATTAGTTAAACTCTCTGAATACAGACCCACTCATTATTACTCTTACGTATTTAGGGGTTTTTCTGAGTGAGTAGCTACTGTTAATAGCATTATTTATCACTTATATGACACACACCATGGAGGGTGAAGATGGTAATCTTGCGATCTTGATATACAAAACAGAAAACAATTTTTTGACAATATTTTTCAACACCAACCAATACAACACTAGAGGGTGATTTAAAACACCAATTTAACACCCTGGAGAGACTGTTACTTTCAGATTTACGCTCAATGTGGGATGTGGTGACTCTAACACATTATGTGGATGTCCAGAGAGTGCCTAGGGGCCTCAGGTTGAAGAAATACCCTAATTTTGAGCTGGAAGACAGTGAGCTCCAGGATGAGTGGAATACTGCTCTCAATGAATGTTCCTTAAAACTCTTCGGGGTGTTGATTAAGAATAAAGAAAAGAAGAGAACCAGCTTAAAGGAGAAGATCTTAAGTTTAAAGATGGATTTGAAAAAACACAAGACAGATGACCAATATGCTGTTTTAAAGGCACAGATGAAAGAAAAGATCAAGAAGGCTGATGCAGAGATTGCTACACGGAAGAAGAACAAATTTCTGCGGGATTTGGGTGATTATTAAAGTAATAGAGTGTATGATTGGTCAAGATTTCGAAAGCGTTATAGAAAACCTCAAAGAAAGCAATCTGTGGACACAGATGGAAATAAGCCTTTAGAATTGATTCTCAAGAAAGACAAAGACCTTAAAGTAGTCTTTTCTTCAACAGAAACAGAGTCTACTGATCATGACTCTAATTCCTCTGATTCCAGTGAGGATATCTCAGTTCCAGTGTCTCCCCACCCCTCTTCTTCTTCTTTGTCTTTACAGGTTTCCTCGAGTAAGAAGAATAAAGGTGGCAATGATACGGCAGTTCGTGCAAAAACCAGAAATCAATCAACAGTCCCTTTAGGAAAAGGACAAGAAGATCTAGAAGGAAGAAAGGAAGGCAAACAACCAAAGTCACAGAGAAAGAAATAACTTTTAATGTCATTAATCTATCTGACATTCAACTCACGCCAACACATGAGGGTGTTTTGAAAAAGGGTTTGGGATTTGCTCCCACATGCAAATTCTCAGCCTTCAGAACTTTCCATGATTCTGAACACAGGACCACCTATGATGTCAGTAATACTGTGATTAATAATGCTAATGCCAATGCTAATGATAACACTGATTGGAATAAAATGTTTCCTTTGCAGATTTTGGCTTTATTGAAACCATAAAGAATTTTGACAGTAACATTACTGATGGAGAATGTGAGGTTCCTCCCACTCCAATCAAACATACATCCACTTTTTATCCTAGACACTCCAGAGGTAGCTTTTTGAATTCTTTTCGTAAGCGAGTAGAGGAGGATGTGCTTAAATTGGAGGAAACTTATTTGTCCTCCGGTCTCAATGCCAGACAAAATTTAACTGCCCAAGGGAGACTGGCTATTAAGGATTTAGCTGATAACAATAACATTGTCATACGCAACTCTGACAAGGGGGGCAATGTTGTTGTTCTCAACAAATCAGACTATCTGATAGAGGCCAACAGACAACTCTCTGATATTGAGACTTATAGAAAACTTGACTCCGATCCCACATCTGTCTTTTCCAGACAACTTTCTAAACTTCTTGAAGAAGCAGTCTCTTTAGGGATTTTCACTGCAGACCAATCCAAATATCTATTAGTTACATATCCCATAATCCCTATCTTTCATTATCTCCCAAAAACTCACAAGAGTCTTCTTTCCCCACCCGGACGTCCAATAATTTCAGGCATAGGCTCCCTTTTGGAGCCTATGTCTTAATGGATTGACAGTATATTAAAACCCCTACGGCTAGATTTAGAGTTTTGTCGGTAACGACCCGCGTAGCTAACGCTGGCTTTTTTCTGGCCGCACCTTTTAAATAACTCTGGTATTGAGAGTCCACAGAATGGCTGCGTTAGGCTCCAAAAAAGGAGCGTATAGCATATTTAACGCAACTTCAACTCTCGATACCAGAGTTGCTTACGGAAGCGGCCAGCCTCAAAAACGTGCTCGTGCACGATTCCCCCATAGAAAACAATGGGGCTGTTTGAGCTGAAAAAAAACCTAACACCTGCAAAAAAGCCGCGTTCAGCTCCTAACGCAGCCCCATTGTTTGCTATGGGGAAACACTTCCTACGTCTGCACCTAACACTCTAACATGTACCCCGAGTCTAAACACCCCTAACCTTACACTTATTAACCCCTATTCTGCTGCCCCCGCTATCGCTGACCCCTGCATATTATTATTAACCCCTAATCTGCCGCTCCGTAAACCGCCGCTACTTACATTATCCCTATGTACCCCTAATCTGCTGTCCCTAACACCGCCGACCCCTATATTATATTTATTAACCCCTAATCTGCCGCCCACAACGTCGCCTCCACCTGCCTACACTTATTAACCCCTAATCTGCCGACCGGACCGCACCGCTATTATAATAAAGTTATTAACCCCTAATCTGCCTCACTAACCCTATAATAAATAGTATTAACCCCTAATCTGCCCTCCCTAACATCGCCGACACCTAACTTCAAACATTAACCCCTAATCTGCCGACTGGAGCTCACCGCTATTCTAATAAATGGATTAACCCCTAAAGCTAAGTCTAACCCTAACACTAACACCCCCCTAACTTAAATATAATTTAAATCTAACGAAATTAATTAACTCTTATTAAATAAATTATTCCTATTTAAAGCTAAATACTTACCTGTAAAATAAATCCTAATATAGCTACAATATAAATTATAAATATATTATAGCTATTTTAGGATTAATATCTATTTTACAGGTAACTTTGTATTTATTTTAACCAGGTACAATAGCTATTAAATAGTTAAGAATTATTTAATAGCTAAAATAGTTAAAATAATTACAAAATTACCTGTAAAATAAATCCTAACCTAAGTTACAATTAAACCTAACACTACACTATCAATAAATAAATTAAATAAAATACCTACAATTACCTACAATTAAACCTAACACTACACTATCAATAAATTAATTAAATACAATACCTACAAATAACTACAATGAAATAAACTAACTAAAGTACAAAAAATAAAAAAGAACTGTTACAAAAAATAAAAAAATATTTACAAACATAAGAAAAATATTACAACAATTTTAAACTAATTACACCTACTCTAAGCCCCCTAATAAAATAACAAAGCCCCCCAAAATAAAAAATGCCCTACCCTATTATAAATTACAAAAGTTCAAAGCTCTTTTAACTTACCAGCCCTGAACAGGGCCCTTTGCGGGGCATGCCCCAAGAAATTCAGCTCTTTTTCCTGTAAAAAAACACATACAATACCCCCCCCAACATTACAACCCACCACCCACATACCCCTAATCTAACCCAAACCCCCCTTAAATAAACCTAACACTAAGCCCCTGAAGATCTTCCTACCTTGTCTTCAGCTCACCGGGTATCCGATATCTTCATCTAAGCCCAAGCGGGGGCTAGACATCCATCATCCGACGGCTGAAGAAGTCCAGAATAGGCTCCAAAGTCTTCATCCTATCCGGGAAGAAGAGTAGATCCGGACCGGCAACCATCTTCTTCCAAGCGGCATCTTCTATCTTCATCCGATGAGGACCGGCTCCATCTTGAAGACCTCCACCGCGGACCCATCTTCTTCTTCCGACGACTTCCCGACGAATGACGGTTCCTTTAAGGGACGTCATCCAAGATGGCGTCCCTCGAATTCCGATTGGCTGATAGGATTCTATCAGCCAATCGGAATTAAGGTAGGAAAATTCTGATTGGCTGATGGAATCAGCCAATCAGAATCAAGTTCAATCCGATTGGCTGATTCAATCAGCCAATCAGATTGAGCTCGCATTCTATTTGGCTACCGCCAAATCTAGGCCCTAGTTAGTAATCTCTATAGCTTCACTAGGGACTCGGGGCATCTATTGGATGTGCTGAATAATTTTGTCTGGCAGGCTGGATATAAGTGGATCACTATAGATGCCACTTCCTTATATTCCTCTATACCTCATGTGCAGGGATGTCGGGCCTTGGAGTTCTTCTTAGCTAAAAATACTTCTTTTGAGAATGAGGTTAAACATTTTATTGTTGAAGTCGTGGAGTTCCTGCTTACCCACAATTATTTTGTTTTTGATTCTGTGTTTTATTTGCAATGTCAAGGAACAGCTATGGGGGAAAAATTTGCCCCCTCATATGCAAATTTATTTGTGGGTAAGCGGGAGCTCCAACATATCTATGATATAGGAGAACCTTTTGGGTCCGGCATCCTCCTGTACATGAGGTATATAGATGACCTTATCTTTATTGTAAAAGAGGACTTTCCTTTTCATGATTTTCTAACACTTCTAAATACTAATGATGTAAATTTAAAGTTTACAGGTGAATTACACCACGACAGTGTGAATTTTTTGGATTTAAGTTTACATGGTGACAACCTTAGTCATAGGATTGTATCTACTACATTATTATTATTATCGGTTATTTGTAGAGCGCCAACAGATTCCGCAGCGCTAAGAGACAGCTGGTAATACTATCCTTCATGCTACCTCATGTCATCCCCCACATTTAGTGAAATCAATCCCAAGGAGCCAATTTATCAGGCTTAGACGTAATGCCAGTACTATAGATAATTACAATAAATGTGGCAGGGAGCTTATTACCAGACTGGAAACAAGGGGGTATAATAACAAGGATTTATTTAAAACATTTGAGGAGATTAGTGATTGGAAACCATATCCTGCAGAACAACTTTCAGAGTCAGGCAACACCATTACTAGTGGCAGCTCAATCAACACAACATTTCAGAATAAGAACATTAGTATTAAAAGAACCAATAGAGATTTTTTGGATGAACGTAGTGTTGTCTTTTCTACACAGTTTTCTCCTGAGTACAACTCAATATGTGCTATCATTAGGAAACATTTACACATACTTAAGGGTGACGAGATCTTGCAGCCATATGTAAAAGAGTGTAGATTTGTTGCTAGGAAACCACCTACATTAGCCTCCAAGCTTTCGCCGAGTTTAGTAAAATCTAATACCCAGTCAAATGGTAACTGGCTTAGATGTATAGGCAATTTTCGGGCTCAACTGTCAAACTGCTTAACTTGTGAAAACATGGACTTCACCAAAAGCTTTTCCAGTAAAGTTACTGGTAATTCTTTTGAAATTGATTTCTATGCGACATGTCTCACAGACTATATAGTCTACCTTTTGGACTGCCAGCTTTGTGGAATCCAATATGTAGGCCAGTCGAGTAGGACCCTTAGAGATCGGGCAAGAGAGCATCTCAGGGATATTAAAAACTACAATAAGGACTCAGCAGTAGCTAAACACTTTAATCTATTTCATCTTACAAATACACCAAAAATAAAAATTAAGGTTATAGATAGCCAGAACCCCTTATCAGGGGGGTGATATATGCAAGATTCTAGATAGAAAAGAATTATATTGGATCTACAAGCTGAAAACTAGGTCACCTTTAGGCATGAACTTAGAGCGGGATATGAGATATTTTGTGGACTACATCTATAAGTTGTTTGTGGTAAATGGATGTTAGTACATATATCTTCATATTAGTATGAATTTCCATATCTATAAACACATCTTTTTATGACTCTTTCTGTTATCCCACAAACTCTAGCATATTGGTGCACATATTACATCTTATTACATCATTTCAAAATATGTAGCAGTTTAAGGTGACTAACCTTCTGAATTTTGTAAACTATTTTTAGTGGTTGGTTATCTGATACCTGGATAACATATTGGCAGTGCCTTTTTTTCAATAATTAAGATTTTTTTCAATTACTGAGATTTTTTTCTTAGTTTGTTTTTCTTGTTTATTCTTCTTTGAATATATAAATGTCAAATGTTGTTGTTATATCTAGTTTTGTTTTATCAGAAAATTTACTAACACTGTATATGAGGCTATTTTTGAATTTGAATTTGTATACATGTGTTAGTTTTTCACATATGTGTGCATAATATATTGTCATATTATTTAGCTCTAAGTATATAGGTTTTTTTCGTTAAATTGCACATCTTCACAAGTATTTCTATTATGTTATGTTT
Source organism: Bombina bombina (assembly GCF_027579735.1). NCBI lineage: Eukaryota > Metazoa > Chordata > Amphibia > Anura > Bombinatoridae > Bombina > Bombina bombina. The sequence continues at coordinate 859,547,774 of NC_069501.1, forward strand.
TATTATTATCTGATCTGTAGCACTTTTTGTGGACATTTACTTTGAAGTATTACATTTATGTGACACCTGTTTTCTATTTTGATTGTGATACGGGGTGTTCTGATTAGTGCACTGTCCCTTTAAGTGCTACAGCTGATTTCACTTGTTTAACAGCTTCTATGATTATGCGCTAGTCTGTGCGAAACATGTAAGTCTGCTGTTTCCCTCCCTGGTTTGTTGTGTCATGTTCAAGATTTTTTGCTCTATGTCTACCATTTATTTTTATCTAGAATAAACTACCTTTTTACAGTAGCTCAGCAGCCGCCTGCTTTTTCTTTAATGCAAAACAAAATATATCAGGGACACAAGCGTGGTGGCTGTAGACCTTATTTTCATCTACCTATTTCTGGCTTTGTTTCTTCCTCCTTAACCTCTACACTAGTTTTTGTGGCCCCCTTTGAAAATCATAACTAAAAATGTGTGCCATTGTTTTTGTGGCCCAAGATTAGACTAAAAACTAAAGGTTAAAAAATGTTTATTCGCCATAAATTTATATGACACCCATAAGGCTTCTAAAATATTAATTTGCTGCAACGAAGTGTTAATAATTTGGCCATCATTGTTTTATATTTTAGACCCAGGTCTAGGTTTTAAGGGACTGCAACTTGAGCAATCTATGTTGAGTTACTTGTGAGACCCTCTGGCATGGTTGGTCAATTTAATGCAGAGAAATATGGGTGGGTAGTTTGGTTTGGGTTTTTAGAGAGCTGGGACTATAACAAATAGCAAGTATAAGTTGTTAGAGTGATCACTGCAGTGGGTTTTGTATTCAGCGTTCCCGTATGCTTTCACCACTTGCCACACGTTTGCTATTGTAAGTATATTGCAGTGATCACTTGCAGGGATGTGTAGGGAGGGTACTGGGTGGAAGGCGGCAGCACTGAGACCTCAGTTACAGTAATAGTGTGTACATACCCTTTACTAAACATTCTGTTTTATAATATCAGGCTTTGCTAGTGAAAGACTCAAGAACTATAACATGGCCCTTTATTGTTAGTGTATCAGGACCCCCGATGACCCTGCTTAGTGCTTATGATTAATAATGGGGGTATAGTGCAACGTCAGGGTGGCATGCCAGGCAAACCAGCTTATCTATAGCACTTGGTTGTGTGAAGGCTTAGGGAAGAGGGAATTTTGCTCTGATGCCACACTAACCACTCCCCTTGCCAAATTATCTAAATATTGTTAATTTATGTATCTACCAGCTAACATTGGAAATAACTTGCTTCTCTCAACTCTTACTGGCTCATTCCTGTAAAACCTTGGTTGGTTTATAATAGGTTTGTTGAACAGTGTACATATGCCCATAATACACCCTGATAAAAAAGCATTGCTTATTCAAAATAGAAAATATATATCTTTTTTATTAATGTAATTCATTTCTAAGCTTTATTTACCAGTTATTCAAATTAAATACATTTTAAAGGGGTGACACCTTGTTTGACAATGTTACACACAATACTGACAGCATTTATAACATTAAGTACTTTTGATATTTTAAATTCTCATTTTTCCTAATAAAACGTATTAATATTGACTTAGTTCTTAATTTATTTTGATATAAAAATACTGATGTATAAAATACACACTGAACATGACAAGTAAGAAGTATTGCAGAGTAATATTTTGTTTAGCATGGTTCACAAACAAGAACACACTGTCTAAAGGGGTTTCAATCTATTGCTCAATTCAAAGGGACATGATAACCAAACATTCAAGCACTTGGAAGTGATGTTGCTGTATAACTGTAAAATGCTGGCTAAAATATCACCTGAACATATCTATGTAAAAAGGGAAGATTTTTTTACCTTAAAATGTAATCAGTGGCAACATCCCATTGTAAAGTCACTTTAAGCAGCCAATCAGGATGCTAGTCTTGGGACTTGCAAGGGAGCATGCATCTGGGATCTGCAGGCACAATCAAGTTATTTATCTCCTCAGTTTAAGTAAGATTACTATAAAATCTTGCAAGTTTTTACAGAAATCTCTTAAGATCGCCGTAAAATCAAAGTGTAACATCAGCACTGATGAAGCTGATTGGCTGCTATTTTTTTCAACATGCAGCTGACAGTAGCTGAAGTATAAATGTTTACAGAGTACTTACTATTATGAACTGAATTTTTTTTTAAAGATGTTCAGGTGATATTTTCGAGTTAGCTTTTTACAGCTTCGCTTTCAAGTGCTTCAACATTTGGGTATCATGTCCCTTTAAATGTTTCACAATAAAAGTATTATCTTTAAGAATATGCATTCAAATAATAATTTCCATAAATAGTTAATAAAACACAATTGAAGAGAAATAATTAATATGATTGATAAAGAATGCATTGTTAATTGATGTTTGAATATTTTGGCTATGTTTGATTGAACTGATTCTTTCTATTTACTTTTGCTGTTTGTAAGAAGGGTTTTTGCATTTATAAACCGATTGAATGGCCTGTTGGAAATTTCCACCAACAGCAACATAAAGTAAAAGGTTTCCAAATGTATTTAATGAAGCTATTGGTCTAGAGGCTATATACACAGCATGAATATATGCCTCATAAAAACATTCAACTTTATAAAGTCGTGTTTCAATTCGAATGGCTCTGAGAATATGCAGTGGTAAGAAACAAGCGTAAAAAACCACCAAGAGGATTATAACAAGTTTACGGGCTTTTTTCTTATAGTCATCATTTGTATAAGGTCCATTTGCCAAACTGACATTTATAGATGTGTAGCACAGGGTCACAACCACCAAGGGCAATGCAAAGCCAACAGAAGTGAGAAATGCATTATACCATCGTAGGTTGTACATTTTTAGGGAAACTGCGAAGTCCACACAAGCAACAGTATCCTGAATTTCTGTCATTAGGAAAACCATGGGCAGGATCTCTATTATTGCAATTACCCACACAGCTGCACATGCTATTACCGCCCATCTCCTCTTGTGAATCGAGTGGAATTTCATTGGATGGACAATGACAAAATAGCGGAAGATGCTGAAGCAAGTGAGGAAGAGAATACTTCCATATAGATTGAAATGGAAGACAATACGGATCAGTTTGCACATAAAGTCCCCCAGAGTCCAATGTTCCTGATTTGCATAGTTAAAAACTAAAAAAGGAAGGCTGCTCAGATGCAAGAGGTCTGTAATAGCAAGGTTGAATAAGATTATGATGCTGGTTCTCCATGGTCTCATCTTTACAATGTATATGGATATTGCAATAATATTTCCTGGAAATCCAATAATGAAAATAATGCTGTACATTGCTGGTAGAAAATACACTTTTATCAAAAAATCAGTTGCAGAATGTGTGCAATTTGATGAAGTCTCTGAGTTGCTCTGCGTAGAAGTATAATTGTTGACATAATCTGATATGTTATCCATGATTATCATCCTTCTGAAAGAAAAAATACATAAAAACACTCATTTTAAATATATGAACCTATTAGGTTACCAAAAGCTCAGAAAGAACAGACTTCACATGATGTAACCAATGGATTGCTTTACAATGGTTTGTTGTACGTTTTTTTGAGAGATCATACTATTACATTTATGTTATTTTAAAAGATGAATAAGATAACATTTTATTTTATTCTGTCATATCTACAGAATTTAATTAAAAAAAAGGGTAAAAAAAATGTATGTCTGAAATAATATTCATGCACACCATAATATGAAAAAAATTAAAATGTTTTGTGACATTATACTTAGTGTTGAACACCCAGATTAAACAGGTGGGCATGCATAGTAATAAAACTGTCAGTATTTGGGAAATTAGAGCGTGTGGTCTTATTGCTCAGTATTTAAAAATGTCAAGTAATTAGTCTGATTTGTGCAATTGGATAATGCTATTTTATTAATATGTATAGCTGTTTGTTACTGGTATCCGTCTGATAAATACATAAAAAGTTTACAAAACAAGTTTACAAAACAAAAAAAAAACAACATATGAGTATACTTCTTAACGGTTATGTCTCTGGATTGTTCTGTGACAGCAAAACAATACAAATTTTGCAACAAAATTATTATGTTAACACATAGAAACATTTATGTTAGATGAAGATCATTTGCCACACATTTCTACACTACTGATATTTATTACGCCTTTAACTAAATTATGTTTGTCCCCTTAATGTTTTCAGGGAATATAACTTTTTATCATATTTTATAATTCTGCAGAAAATAAATAAGAATGGCAATTATTGGAAATGGAAAACAAAGATAGTCTATATTTTTAATAATGTATTTTGATTAATGATCTCCATTTTGTATAAATAAATTTATCAGATAAATAAAAAAAATCCAAATGAAATGCCAACAAGCAAATTTGAACTGATTTCCATGTACACAGTTTGTTATCATAAAGTAGTCAAACTTCAATACCTGGCAATAAATGTCCACAGAGTAGCTGCCACTGGCTCATTAGCCCTGCCTGTTGTGGTTAGCAGAAAATAAATCCATAAAAATGCTGATTCTCACAGAAGGGCTGCTGAGTTCTTCAAAGTGAAGACAGAAATAGTGTTGTGAATAAGTAAAACCAGAATATCTCACCACTACTCTTTTGTAAACAAAACCCCGCCCATTTCCAGTCTGGATGTTGAAATCTGTGCATAGCAAAGTAAGATTTTAGCATATGAGGACACTATTAATTTGTTTAGCTTATTGATACAGATCTGTTAGCAAAATAAAAATGTACTGATGAATTTCTGAAAGAGAAACTGACACTTATAAAAATTAAGTCAAGTTAACTATCCTTAACCAGTGTGCTGTATATGCCAATATAATGAAAGGAATATTAAGCTTAAAGTGATGGTAAACTTCACCAATGTGATCAACAATATTTAAAATTCTAAACTAAATAACTGGCACTTTCATTCATCAAATTTAGTTAAAATGCTTCATTATTTAAATGATTACCCTTTTTTGTTTTTATCAATTGCGCCGTTCCTCCACCTGTCATGCATTTGCCATATTTTTTCTCTTTTCTGACGATGCAGGCTCTAGCTAATAGGGTAGTGCCCCCTTTGTTGTCCTGCAAGTTAACTTTCATGTCCCAGTTTACCTTTGCGCATGCAGCTTATTTTCAGGTGAATCTTCAATGCCATGCGCATTCATGTTGTCACGCATGCTCAGTCTTTACTGCCTTTATTTCCAATGGCATATAATTGTGTTTTAAGCTAAACAAGGTTAGAAAACTGGTTCAAACATTGCAGCACCCATTACTTTCTAGAAAATACACTTTTACGCTACCATTTTCAATAATGCTTTGAATACATCATTATGTCTAGCATGTATTTACTTTTTTACATCCAATTAAATAACAGATGTGAAGCCCTGGTTCAAATAACTATCCTGTGAATAAAGACAAAGTGGCGCCCTAGCTTTTGAGTGCGAGCGATATTGTCTTTTTGCACGCAATGGAAATAACTCTCATATTACAAGGTAAAAGTAAACTTAATTGCGAGAGTTCAATCGCATTTTACGCTCTTCGTGTTAGTTTGACTAAAAACCTCGTGTAGAGGGTAGTGCGTTAAAAAAAATTGCACTAAACACACAAAAAAAAATACATTCAAAATTACAATTACACTCATACAAACACTATCTAATAAAATTAGCCATATAAATATTACAAATAAAAAGTTATAAGGGTTAAAAGGTATATGACAAGGTGTTTGACTGCAAAGGGCTATATTGTATGTATACATACAATACATATACATGTCAAAATATGTGTGTGTGAGTACATATGTATTTATTTGTTTGTATTGTACTGTACATTTACTGTACATATATCACATTCCAATGTCCTTCACTTACAGGAAAATGTTATTTTTATTGTAAATACATATTTCTAATTGTATCTGTATATACTTATACCTGTATATCTATTTCTATAGATATATATATATGTATGGATACCTATTTTACATTAACATTATTAGAAATATATAGAAATATAAATTTAATAATAAAAATTAAATTTGTTTCTATGTGAAGAACATATGAATGTAAAATATGCGTAACGTGATTCATGTTTTGTGCTTAAGGTGTTGAAATATTAAATACTCAAAATATTAATAATAATTATTAAAAATGATTATACATACTGCAAAAATTCTAAATAATCCATAGTGGGAGGTATATATTTCATTGCCATCCACTGAGGGTTTGCATTCTTTTCTTTGGTTTATAATAAATTATTATACCTCTGTTGCACTACACACTTACAGATTCCCTTAAAATAGTAAGTGTGTAATAACTGGGTCTGATTAATTCTGGTGCCAATCATCCTTTCTAGACATTTGTACCTGGATTCCAATGAGGAATCTTTCTATTAGTTTGATGTGAGCACAGAAGTGATTTAGTAGTCAACCTTTGAATAATTGTTTGGAGCACACAAATATACATACATATTTTTAGCACAATAAAATGGCAGAAATAAATTATATAGAATGGGATTTTGACATTAGTGATACTTTTTCAGTAGCACAAGGAAATACAACTGAATGAGCAATCTCTGGCAAAACCCCAAGCATATTCAAAGTCTTGAAGGACTATAAATTAAAAGTTTTGAAAGAACAAAAAATAAATTGGGAGGTTACTAGCCTGGACAAATATCTTGAAGCCAAAATGATTCCTAGAGGCCTAAGAATTAGAAAGAAACCAGGCAATAATTTAAATGACCCCATTGTAACAGATTTTCAAAAGAAGTTTGAAAATCTTGCCAGCGATTGCTCCTTTGGTTGGATGAGACTAATGAAGGAGGAGAACGACTTAAGACTAAAAAATATACAGGAAGATATAATAATATTCGACTAGATTACGAGCCTTGCGTTAGCCTTAAAAAGCAGCGTTGAGGGGTCCCAACGCTGCTTTTTAATGCCCGCTGGTATTACAAGTCTGGCAGGTACAGGAGTACCGCTCACTTTTTTTTCTGCGATTTTCGCATACCGCAAATCCCCTTATGTCAATTGCGTATCCTATCTTCTTAATAGGATTTTCCTAACGCCGGTATTACGATTGCTGGAAGAAGTGAGCGATAGACCCTCTCCTGTCCTGACTCCTACCGCATTTAAAAGTCAGTAGTTAAGAGTTTTATGGGCTAACGCCGCAACATAAAACTCTTAACTAAAGTGCTAAAAGTACACTAACACCCATAAACTACCTATTAACCCCTAAACTGAGTCCCCCCCAACATCGGAAACACTTAACTAAAAAGTTTAACCCCTAATCTGCCGACCGGACATCGCCGCCACTTTAATAAATATATTAACCCCTAAACCGCTGCACTCCCGCCTTGCAAACACTAGTTAAATTTTATTAACCCCTAATCTGCCTGCCCTAACATTGCCTGACAAGATGGTGTCCCTTCAATTCCGATTGGCTGATAGAATCGTATCAGCCAATCGGAATTAAGGTAGGAAAAATCCTATTGGCTGATTCAATCAGCCAATAGAATTGAGCTTGCATTCTATTGGCTGATTGGAACAGCCAATTGAATGCAAGCTCAATCATATTGGCTTATTGGATCAACCAATAGGATTGAGCTTCAATTCTATTGGCTGATTGCATCAGCCAATAGGATTTTTCCTACCTTAATTCCGATTAGGATTCTATCAGGCAATTGGAATTGAAGGGACGCCATCTTGGATGACGTCACTTAAAGGAACCTTCATTCTTCAGTCGCTATTGGATGGAAGAGGATGCTCCGCGTCGGATGTCTTCAAGATGGACCCGCTCCGCTCCGGATGGAAGAAGATAGAAGATGCCTCCTGGATGAAGACTTCTGCTGGTCTGGATGTCCTCTTCTGGCCGGATCGGATGAAGACTTCTGCCCCTCTGGAGGTCCACTTGTGCCTGGCTGGGTGAAGACGGCTCAAGGTAGGGTGATCTTCAAGGGGGTAGTGTTAGGTTTTATTAAGGGGGGATTGGGTGGGTTTTAGAGTAGGGTTGGGTGTGTGGGTGGTGGGTTTTAATGTTGGGGAGGTATGGTATATTTTTTTTTACAGGTAAAAGAGCTGATTACTTTGGGGCAATGCCCTGCAAAAAGCCCTTTTAAGGGTATTTGTAATTTAGTATAGGGTAGGGAATTTTTTATTTTATTAGGGGGATTAGATTAGGTGTAATTAGTTTAACATATTTGTAATTTCTTTTTTATTTTATGTAATTTAGTGGGTATTTTTTTCATAATTTAGTTTATTTTATTTAATTGTAATTAATTGTAGGTAGTTTAGGGAATCAATTTAATGATAGTGTAGTGTTAGGTGTAATTGTAACTTAGGTTAGGGTTTATTTTACAGATAAATTTGTACTTATTTTAACTAGGTAGCTATTAAATAGTTCATAACTATTTAATAACTATTCTACCTAGTTAAAATAAATACAAAGTTGCCTGTAAAATAAAAATAAACCCTAAGCTAGCTACAATGTAACTATTAGTTATATTGTAGCTAGCTTAGGGTTTATTTTATAGGTAAGTATTTAGTTTTAAATAGGAATTATTTAGTTAATGATAGTAATTTTATTTAGATTTATTAAAATTATATTTAAGTTAGGGGGTATTAGGGGTAGGGTTAGACTTAGGTTTAGGGGTTAATAACTTTATTATAGTGGTGGTGACGTTGGCGGCAGATTAGGGGTTAATACATTTAATATAGTTGCGGCGACGTTGGGGGCAGATTAGGGATTAATCAATATAATGTAGGGTTCGGCGATGTTGGGGGAAGCAGATTAGGGGTTCATAGGGATAATGTAGGTGGCGGCGGTGTCCGGAGCGGCAGATTAGGGGTTAATAATATAATGTAGTTGTCTGCAATGTTGGGGGTGGCGGATTAGTGGTTAATAAGTGTAAGATTAGGGGTGTTTAGACTCGGGGTTCATGTTAGGGTGTCAGGTGTAGACATAAAATTCCTTACCAACAAAAACTCGTAATCTAGCCGATTGAATGTACAATTACAAAAATACCAGGATGAGGAGCAATATTCTAAATTAATGGGGGTAGCCAAACTAGAAGTAAAAAAAATACAGGATGCCATAAAATTTAGAAAAAAGCGGAAATATCAAAGAGACTGGAGTGATTATCAAGAATATAGGGTGTATGATTATACCCAAATCTATACAACTAGTACAGATTCCGAGACCTCTGAAAAAGAAAATAGGAGAGCCCCTAATAGAAGGAATAGGAGAGATAGTTTTTTAGCGAAGACAGCCCCGCAAAAAGAATCCATAGAGGGGGGAAGCAAAGAAGACAGTCTTGTACCAGACAAAGGAAGGTATCCCCTGAGAAATCAGAGGAAAGAAAAAAAACTAGAAGATGCACCAGATACAAAAGTAGTGAACTTGTCACAGAAGGTAATATCTGAGGATCAGATTAAAGTTCTGGAGAAAGGGTTAACTTTTGCCCCTACCAATGAATGTGACAAGTTCACTGCAGTTAAGGATATGCATCTCTTTGCGAGAAAGATAGTTTTAAGGAAAATACATCAGGATAAATTACAAACAGCCACCTTAGACATGCAGGATAGATTACTATTGCAAGATTGGACAATAACTAGCACTGAAAGAGATGAGGATCAACACGAACCTATAGGATTTAGCAACCTAGGTAAAAAATCTGAATATATGCCGGCTCTATCAACAGTACCATCAGTCCATAATTTTGTAAAAATGGTGGAGAAGGATATAATTGAAATGAAAATTTCAGGTAGTCATAAAGACAATTTATCCAATCAAGAGAGAAAAGCAATTAAAGAGTTGAAAAAAGACACATCAATAATCAAGCCATCGGATAAGGGGGGCAATGTAGTAATCCAAAAGGCCAAAGACTTTCGCCTAGATTACGAGTCTAGAGTTAGCCTTAAAAAGCAGCGTTGAGAGGTCCCAACGCTGCTTTTTAATGCCTGCTGGTATTATGAGTCTGGCAGGTATAGGTGTACCGCTCACTTTTTTTCCGCGACTCGAGCATACCGCAAATCCACTTACGTAAATTGCATATCCTATAGTTTTAATGGGATTTGCCTAACGCCGATATTACGAGTCTTGAAAACTGAGCGGCAGACCCTCTCCTGTCAAGACTCCTACCGCATTTAAAAGTCAGTAGTTAAGAGTCTTATGTTACGGCGTTAGCCCATAAAGTGCTAAAAGTACACTAACACCCATAAACTACCTATTAACCCCTAAACCGAGCCCCCCCCCCCCACATCGCAAACACTTAAATACATTTTTTAACCCCCTAATCTGCATACCGGACATCACCACCATTTCAATAAATATATTAACCCCTAAACTGCCGCACTCCCGCCTCGCAAACATTAGTTACATTTTATTAACCCCTAATCTGTCGTCCCTAACATCGCCGACACCTACCTACATTTATTAACCCCTAATCTGCCGCCCCCAACGTCGCCGCAACTATATTAAATGTATTACCCCCTAAACCTAAGTCTAACCCTAACCCTAACACCCCCCTAACTTAAATATAATTTAAAATAATCTAAATAAAATTACTACAATTAACTAAATACTTACCTATAAAATAAACCATAAGATAACTACAATATAACTAATAGTTATATTGTATCTAGCTTAGGGTTATTTTTATTTTACAGGTAACTTTGTATTTATTTTAACTAGGTACAATAGTTATTAAATAGTTATTAACTATTTAATAGCTACCTAGTTAAAATAAAGACAAATTTACCTGTAAAATAAAACCTAAGCTAAGTTACAATTACATCTAACACTACACTATAATTAAATTAATTACCTAAACTAACTACAATTAATTACAATTAAATAAACTACATTACGAAAAACCCTCCACTAAATTATAGAAAAAAATAAAATAATTACAATTTTTAAAAACTAATTACACCTAATCTAATCCCCCTAATAAAATAAAAAAGCCCCCCAAAATAATAAAAAATCCCTACCCTATACTAAATTACAAATAGCCCTTAAAAAGGCTTTTTGCGGGGCATTGCCCCAAAGTAATCAGCTCTTTTACCTGTAAAAAAAAAAAACAATACCCCCCTCAACATTACAACCCACCACCCACACACCCAATCCTACTGTAAAACCCACCCAATCCCCCCTTAATAAAACCTAACACTACCCCCTTGAAGATCACCCTACCTTGAGACGTCTTCACCCAACCGGGCAGAAGAGGTCCTCCAGATGGTCCGAACTCTTCATCCTATCCGGGCAGAAGAGGTCCTCCAGACGGGCAGAAGTCTTCATCCAGCCGGCATCTTCTATCTTCATCCATCCGGAGCGGAGCGGGTCCATCTTCAAGACAACTGACGCAGAGCATCCTCTTCTTCCGACGACTAACACTAAATGATGGTACCTTTAAGTGATGTCATCCAAGATGGCGACCCTTCAATTCCGATTGCCTGATAGAATTCTATCAGCAAATCGGAATTAAGGTAGAAAAAATCCTATTGGCTGATCCAATCAGCCGTCTTGTGCTCTAAAAGGGGCTAGAGGAATAGACCTCTTAGTGGAACTATCCCTTTTAGGAATTATTGAGTGAACAGGCAGACTCGGATACTGAAATCTGGAACTGGAGACTCGGAACTGGAAGCAGGATTGGACAGCAGTAACGTCCACAAAGAAAGTTGAATCAGACGAAGTGCCCCCTCTAGGACCAGAAACTGGAGTGCCCACTTTAGGGGCAGGAACTGAATTGCCCACTTTAGGAAGACAAGGAACTTGAGTTTCCACTTTAGGAACACAAGGACTTGAGTGCCCACAGGCTAAAGGCAGGAGTGCCCACTTGAGGCCAAGACTGGAGTTCCCACTTGAGGTTGAAGGCAGGAGTGCCTACTTGAGGATGAAAACAGGAGTGCCCACTCTAAGGCCAAACAGGAGTGCTTACTATAGGCCCTCTACTGGGCTTGGGTAGAGGAGCAGGATGCTGGTGCTTGGCAGATGCCTTCTGCAGGGCTAGGGTACTGGAACATGATACTGGTGCTTGGCAGGCACCCTTTGCACGGCTAGGTATTGAAGCAGGATAGCAGAGTGACAGGTTGGTGACACTGAATATACCAAAAGCTGTGACAGGCTGGAAACAAGAGAATAGTCTGAAAACAAGCTGAGGGTAAGATACAAGAAAACAGTCTGATTAGTTGCCAAACACAGGGAGTAGTCAGAAAACAAGCCAAGTTCAATTTACCAGAGAAGCTGTCCGATCATTTGTCTAAACACAGGGGAGAGCCAAAAGAGAGGTCAGGAGACAGAAGATCCACCAGAATAACTCGTATAAAGGTCAGGTCAGAGGCACAAACAGAGTGTAAACCACAATGTTAGGGCAGGGAGTGGTCTGTGAGGCTGCCTTAAATAGCAGTGCTGATTGACAAACTATCTGCAGTTGACAAGCAGGTAGAGCCAGAGAGCTAGACAGTTCAGGTAGCAGCACAAAGAAACTCTGAACCTGGGCCAGAGCCCTCCAGTGGCACAGCAACAAAGCAACAGGCTGAGAGTAAACCAGCAACAGAGGTTCCATGTTCAATCCTGGGCACGGACATGACAACATTGAAATTGGAAATATTCATAACTCCTGTCAGGTTAGGGAAGAGTGTTAGATTTTTTCTCATGTGTCACCATTGAAATCAATGGGGGGAATATGTTAACAATATAACAAAGTCCTTTGGTTAGCGTGTCTCAGGTTTAGCTCTCATGCAAACTTTATACTATCAACTTGTAATATGCGTGCTACCCGATGTACTCAAAACGATTACTTCAAGTGAAGGTTACGATTGAGTAAAAGCTCTAAAAAGCGCCACTTGTAATCTAGCCCCAAATCTATCTAAAACATTTCACTAAAAAAAAGAATATTAAAAAATTAAATTATATATATATATATATATATATATATATATATATATTATAGTAAATAGAGTGTTAATGGCCACCTATCCTACATTCATAATTGTTATTTATTTATTTTTGTCAACATTTTTTCCATTGTCAATGACAAATTTTTCCTGTTCATGCCATTACATTTCAAAGTACACAGAAAGTCCAGCACACACTGTAGTGATATTGGGTGCAAGCTGTAACAGGGCACTGCACAACCCTGTATCAATATCCAAAAATTCCAAGCACAACAGCAGCACTCCACAAAGGTAATATTTACCAGTTCCAGGAATGCCCTACAAAAAAACACCCTTAACAACCAAGGACGTTCCTGGCATTTCCTCTGGTCTTTCAAGCGGTGGAAGGGATTCTGATTGCTTCCAGCTGCTTTTATGGTATTGCAGTGATGCCTCTATATTGAGGCATCCTGCAATATCAATTTTTTTACAAACCGATGCAGAGAGAGCCACTCTGTGGCCCTCTCTGCACCGGTAGCAATGGTGGCGAACAATCATTAGACAAAATCCGGCCCTTTTATCATGTTATTACAATGTGAGCATCCCAAACAAGGGTAACAACCCCTTTTTTTTTTGTTATATAGCTTATATAACAGAAAAAAGCTATATAACAGAATAAATAGGGGTTGTTACTCTTGTTTGGGATGCTCAGATTGTAATAACATGATAAAAGGGCCAAATTTTGTGCATCCTCAATCTGGGAAAAAAATTTGGATTACATATTTTTTAACTTGTAATACTGACTTTGTAATATATCTTCTTAAATGCCCGTGTGGGCTTATCTTTATTGGTGAAACGACCCATAGAGTTAGGGACAGTATAAATGAACAAGTCAAGTATTAGGAGAAAAAATCTTAAATCCTCAGTAGCTACTCATTTTCTGGAGGCTCAACATGGAGTCAGTCAACTCAGATTCCAAATAATAGAGCTTATTTCCCCTTGTAGACGGGGGTGGGGGGGGGGGGGCGATAGAGAGCAGTATCTTAAACAAAGAGAGGAATTATGGATATTTAGTTTAAATTCATTAGCACCAATGGGTATGAATAAGGATTATGATCTGTCAGTATCCCTATAGAAAGATTGTTCCTGTAATTTGAGGTCTGTACATAAAAGTTAATAAATGATGGCTAATGGAAGTACTCTTAAGAATCCATTTATTTAAGGATAGTTATGTCTGTATAAAAACAGATACTGTTCTGTATAAAAATAATTAATTGATATATAATGATTTCTCCTAATAACTGTGTATTGTTCAATTCTTCTTTCATTTGTAAAAGAGAATAAGATGTGATTGTGTATATATTAAGTTTTAACAAAAATTGTTAGGATATTTACATATGCTATTGTAAAAATGTAATATTGTTGCGGTATATAAAGGGTTATTATTTTTAAGTGGGTGTGCTCTATAGGGTATAAAATGTGGAAGAGGAAGTGATGTATGTATAGCATGATTAAGGACATGTAGTCCGAAACGTCGCTGTTGGATCTTTTGTGCTTTTGGCTGTAATAAAGAACTGGTAAATATTACCTTTGTGGAGTTCTGCTGTTGTGTTTGGAATTCATGCCATTACATTTGTCACTCTCCTGTCTCTGTACTTTCTCCATTTCAAAAGTTTCAAATGGTGCCTGAAATTGTTGGGTAGCCATTGCTTTGATGACCGGTGCAGTTAGGAGCTCTAATATGTGATGTAAAAAACAGACAAATAATAAAGTTTATTATCTTCAGTGCGATGTGAACAAGATTTCTAGCAACAGGGGGTATGTACCCAATATTTTGTATCTTATAGATTTCTTAAATTGTTCAAATAAATAGCTTAAATAGCCTACATTGTATTAAGTACACGCATCCCTATAGCAACCGCTCTTTGTTTACACAGTTCGTCAATGGGCGGTGTTCTGATACGCCGCTGGAGCCTGGCGTGTTGACATCACTTCTGGATGGGCATTCTCTCTTGGGAGCTGGTGTTGTTCAGGCATCCTCCTCTTTAAATAGTAACAATCGGTAAGTGCACTTGTTGTTCTTGTTTCTTCACTTGTTTAATACTATGTGGGATGCACCCCGGCCTTAAGTGGATGGTGAGTGCTGGACTTGTAATCTCTCTGTCTTCAGCACCCTACATAAGTTTGATTGCTTGAAATTTACTATTTATGGACATTTGAACTGGTTTTAATATGTCATATGTGGAACAGGCTATGCCTGTAGAGGCCTCTATCTCTGAAGCTGCAACCCCAGAGGCTATCCCTGGGGTCACTACATTTCACTTCACACAAGAAGACGCAGCAACTATTTTGTTTGATGCACTTACTACTGGACCAACAGCTAATAAGCTGGTATATGTTTATAATCATTTGCTCAACCTAAAAAAGAGACTAAAGGTTCTGGAATTACATGGTACCTATCTTTTGGAATACCACCGGAACCGCTCTATACCAAGGGCCTTCCGATTAAGAAATACTCCCACTATAGGCCGATATAATCCATCCTTCTGTGAAAAATGGTGCAGCATTCTAAATAAGTGCTCACTGGACCTACTACACATTGTCATACAGGAAGTAGGTGTACAGCTGCAACAGACAAAAACAGAAATTATACAATATGAACTTCTCCATCTTGATACTAGGACTGGTTGGAAAAACTTAAGAACCAATTTACCCAGTATGAAACTGAGCTTATACAGTTCAAAAATAGAAAATTGGAAATGGTCACCAATGACTACAGGGACCGGCACATCTACATCTTGCAATTATTCAAACAGAAGAGACAAAGGGAATACCCAGGGTGCCAGCGATGCTCTAGGTATAGAAAACCGGCTAACCTAACAACAAACCACAAATACAACCATTAAAGAACCTGCTTCTAACATTGGAGTTACCACACGGTCAAACGTGGGAGGCCAATGCCACGCCCAAGAAGGGGTGGTTACAAGGAGCAAACCACCAGAAAAACCCCAATCTATGGACTTAAATATAGTGGTAAACCTAAGTGACAGGACCTTCACAGAAATTGAAGCTAGGGTCCTGAATAAAGGACTTACAGTCATCCCCACATGTGGCACTGATGAGTTTGCCCTCTATAGATCTTCAGAAATTCCAGAGACTTAAGGAGTACTTTGGACATAAAAATATGATTGACCAACATACGTTTAGGAAGAAATCGACATTTCACCCCTCCAGCAATAACCCAAGTATCCGTACATACCAGCGTTTAACGCATGACGAAATGGAAAAGAACATACACAACAACCTATCTAAAGTTGAATGACAGGCGGTGAAAACTCTGGCTAAGGACCAGAATATTATAATACGTGAGGCGGACAAGGGTGGGGCCATTGTGATTCTGAATTATGACTACCGAGATGAGGAATTAACACAATTGGTAGACACCTTTGGTCTATCTAAAATTACCAACTACTAGTTAATACATTTTTTCTACATATAGATGCTACATAGCTAGATTTATTTCCTGCTCTATAATTGTATGTTTTTGTTTTTGTTTTCTTTATTTAATTCTATTTTATTTCATTTTATTTAATTTAAATTTTATGTTAGCTTATTCTACTTCTCTGTTTTTATTTATTTGGTTCTTGTCCTAATTCTATCTTCCTTTTTTATTCTTTTTTTATCTTTATTTTTTCTATTTTTTCAATTTTTCCTATTTTTCCATTTCTCTATTTTTCAATTTTTTCAATTTTTTTCTATTTTTCGCTTACGTTCTCCTTTCTCCTGTGATTGGTCTCCTGTACTATGGAACAGTCATTCTCTGTTGGCAAGAGATAAGCCCTATACCATTCTGTTCCTAGATTTAGAGTTCTGCGGCCAAAGGGGTGCGTTAGCTACGCCTGCTTTTTTCTGGCTGCACCTTTTAAATACCGCTGGTATTTAGAGTTCACAGAATGGCTGCGTTAAGCTCCAAAAAAGGAGCGTATAGCATATTTACCGCAACTTCAACTCTCGATACCAGCGGTGCTTACGGACGCGGCCAGCTTAAAAAACGTGCTCGTGCACGATTCCCCCATAGAAAACAATGGGGCTGTTTGAGCTGAAAAAAAACCTAACACCTGCAAAAAAGCCGCGTTCAGCTCCTAACGCAGCCCCATTGTTTTCTATGGGGAAACACTTCCTACGTCTGCACCTAACACCCTAACATGTACCCCGAGTCTACACACCCCTAACCTTACACTTATTAACCTCTAATCTGCCGCCCCCGCTATCGCTGACACCTGCATATTTTTTTTAACCCCTAATCTGCTGCTCCGTAAACCACCGCTACTTACATTATCCCTATGTACCCCTAATCTGCTGCCCCTAACACCGCCGACCCCTATATTATATTAATTAACCCCTAATCTGCCCCCCTCAACGTCGCCTCCACCTGCCTACACTTATTAACCCCTAATCTGCCGAGCGGACTGCACCGATACTATAATAAAGTTATTAACCCCTAATCCGCCTCACTCCCGCCTCAATAACCCTATAATAAATAGTATTAACCCCTAATCTGCCCTCCCTAACATCACCGACACCTAACTTCAATTATTAACCCCTAATCTGCCGACCGAATCTCGCCGCTACTGTAATAAATGGATTAACCCCTAAAGCTAAGTCTAACCCTAACACTAATACCCCCCTAAGTTAAATATAATTTAAATCTAACAAAATAAATTAACTCTTATTAAATAAATTATTCCTATTTAAAGCTAAATACTTACCTGTAAAATAAACCCTAATATAGCTACAATATAAATTATAATTATATTATAGCTATTTTAGGATTTATATTTATTTTACAGGTAACTTTGTATTTATTTTAACCAGGTACAATAGCTATTAAATAGTTAAGAACTATTTAATAGCTAAAATAGTTAAAATAATTACAAAATTACCTGTAAAATAAATCCTAACCTAAGTTACAATTAAACCTAACACTACACTATCAATAAATAAATTAAATAAAATACCTCCAATTACCTACAATTAAACCTAACACTACACTATAAATACATTAATTAAATACAATACCTACAAATAACTACAATTAAATAAACTAACTAAAGTACAAAAAATAAAAAAGAACTAAGTTACAAAAAATAATAAAATATTTACAAACATTAGAAAAATATTACAACAATTTTAAACTAATTACACCTACTCTAAGCCCCCTAATAAAATAACAAAGACCCCCAAAATAAAAAATGCCCTACCCTATTCTAAATTAAAAAAGTTCAAAGCTCTTTTACCTTACCAGCCCTTAAAAGGACCTTTTGTGGGGCATGCCCCAAAGAATTCAGCTCTTTTGCCTGTAAAAAAAAACATACAATACCCCCCCAACATTACAACCCACCACCCACATACCCCTAATCTAACCCAAACCCCCCTTAAATAAACCTAACACTAAGCCCCTGAAGATCTTCCTACCTTATCTTCACCTCGCCGGGTATCACCGATCGGTCCTGGCTCCAAAATCTTCATCCAACCCAAGCGGGGGCTGGTGATCCATAATCCTGCAGCTGAAGCGGTCCAGAAGAGGCTCCAAAGTCTTCATCCTATACGGGAAGAAGAGGCGATCCAGACCGGCAACCATCTTGATCCAAGCGGCATCTTCTATCTTCATTCGATGAGGAACGGCTCCATCGTGAAGACCTCCAGCGCGGATCAATCTTCTTCCTCCGACGTCCAACTGAAGAATGACGGTTCCTTTAAGGGACGTCATCCAAGATGGCGTCCCTCGAATTCCGATTGGCTGATAGGATTCTATCAGCCAATCGGAATTAAGGTAGGAAAATTCTGATTGGCTGATGGAATCAGCCAATCAGAATCAAGTTCAATCCGATTGGCTGATCCGATCAGCCAATCAGATTGAGCTCGCATTCTATTGGCTGATCGGCCAATCCTATCAGCCAATCGGAATTCGAGGGACGCCATCTTGGATGACGTCCCTTAAAGGAACCGTCATTCGTCGGGAAGTCGTCGGAAGAAGAAGATGGGTCCGCGGTGGAGGTCTTCAAGATTGAGCCGGTCGTCATCGGATGAAGATAGAAGATGCCGCTTGGATCAAGATGGTTGCCGGTCCGGATCGCCTCTTCTTCCCGGATAGGATGAAGACTTTGGAGCCTCTTCTGGACCTCTTCAGCCGCCGGATGATGGATGTCTAGCCCCCGCTTGGGCTTGGATCAAGACATCGGAGCCAGGACGGATCGGTGTGATACCCGGCGAGGTGAAGACAAGGTAGGAAGATCTTCAGGGGCTTAATGTTAGGTTTATTTAAGGGGGGTTTGGGTTAGATTAGGGGTAAGTGGGTGGTGGGTTGTAATTTTGGGGGGGTATTGTATGTTTTTTTTTACAGGCAAAAGAGCTGAATTCTTTGGGGCATGCCCCACAAAAGGTCCTTTTAAGGGCTGGTAAGGTAAAAGAGCTTTGAACTTTTGTAATTTAGAATAGGGTAGGGCATTTTTTTATTTTGGGGGTCTTTGTTATTTTATTAGGGGGCTTAGAGTAGGTGTAATTAGTTTAAAATTGTTGTAATATTTTTCTAATGTTTGTAAATATTTTTTTATTTTTGTAACTTAGTTCTTTTTTATTTTTTTTACTTTAGTTAGTTTATTTAATTGTATTTATTTGTAGGAATTGTATTTAATTTATTTATTGATAGTGTAGTGTTAGGATTAATTGTAGATAATTGTAGGTAGTTTAATTTATTTATTGATAGTGTAGTGTTAGGTTTAATTGTAACTTAGGTTAGGATTTATTTTACAGGTGATTTTTTAATTATTTTAACTATTTTAGCTATTAAATAGTTCTTAACTATTTAATAGCTATTGTACCTGGTTAAAATAAATACAAAGTTACCTGTAAAATAAATATAAATCCTAAAATAGCTATAATATAATTATAATTTATATTGTAGCTATATTAGGGTTTATTTTACAAGTAAGTATTTAGCTTTAAATAGGAATAATTTATTTAATAAGAGTTAATTTATTTAGTTAGATTTAAATTATATTTAATTTAGGGGGGTGTTAGGGTTAGGGTTAGACTTAGCTTTAGGGGTTAATCCATTTATTACAATAGCGGCAGATTAGGGGTTAATAATTGAATTTAGGTGTCGGCGATGTTAGGGAGGGCAGATTAGGGGTTAATACTATTTATTATAGGGTTATTGAGGCGGGAGTGATGCGGATTAGGGGTTAATAACTTTATTATAGTAGCGGTGCGGTCCGCTCGGCAGATTAGGGGTTAATAAGTGTAGGCAGGTGGAGGCGATGTTGAGGGGGCAGATTAGGGGTTAATAAATATAATATAGGGGTCGGCGGTGTTAGGGGCAGCAGATTAGGGGTACATAGGGATAACGTAGTTGGCGGCAGTGTACGGAGCGGAAGATTAGGGGTTAAAAAATTAAAATATAGTGGCGGCGATGTGGGGGGACCTCGGTTTAGGGGTACATAGTTAGTTTATGGGTGTTAGTGTACTTTAGAGCACAGTAGCTAAGAGCTTTATAAACCGGCGTTAGCCCAGAAAGCTCTTAACTACTGACTTTTTTCTGCGGCTGGAGTTTTGTCGTTAGATTTCTAACGCTCACTTCAGCCACGACTCTAAATACCGGCGTTAGAAAGATCCCATTGAAAAGATAGGATACGCAATTGACGTAAGGGGATCTGCGGTATGGAAAAGTCGCGGCTGGAAAGTGAGCGTTAGACCCTTTCCTGACTGACTCCAAATCCCGGCGGTAGCCCAAAACCAGCATTAGGAGCCTCTAACGCTGGTTTTGACGGCTACCACCCAACTCTAAATCTAGGCCTAGGTTGCTTAGATTGTTCACTACAATTAATGGTATATGATCACCATGCATAACACTATGTCTGTTTGCATTATGCTTAAATAGTCTACATTGTATTAAGTACACGCATCACTATAGCAGCCGCTCTTTGTTTACACAGTTCGTCACTGGGCGGTGTTCTTATGTTCCTGAAGCCTGGCGTGTTGACGTCACTTCCGGATTTCAGATGGGCGTTCTCCCGCGGGAGCTGGCGGCCTTCAGGCTTCCTCCTCTTTAAACACTCGGTAAGTGCACTTGTTGTTCTTGTTTCTTCACTTGTCTGATGACGGGTCACTCCTCGAAAACGTTAACAATATGGATTAAACGCTACTTGTAACAAGGCGAGTGTTCTCTTTGGATTTATTTGTTTGATACTACGTGGGATGTACCCCGGCCTTAAGTGGATACTGAAAGCTGGACTTCTGCACTAATACAGGGAGTGCAGAATTATTAGGCAAGTTGTATTTTTGAGGATTCATTTTATTATTGAACAACAACCATGTTCTCAATGAACCCAAAAAACTCATTAATATCAAAGCTGAATAGTTTTGGAAGTAGTTTTTAGTTTGTTTTTAGTTATAGCTATTTTAGGGGGATATCTGTGTGTGCAGGTGACTATTACTGTGCATAATTATTAGGCAACTTAACAAAAAACAAATATATACCCATTTCAATTATTTATTTTTACCAGTGAAACCAATATAACATCTCAACATTCACAAATATACATTTCTGACATTCAAAAACAAAACAAAAACAAATCAGTGACCAATATAGCCACCTTTCTTTGCAAGGACACTCAAAAGCCTGCCATCCATGGATTCTGTCAGTGTTTTGATCTGTTCACCATCAACATTGCGTGCAGCAGCAACCACAGCCTCCCAGACACTGTTCAGAGAGGTGTACTGTTTTCCCTCCTTGTAAATCTCACATTTGATGATGGACCACAGGTTCTCAATGGGGTTCAGATCAGGTGAACAAGGAGGCCATGTCATTAGATTTTCTTCTTTTATACCCTTTCTTGCCAGCCACGCTGTGGAGTACTTGGACGCGTGTGATGGAGCATTGTCCTGCATGAAAATCATGTTTTTCTTGAAGGATGCAGACTTCTTCCTGTACCACTGCTTGAAGAAGGTGTCTTCCAGAAACTGGCAGTAGGACTGGGAGTTGAGCTTGACTCCATCCTCAACCCGAAAAGGCCCCACAAGCTCATCTTTGATGATACCAGCCCAAACCAGTACTCCACCTCCACCTTGCTGGCGTCTGAGTCGGACTGGAGCTCTCTGCCCTTTACCAATCCAGCAACGGGCCCATCCATCTGGCCCATCAAGACTCACTCTCATTTCATCAGTCCATAAAACCTTAGAAAAATCAGTCTTGAGATATTTCTTGGCCCAGTCTTGACGTTTCAGCTTGTGTGTCTTGTTCAGTGGTGGTCGTCTTTCAGCCTTTCTTACCTTGGCCATGTCTCTGAGTATTGCACACCTTGTGCTTTTGGGCACTCCAGTGATGTTGCAGCTCTGAAATATGGCCAAACTGGTGGCAAGTGGCATCTTGGCAGCTGCACGCTTGACTTTTCTCAGTTCATGGGCAGTTATTTTGCGCCTTGGTTTTTCCACACGCTTCTTGCGACCCTGTTGACTATTTTGAATGAAACGCTTGATTGTTCGATGATCACGCTTCAGAAGCTTTGCAATTTTAAGAGTGCTGCATCCCTCTGCAAGATATCTCACTATTTTTGACTTTTCTGAGCCTGTCAAGTCCTTCTTTTGACCCATTTTGCCAAAGGAAAGGAAGTTGCCTAATAATTATGCACACCTGATATAGGGTGTTGATGTCATTAGACCACACCCCTTCTCATTACAGGGATGCACATCACCTAATATGCTTAATTGGTAGTAGGCTTTCGAGCCTATACAGCTTGGAGTAAGACAACATGCATAAAGAGGATGATGTGGTCAAAATACTAATTTGCCTAATAATTCTGCACTCCCTGTATATATATATATATGTATATATATATATATATATATATATATATATATATATATATATATATATATAATAGTAAATAGAGTGGCAATGGCAAACTCTCCTACAATCATAATTGCTATTTATTTTTTTGTCAACATTTTTTCCATTGTCATTGACTAATTTTTCCTGTAGATGCCATTACATTTGTCACTCTCCTGTTCCTGTACTATCTCCATTTCAAAAGTCTAAAATGGTTTCTGATAATAAACTTTATTATCTTCAGTGCGACATGAACAAGATTTCTAGCAACAGGGGGTATGTACCCTATGTTTTGTATCTTATACATTTCTTAAATTGTAGTATCTTTAATTGAAGTAAAAATCCATTCATACATTGTGAGGTGCTATTTTGTGCTCCAGCTGGCACATTAACTTTGCTAAATGGAGGCTTTTTGTGCGCGTTGAGTTGTGCTCATATTACAAGTTGAAGGTAAAAAAGCTTAACTTTGAATATCGTGCCCACATTAATGTATTCTCTTATAGACTTGAATGGAGCATGAAAAATGGGGAAAAAAACTAACATCCATAATAACGCGCTATACCGATCATGTTTATTCAAGTGTGTTAAATCTGACATGAAATATAATCATTTCACATTCCAATGTTCTACAAATGAAAGAATATGTTCTATTTATTATTAAATATATATATATATATGATGTATATATAAATATTTGATTATATATATAGGTATAGATTTAAATATATATATATATATAAAATTAAATTAGCAGCAGGGAACCAGCACTCCATAAACTCCAACCGCCGGGGTGCACTTCTAAACATCTAGACAATCAAACATAGCAGGGAAGGCAGTCTCCATTTAAAACCACCTTTATTTTGGTAAACGTTTTCGGGGTCTCCCCCGTCCTCAGACCACTTGGTCTGAGGACGGGGGAGACCCCGAAAACGTTTACCAAAGTAAAGGTGGTTTTAAACGGAGAGTGCCTTCCCTGCTATGTTTGATTGTCTATATATATATATATATATATACTCACAGGCCACTTTATTAGGTACACCTTGCTAGTACCGGGTTGGACCCACTTTTGCCTTCAGAAATGCCTTAATTCTTCGTGGCATATATTCAACAAGGTGTTGGAAACATTCCTCAGAGATTTTGGTCCATATTGACTTGTCAGCTGCACATCCATGAGGCGAATCTCCTGTTCCACCACATCCCAAAGTTGCTATATTGGATTGAGATATGGTGACTGTGGAGGCAATTGGAGTAGAGTAAACTCATTGTCATGTTCAAGAAACCATTTTTTTAAAATTATTTGAGCTCTGTGACGTTGCATTATCCTGCTGGAAATAGCCTTCAGAAGATGGGTACACTGTAGACATAAAGGGATGGACATGGTCAGCAACAATACTCAGGTAGGTCATGGCATTTAAATGATGCTTAATTGGTACTAAGGAGCGCAAAGTGTGTCAAGAAAATATCCCCCACACCATTATACTACCACCATCACCAGCCTGAACTGTTGATACACGGCAGGATCGATCCATGCTTTCATGTTGCTTATGCCAAATTCTGACCCTACCATCTGAATATCGCAGCTGAAATCGAAACTTATGTGACCAGACAACGTTTTTCCAATATTCTATTGTCCAATTTCGGTGGGCCTGTGTGCATTGTAGCCTCAGTTTCATGTTCTTAGTTGACAGGAGTGGCACCCGGTGTGGTCTTCTGCTGCTGTATCCCACATACTTCAAGGTTCGACGTGTTGTGCATTCAGAGATGGTATTCTGCAGACCTTGGTGGTAATGAGTGGTTATTTGAGTTACTGTTGCCTTTGTATCATCTCGAACCAGTCTGCCCATTCTCCTCTGACCTTTGACATCAACAAGGCATTTTTGTCCACACAACTGCCACTCACTGGATTTTTTTTTCTTTTTCGGACCATTCTCTGTAAACCCTAGAGATGGTTGTGTGTGAAAATCCCAGTAGATCAACAGTTTTTGAAATACTCTGACTAGCCCGTCTGGCACCAACAACCATGCCACATTCAAAGTCACTTAAATCCCATGTCTTCCCTATTCAGATGCTCGGTTTGAACTTCAGCAAGTCGTCCTCATCCTCACCACATCTAGATGCATTGAGTTGCTGCCATGTGATTGACTGATTAGCGATTTGTGTTACCAAGCATTGAATAGGTGTACCTAATAAAGTAGCCAGTGAGTGTATATATATATATATATATATATATATATATATATATAAATATATGTAGGAATATCTATTTAAAAATACTTTTTCATGTTTTAAGCTTTAAGGGCTCCAATGCACTTAAATATATGTCTATTTATGTATTCATATGTATTTATGTGTTTATACAGTATGTGTATATATTTCTGTAAATGTACACACATATAAACATATATACATACATATACATATTTATATGTGAATGTATGTACGTATCTCTATGTTAAAGCCCTTTGCAGGCCTTTTTTTCTAACACCTGAGACCCCATATCTTTGAGCCCTCATAACTTTTCAAAGCAATTGTTTTAAATAGTTTTTTTATCAGAAAGTATTAATATAAGTGTAAATGTACTGTTAAATGTATTTAGAATGTGTTTTGTACAACTTTTTCATCTTGCGTAACAGTTAACCAGAGCTCTGAAGTAGCGCTAACCCGATTATTGTTAAATTCGATTGTGCTCAAGTAAAAGTGTTTACTTTCAACTTGTAATATGCCTGCTATTTACATTGCGAAAGAGAAAAAAAAAACATATCCCATATTACTTGCGCGCTACAGATAGCGCACCACTTGTAATCTAGCCCTTTGTAAAATTTTACATCGAGCTATCTATTATGAGATATATATGCATATGATCTTCTCAGCAGATTTCTTTCCATTAAAATAATGGACATAATGTCCAATCAAGCATTTTATTTACAGTTTCTAATTGGCAAATCCCTAGGATACAACAAAGGTGTCACAGACCCTTTGCAATTTCACTAGACACATAGAAAACATGAAAATAGGCATGCATTGTGTGGCTGTAGATTAGGGATCCAGGGAGGAAGAGACCTTGATGGGGTCCTGGGCCTATCACCTCTTGGCCAAATGCTTTAACCTTTCTGCTTTTAATCTAGCTGTGTGCTTGCAAGAGAGTGCCAGACTTTCTATGTGTTGTGGTAATTTTATTATTCTGTAATTTTACCTATGGGCTTTGCATCCATTCTTGTTTGGGCTAAACTGCCTGAGTTTCTGAAAGCTGTATGCTGTCTGTGAGTGCTGGTGAGCAATCAGTGCTGTGAATTTTGCAGGGTCATAGGATGTGCACTGGTTTGAGAGTAAAGTCCATTTCCATTTTTTATGTGTGTAGGGAAATTACAAAGGGCCTGTGTCACTCTTGTTTGTATCTGTGTCTGACTGAAGGAATGCAATGTGTGGCTCTAGGTTAGGAACCTAGGGAGGAAGAGACCTTGATGTGGTCTTGGGCCTATCACTATTTGACCAAATACTGTAACTAACTCTGCCATTTTGCTTTAAAATAGTTTTGTGCTAGCAAACGAGTGTCAGACGTTTTATGTGTTGTGTTAATTAAAGTGTGCAAATGAAAAATGTTCAAAGTCTGAAAACTGATCTACCAACCTATTCATGTCACATATCTGCTCCTAACCAGGGCAAGCTTAAGATTTTTTGTCCTTTTGACAAATCACTTTTCACTTACTGTTTCTTGTTACAATGTTTAAGAGATTTGTAAAATTAGCTACATACGGCATGTTTTATTTATGTCTGAAATAGAGATTATAGATTGCCATTACTACACAAAACCTTGAAACTGTTTTATGCCCTGCTTCACTGCGATTCTTCACCCCCCACTCACTCTAGAGGTGACCTAATGCTTTTGCTTATGTCTGCCTTATGGAAGCACTGGTCCTTCCCCTAACTGGCTTTTGCAGAGATGATTAGCAACAACTGCAAAACAATGACCGTGCTAGCTATGTTTAACTGCAGGTTAATCTTGAGGCATTTAATCTCTCTTAGAAAATATCAACTTCCAATGTTTCATTAGTGCCTGCAAAGGAAACTTTGCATATGTAATTTAATATTCAGCAACATTCACAAGGTATCACCTATTTTAAACAGTGATTTTTGTGTACATGAATAAAAATGTTCCCTTTGCTTGTAGCATAGTATCAGCTAACAAGATACAATTCTGTTGCATCAACAAAATAATCATTTGGCAAACATAGAAGATACAAACTGATGTATTCCCTAGAGCTAAGGATGGGCAGAGACAGCATGTTCATCAACTAGAAGTATAACACACTTGCATAGTTGTTTTAAGAAATATATATATATTGTTTTGCTTGCTACAGATTATGGTACTTGCCAGTGGATATTACATATTATTGTTGAGTTCAGAGGATTTGTATTCCATATAATGCCACAGTGTTTTGACAACCGAAAAGATTATTTTTCTGTTTGCTTTTCTTGGTTATTTTATGAGAAAGTGCAAGTCAGTGACATATTGTACAAATTGGAGAAAAAAAAACCCAATATTGCTAAATCAATTATTATTATTATTATGTACTACATGTATATCTTGTTGTCATCTATGAACATAATATCTGTTTGCTTCATTAAGACCACTATTTTAAAATAAACTCATAACATCAGGATGTAACTACAGGGGACTCCATTGCTAGTGATGTCGCGAACTGTTTACCGGAGAACAGTTCCCAGCGAACATAGCTTGTTCGCGTTCGCCGATGCGGGTGAACATATGCGATGTTCAATCCGACCCCTATGTGTCATCATTGAGGAAACTTTGACCCTATATCTCACAGCCTTCTGACACATTTGAGCCAATCAGCAGCAGACACTCCCTCACAGACCCTCCCAGCTCCTTGGCAGCAGCCATTTTAGATTCATTACGATCTTGCTTTCTTATTGAGAGGAGCTTTAGTGTTGCTGCTGCTGACATTATAGGGAAATAGATAGCTAGGCTAGTGAATTTAGTGTCCACTACAGTCCTGAAGGACTCATCTAATCTCTGCTGTAAGGACAGCACCCCAAAAAGCCCTTTTTAGGGCTATAACTTCAGTCATTTTTTTTTATTTATTTGTAATTTTATTTGCATTTGCCTGGCTTTCAGCCTGTGTATGAGGCTCACAGCATATACTGTGATTAGTGCCACCACTGATATCTGCTTAGCATTAGTGTAAATTTAAACAACAAAACTTTTAAATCATTTTGCTAGTGTAATCTAATTTCATTTTCTATCAGGCCTGTGTGTCAGACTTACACAGCATAGTGTGGTTAATTGCTGTGCTAGCAGCCACCACTCACATCTGCTTAACATTATTTTAAAAAATTTTAAAAAAACTTTTAAATCATTTTGCTAGTGTAATCTAATTTCATTTTCTATCAGGCCTGTGTGTCAGGTTTACACAGCATACAACATTGTTTAATTACTGTGCCAGCAGCCACCACTCATATCTGCTTAACATTATTTTAAATTTTAAAAAAAAACTTTTAAATAATTTTGCTAGTGTAATCTAATTTCAGTTTCTATCAGGCCTGTGTGTCTGGCTTACACAGCATACTGTGGTTAATTGCTGTGCTAGCAGCCACCACTCATATCTGCTTAAAATTATTTTAAATTAAAAAAAAAAAACTTTTAAATAATTTTGCTAGTGTAATCTAATTTCATTTTCTATCAGGCCTGTGTGTCAGACTTACACAGCATACTGTGGTTAATGGCTGTGCTAGCAGCCACCACTCATATCTGCTTAACATTATTTTAAATTTTAAAAAAAAACTTTTAAATCATTTTCCTAGTGTAATCTAATTTCATTTTCTATCAGGCCTGTGTGTCAGGCTTACACAGCATACTGTGGTTAATTGCTGTGCTAGCAGCCACCACTCATATCTGCTTAACATTATTTTAAATTTAAAAAAAAAACTTTTAAATCATTTTGCTAGTGTAATCTAATTTCATTTTCTATCAGGCCTGTGTGTCAGGCTTACACAGCATACTGTGGTTAATTGCTGTGCTAGCAGCCACCACTCATATCTGCTTAACATTATTTTAAATTTAAAAAAAACTTTTAAATCATTTTGCTAGTGTAATCTAATTTCATTTTCTATCAGGCCTGTGTGTCAGATTACACAGCATAGTGTGGTTAATTGCTGTGCTAGCAGCCACCACTCATATCTGCTTAACATTATTTTAAATTTAAAAAAAAAACTTTTAAATCATTTTCCTAGTGTAATCTAATTTAATTTTCTATCAGGCCTGTGTGTCAGGCTTACACAGCATACTGTGGTTAATTGCTGTGCTAGCAGCCACCACTCATATCTGCTTAACATTATTTTAAATTAAAAAAAAAAAACTTTTAAATCATTTTGCTAGTGTAATCTAATTTCATTTTCTATCAGGCCTGTGTGTCAGGCTTATACAGCATACTGTGGTTAATTGCTGTGCTAGCAGCCACCACTCATATCTGCTTAACATTATTTTAAATTTTAAAAAAAAACTTTTAAATAATTTTGCTAGTGTAATCTAATTTCATTTTCTATCAGGCCTGTGTGTCAGGCTTACACAGCATACTGTGGTTAATTGCTGTGCTAGCAGCCACCACTCATATCTGCTTAACATTATTTTAAATGTTTTTAAAAAAAATTTAAATCATTTTGCTAGTGTAATCTAATTTCATTTTCTATCAGGCCTGTGTGTCTGGCTTACACAGCATACTGTGGTTAATTGCTGTGCTAGCAGCCACCACTCATATCTGCTTAACATTATTTTAAATTTAAAAAACAAAACTTTTAAATCATTTTGCTAGTGTAATCTAATTTCATTTTCTATCAGGCCTGTGTGTCAGATTACACAGCATAGTGTGGTTAATTGCTGTGCTAGCAGCCACCACTCATATCTGCTTAATATTATTTAAAAAAATTTAAAAAAAACTTTTAAATCATTTTGCTAGTGTAATCTAATTTCATTTTCTATCAGGCCTGTGTGTCAGACTTACACAGCATACTGTGGTTAATTGCTGTGCTAGCAGCCACCACTCATATCTGCTTAACATTATTTTAAATTTAAAAAAAACTTTTAAATCATTTTGCTAGTGTAATCTAATTTCATTTTCTATCAGGCCTGTGTGTCAGGCTTATACAACATACTGTGGTTAATTGCTGTGCTAGCAGCCACCACTCATATCTGCTTAACATTATTTTAAATAAAAAAAAAAACTTTTAAATCATTTTGCTAGTGTAATCTAATTTCATTTTCTATCAGGCCTGTGTGTCAGGCTTACACAGCATACAACATTGTTTAATTGCTGTGCCAGCAGCCACCACTCATATCTGCTTAACATTATTTTAAATTTTTTAAAAAAACGTTTAAATAATTTTGCTAGTGTAATCTAATTTCATTTTCTATCAGGCCTGTGTGTCAGGCTTACACAGCATACAACGTTGTTTAATTGCTGTGCCAGCAGCCACCACTCATATCTGCTTAACATTATTTTAAATTTAAAAAACAAAACCTTTAAATCATTTTGCTAGTGTAATCTAATTTCATTTTCTATCAGGCCTGTTTGTCAGACTTACACAGCATAGTGTGGTTAATTGCTGTGCTAGCAGCCACCACTCATATCTGCTTAACATTATTTTAAATTAAAAAAACAAACTTTAAATCATTTTGCTAGTGTAATCTAATTTCATTTTCTATCAGGCCTGTGTGTCAGACTTACACAGCATACTGTGGTTAATGGCTGTGCTAGCAGCCACCACTCATATCTGCTTAACATTATTTTAAATTAAAAAAAAAACTTTTAAATCATTTTTCTAGTGTAATCTAATTTCATTTTCTATCAGGCCTGTGTGTCAGGCTTACACAGCATACTGTGGTTAATTGCTGTGCTAGCAGCCACCACTCATATCTGCTTAACATTATTTTAAATTAAAAAAAAACTTTTAAATCATTTTGCTAGTGTAATCTAATTTCATTTTCTATCAGGCCTGTGTGTCAGGCTTATACAGCATACTGTGGTTAATTGCTGTGCTAGCAGCCACCACTCATATCTGCTTAACATTATTTTAAATTAAAAAAAAAAACGTTTAAATCATTTTGCTAGTGTAATCTAATTTAATTTTCTATCAGGCCTGTGTGTCAGGCTTACACAGCATACAACATTGTTTAATTGCTGTGCCAGCAGCCACCACTCATATCTGCTTAACATTATTTTAATTTTTTTTTAAAAAACTTTTAAATAATTTTGCTAGTGTAATCTAATTTCATTTTCTATCAGGCCTGTGTGTCAGGTTTACACAGCATACAACGTTGTTTAATTGCTGTGCCAGCAGCCACCACTCATATCTGCTTAAATTATTTTAAATTTAAAAAACAAAACCTTTAAATCATTTTGCTAGTGTAATCTAATTTCATTTTCTATCAGGCCTGTTTGTCAGGCTTATACTGCATACTGTGGATAATTGCTGTGCTAGCAGCCACCACTCATATCTGCTTAACATTATTTTAAATTAAAAAAACAAACTTTTAAATCATTTTGCTAGTGTAATCTAATTTCATTTTCTATCAGGCCTGTGTGTCAGACTTACACAGCATACTGTGGTTAATGGCTGTGCTAGCAGCCACCACTCATATCTGCTTAACATTATTTTAAATTAAAAAAACAAACTTTTAAATCATTTTGCTAGTGTAATCTAATTTCATTTTCTATCTGGCCTGTGTGTCAGACTTACACAGCATACTGTGGTTAATGGCTGTGCTAGCAGCCACCACTCATATCTGCTTAACATTATTTTAAATTAAAAAAACAAACTTTTAAATCATTTTGCTAGTGTAATCTAATTTCATTTTCTATCAGGCCTGTGTGTCAGACTTATACAGCATACTGTGGTTAATTGCTGTGCTAGCAGCCACCACTCATATCTGCTTAACATTATTTTAAATAAAAAAAAAACTTTTAAATCATTTTGCTAGTGTAATCTAATTTCATTTTCTATCAGGCCTGTGTGTCAGGCTTACACAGCATACAACATTGTTTAATTGCTGTGCCAGCAGCCACCACTCATATCTGCTTAACATTATTTTAAATTTTTTAAAAAAACGTTTAAATAATTTTGCTAGTGTAATCTAATTTCATTTTCTATCAGGCCTGTGTGTCAGGCTTACACAGCATACAACGTTGTTTAATTGCTGTGCCAGCAGCCACCACTCATATCTGCTTAACATTATTTTAAATTTAAAAAACAAAACCTTTAAATCATTTTGCTAGTGTAATCTAATTTCATTTTCTATCAGGCCTGTTTGTCAGACTTACACAGCATAGTGTGGTTAATTGCTGTGCTAGCAGCCACCACTCATATCTGCTTAACATTATTTTAAATTAAAAAAACAAACTTTAAATCATTTTGCTAGTGTAATCTAATTTCATTTTCTATCAGGCCTGTGTGTCAGACTTACACAGCATACTGTGGTTAATGGCTGTGCTAGCAGCCACCACTCATATCTGCTTAACATTATTTTAAATTAAAAAAAAAACTTTTAAATCATTTTTCTAGTGTAATCTAATTTCATTTTCTATCAGGCCTGTGTGTCAGGCTTACACAGCATACTGTGGTTAATTGCTGTGCTAGCAGCCACCACTCATATCTGCTTAACATTATTTTAAATTTAAAAAAAACTTTTAAATCATTTTGCTAGTGTAATCTAATTTCATTTTCTATCAGGCCTGTGTGTCAGGCTTATACAGCATACTGTGGTTAATTGCTGTGCTAGCAGCCACCACTCATATCTGCTTAACATTATTTTAAATAAAAAAAAAAACGTTTAAATCATTTTGCTAGTGTAATCTAATTTAATTTTCTATCAGGCCTGTGTGTCAGGCTTACACAGCATACAACATTGTTTAATTGCTGTGCCAGCAGCCACCACTCATATCTGCTTAACATTATTTTAATTTTTTTTTAAAAAACTTTTAAATAATTTTGCTAGTGTAATCTAATTTCATTTTCTATCAGGCCTGTGTGTCAGGTTTACACAGCATACAACGTTGTTTAATTGCTGTGCCAGCAGCCACCACTCATATCTGCTTAAATTATTTTAAATTTAAAAAACAAAACCTTTAAATCATTTTGCTAGTGTAATCTAATTTCATTTTCTATCAGGCCTGTTTGTCAGGCTTATACTGCATACTGTGGATAATTGCTGTGCTAGCAGCCACCACTCATATCTGCTTAACATTATTTTAAATTAAAAAAACAAACTTTTAAATCATTTTGCTAGTGTAATCTAATTTCATTTTCTATCAGGCCTGTGTGTCAGACTTACACAGCATACTGTGGTTAATGGCTGTGCTAGCAGCCACCACTCATATCTGCTTAACATTATTTTAAATTAAAAAAACAAACTTTTAAATCATTTTGCTAGTGTAATCTAATTTCATTTTCTATCAGGCCTGTGTGTCAGACTTACACAGCATACTGTGGTTAATGGCTGTGCTAGCAGCCACCACTCATATCTGCTTAACATTATTTTAAATTAAAAAAAAAAACTTTTAAATCATTTTGCTAGTGTAATCTAATTTCATTTTCTATCAGCCCTGTGTGTCAGACTTACACAGCATACTGTGGTTAATTGCTGTGCTAGCAGCCACCACTCATATCTGCTTAACATTATTTTAAATTTAAAAAAAAACATTTAAATCATTTTGCTAGTGTAATCTAATTTCATTTTCTATCAGGCCTGTGTGTCAGGCTTATACAGCATACTGTGGTTAATTGCTGTGCTAGCAGCCACCACTCATATCTGCTTAACATTATTTTAATTTTTTTTAAAAAACTTTTAAATCATTTTGCTAGTGTAATCTAATTTCATTTTCTATCAGGCCTGTGTGTCAGGCTTACACAGCATACTGTGGTTAATTGCTGTGCTAGCAGCCACCACTCATATCTGCTTAACATTATTTTAATTTTTTTTTAAAAACTTTTAAATCATTTTGCTAGTGTAATCTAATTTAATTTTCTGTCAGGCCTGTGTGTCAGGCTTACACAGCATACAACATTGTTTAATTGCTGTGCCAGCAGCCACCACTCATATCTGCTTAACATTATTTTAAATTTTTTAAAAAAACTTTTAAATCATTTTGCTAGTGTAATCTAATTTCATTTTCTATCAGGCCTGTGTGTCAGGCTTACACAGCATACAACGTTGTTTAATTGCTGTGCCAGCAGCCACCACTCATATCTGCTTAACATTATTTTAAATTTAAAAAACAAAACTTTTAAATCATTTTGCTAGTGTAATCTAATTTCATTTTCTATCAGGCCTGTGTGTCAGGCTTACACAGCATACAACATTGTTTAATTGCTGCGCCAGCAGCCACCACTCATATCTGCTTAACATTATTTTAAATTTAAAAAAAAAACTTTTAAATCATTTTGCTAGTGTAATCTAATTTCATTTTCTATCAGGCCTGTGTGTCAGGCTTACACAGCATACTGTGGTTAATTGCTGTGCTAGCAGCCACCA
Source organism: Bombina bombina (assembly GCF_027579735.1). NCBI lineage: Eukaryota > Metazoa > Chordata > Amphibia > Anura > Bombinatoridae > Bombina > Bombina bombina. The sequence continues at coordinate 859,582,045 of NC_069501.1, forward strand.
CTCATATCTGCTTAACATTATTTTAATTTTTTTTTAAAAAACTTTTAAATCATTTTACTAGTGTAATCTAATTTCATTTTCTATCAGGCCTGTGTGTCAGGCTTACACAGCATACAACATTGTTTAATTGCTGTGCCAGCAGCCACCACTCATATCTGCTTAACATTATTTTAATTTTTTTTTAAAAACTTTTAAATCATTTTGCTAGTGTAATCTAATTTCATTTTCTATCAGGCCTGTGTGTCAGGCTTACACAGCATACAACGTTGTTTAATTGCTGTGCCAGCAGCCACCACTCATATCTGCTTAAAATTATTTTAAATTTAAAAAACAAAACTTTTAAATCATTTTGCTAGTGTAATCTAATTTCATTTTCTATCAGGCCTGTGTGTCAGGCTTACACATCATACCACGTTGTTTAATTGCTGCGCCAGCAGCCACCACTCATATCTGCTTAACATTATTTTAAATTTAAAAAAAAAACTTTTAAATCATTTTGCTAGTTTAATCTAATTTAATTTTCTATCAGGTCTGTGTCTCAGGCTCACACAGCATATACTGTGGTTAATTGCTCTGCCAGCCACCACTCCAGCCACCACTCATAAACATTATTGTAAAAAAAAAAAAAAAAATTTAAATCATTTTGCTAGTGTAATCTAATTTCATTTTCCATCAGGCCTGTGTGTCAGGCCCACATCATATAGTGTGATTAATAGCTCTTTTTTCCACCACTTATATCTGGTGTAACATTAGTGTCATCTAATTTAATTTTCTATCAGGCCTGTGTCTCAGGCTCACACAGCATATACTGTGGTTAATTGCTGTGCCAGCCACCACTCCAGCCACCACTCATAAACATTATTGTAAAAAAAAAAAAAAAAAAAATTTAAATCATTTTGCTACTGTAATCAAATTTCATTTTCTATCAGGCCTGTGTGTCAGGCTTACACAGCATACTGTGGTTAATTGCTGTGCTAGCAGCCACCACTCATATCTGCTTAACATTATTTTAAAGTTAAAAAAAAACTTTGAAATCATTTTGCTAGTGTAATCTAATTTCATTTTCTATCAGGCCTGTGTGTCAGGCTTACACAGCATACTGTGGTTAATTGCTGTGCTAGCAGCCACCACTCATATCTGCTTAACATTATTTTAAAATTTTTTTAAAAACTTTTAAATCATTTTGCTAGTGTAATCTAATTTAATTTTCTGTCAGGCCTGTGTGTCAGGCTTACACAGCATACAACATTGTTTAATTGCTGTGCCAGCAGCCACCACTCATATCTGCTTAACATTATTTTACATTTTTTTAAAAAACTTTTAAATCATTTTGCTAGTGTAATCTAATTTCATTTTCTATCAGGCCTGTGTGTCAGGCTTACACAGCATACAACGTTGTTTAATTGCTGTGCCAGCAGCCACCACTCATATCTGCTTAACATTATTTTAAATTTAAAAAACAAAACTTTTAAATCATTTTGCTAGTGTAATCTAATTTCATTTTCTATCAGGCCTGTGTGTCAGGCTTACACAGCATACAACATTGTTTAATTGCTGCGCCAGCAGCCACCACTCATATCTGCTTAACATTATTTTAAATTTTAAAAAAAATCTTTTAAATCATTTTGCTAGTGTAATCTAATTTCATTTTCTATCAGGCCTGTGTGTCAGGCTTACACAGCATACTGTGGTTAATTGCTGTGCTAGCAGCCACCACTCATATCTGCTTAACATTATTTTAATTTTTTTTTTAAAAACTTTTAAATCATTTTACTAGTGTAATCTAATTTCATTTTCTATCAGACCTGTGTGTCAGGCTTACACAGCATACAACATTGTTTAATTGCTGTGCCAGCAGCCACCACTCATATCTGCTTAACATTATTTTAAATTTAAAAAACAAAACTTTTAAATCATTTTGCTAGTGTAATCTAATTTCATTTTCTATCAGGCCTGTGTGTCAGGCTTACACAGCATACAACATTGTTTAATTGCTGCGCCAGCAGCCACCACTCATATCTGCTTAACATTATTTTAAATTTTAAAAAAAAACTTTTAAATCATTTTGCTAGTGTAATCTAATTTCATTTTCTATCAGGCCTGTGTGTCAGGCTTACACAGCATACTGTGGTTAATTGCTGTGCTAGCAGCCACCACTCATATCTGCTTAACATTATTTTAATTTTTTTTTTAAAAACTTTTAAATCATTTTACTAGTGTAATCTAATTTCATTTTCTATCAGGCCTGTGTGTCAGGCTTACACAGCATACAACATTGTTTAATTGCTGTGCCAGCAGCCACCACTCATATCTGCTTAACATTATTTTTTTTTTTTTTTTTAAAACTTTTAAATCATTTTGCTAGTGTAATCTAATTTCATTTTCTATCAGGCCTGTGTGTCAGGCTTACACAGCATACAACGTTGTTTAATTGCTGTGCCAGCAGCCACCACTCATATCTGCTTAACATTATTTTAAATTTAAAAAACAAAACTTTTAAATCATTTTGCTAGTGTAATCTAATTTCATTTTCTATCAGGCCTGTGTGTCAGGCTTACACAGCATACCACGTTGTTTAATTGCTGCGCCAGCAGCCACCACTCATATCTGCTTAACATTATTTTAAATTTAAAAAAAAAACTTTTAAATCATTTTGCTAGTTTAATCTAATTTAATTTTCTATCAGGTCTGTGTCTCAGGCTCACACAGCATATACTGTGGTTAATTGCTCTGCCAGCCACCACTCCAGCCACCACTCATAAACATTATTGTAAAAAAAAAAAAAAAAATTTAAATCATTTTGCTAGTGTAATCTAATTTCATTTTCCATCAGGCCTGTGTGTCAGGCCCACATCATATAGTGTGATTAATAGCTCTTTTTTCCACCACTTATATCTGGTGTAACATTAGTGTAATCTAATTTAATTTTCTATCAGGCCTGTGTCTCAGGCTCACACAGCATATACTGTGGTTAATTGCTGTGCCAGCCACCACTCCAGCCACCACTCATAAACATTATTGTAAAAAAAAAAAAAAAAATTTAAATCATTTTGCTACTGTAATCAAATTTCATTTTCTATCAGGCCTGTGTGTCAGGCTTACACAGCATACTGTGGTTAATTGCTGTGCTAGCAGCCACCACTCATATCTGCTTAACATTATTTTAAAGTTTAAAAAAAACTTTGAAATCATTTTGCTAGTGTAATCTAATTTCATTTTCTATCAGGCCCGTGTGTCAGGCTTATACAGCATACTGTGCTTAATTGCTGTGCTAGCAGCCACCACTCATATCTGCTTAACATTTTTTTAAATTTAAAAAAAAACTTTTAAATCATTTTGCTAGTGTAATCTAATTTCATTTTCTATCAGGCCTGTGTGTCAGGCTTACATAGCATACTGTGGTTAATTGCTGTGCTAGCAGCCACCACTTATATCTGCTTAACATTATTTTAAATTTAAAAAAAAAATTTTTAAGTCATTTTGCTAGTGTAATCTAATTTCATTTTCTATCAGGCCTGTGTGTCAGGCTTACACAGCATACAACGTTGTTTAATTGCTGTGCCAGCAGCCACCACTCATATCTGCTTAACATTATTTTAAATTTAAAAAAAAACTTTTAAATAATTTTGCTAGTGTAATCTAATTTAATTTTCTATCAGGCCTGTGTCTCAGGCTCACGCAGCATATACTGTGGTTAATTGCTGTGCCAGCCACCACTCATAAACATTATTGTAAAAAAAAAAAATAATAATAATTTTGCTAGTGTAATCTAATTTCATTTTCCATCAGGCCTGTGTGTCAGGTCCACATCATATAGTGTGATTAATAGCTCTTTTTTCCACTACTAATATCTGGTGTAACATTAGTGTAAATTTTGTTACATTTTTTTTTTACATCAGTCCTCTTCTAGTGTTATTTACTATTAGTTGCCAGGCCAGCCTGGCTGCCATTAGTGCCAGCCTGTGTGTCAGGCTGCCAGCATATACTGTGCCTACTTCCATCCTCAGTGCCAGTCCACCACTCCTATCTGGTGTAACATTAGTTTAAATTTTGTAAAAAAAAACTTTTACATCAGTCTTCTAGTGTTATTTAATTTTAGTTGCCAGGCCAGCCTGCCACTAGTGCCAGCCTGTGTGTCAGGCTGCCAGCACATACTGTGCCTACTTCTATCCTGAGTGCCATCACTCCTATCTGTTGTAACATTAGTGTAACTTTTTTTAAAAAAACGTTTACATCAGTCTGCTATTGTTATTTAATTGCAGTTGCCTGTCTGCCAGCGTGTGTGCCAGGCCCACTTTCCAACTAGTGCCACGAATCATATTTGTTATAACAGTAGTGTAAATATTTAAAATAAAAACTTTTTTGACTGTGAATCATCAGTCTGCTAGTGCAATTGAATTGCAGTTGCCTGCCTGCCAGCGTGTGTGCCAGGCCCACTTGAGAACTAGTGCCACCAATCATATTTGTTATAACAGTATTGTAAATATTTAAAATAAAAACTTTTTTGACTGAGAAACATCAGTCATCTAGTGTAATCTAATTGCAGTTGCCTTCCTCCCAGCGTGTGTGCCAGGCCCACTTGCCAACTAGTGCCACCAATCATATTTGTTATAACAGTAGTGTAAATATTTAAAACAAATATTTTTTGACTGTGAAAGATCAGTCTGCTAGTGTAATCTAATTGAAGTTGCCTGCCTGCCAGCATGTGTGCCAGGCCCACTTGCTGCCAACTATTGCCACCAATCATATTTGTTATAACAGTTTTGAAAATATTTAAAATCAAAACTTTTTTGACTGTGAATCATCAGTCTGCTAGTGCCATTGAAGTGCAGTTGCCTGTCTGCCTGCATGTGTGCCAGGCCCACTTGCCAACTAGTTACACCAATCATATTTGTTCTAACAGTATTGTAAATATTTAAAATAAAAAAATCTTAGACTGTGAATCATCAGTCTGCTAGTGCAATTGAATTGCAGTTTCCTGCCTGCCAGCGTGTGTGCCAGGCCCACTAGCCAACTAGTGCCACCAATCATATTTGTTGTAACAGTATTATAAATATTTAAAATAAAAACTTTTTTGACTGTGAATCATCAGTCTGCTAGTGTCATTGAATTGCAGTTGCCTGCCTGCCAGCGTGTGTGCCAGGCCCACTTGCTGCCAACTACTGCCACCAATCATATTTGTTATAACGGTATTGTAAATATTTAAAATAAAAACTTTCTTGACTGTGAAACATCAGTCATCTAGTGTAATCTAATTGCAGTTTCCTTCCTCCCAGCGTGTGTGCCAGGCCCACTTGCCAAGCCAACTAGTGCCACCAATCATATTTGTTCTAACAGGTTTGAAAATCTTTAAAATAAAAACTTTTTTTACTGTGAATCATCAGTCTGCTAGTGCCATTGAATTGCAGTTGCCTGCCTGCCTGCCAGCATGTGTGCCAGGCCCACTTGCCGTTTCCAACTAGGGCCACCAATCATATTTGTTCTAACAGTATAGTAAAAATTTTTTTACAAATGTGTCGGTGGATGTCACGTGGGTGCCTGCTAGAAGAGAAGAAGAAGAGGGGGAAAGTTCAGATGGGGAGACAGAGAGGAGGAGGAGGAGACGAGTTGGAAGCAGGGGGAGGTCGTCGCAAGGAGCTAGTGGCACAGTCAGACAGCATGCATCGGCACCCGGGGTCAGCCAGACAGCACGCCGACGCCAATCAACGCATGCTGTTGACACCACCAGAATGCCGTCATCGCAGAGCTCAGCAGTGTAGCATTTTTTTTGTGTGTCTGCCTCTGACAACAGTGATGCCATTTGCAACCTGTGCCAAAAGAAACTGAGTCGTGGGAAGTCCAACACCCACCTAGGTACAACTGCTTTGCAAAGGCACATGGTCTCACATCACAAAGGCCGATGGGAAGAACACATGAGTAGAAGCAGCACACAAACTCAAAGCCGCCCTCCTCCTCCTGCTCCAGCATCTTCAGCCACGTCAACAACTGCTGTCCTTCTTGCCCCCTCTCAACCATCCTCCACTCGGTCTCCCTTACGTAGCAGTTCCTGGTCATCTGCCCACAGTCAGGTGTCTGTCAAGGACATGTTTGAGCGTAAGAAGCCAATTTCTCAAAGTCACCTCTTTGCCCGGCATCTGACAGCTGGCTTGTCTGAACTCTTAGCCCGCCAGCTTTTACCATACAAGCTGGTGGAGTCTGATACTTTCAAAAAAATTTGTATCTATTGGGACACCGCAGTGGAAGGTACCTGGCAGAAATTTCTTTTCGCAAAAGGCAATCCCAAACCTGTACTCTATTGTGCGAAATTAAGTAATAGCATGTCTTGCACACAGCGTTGGGGCAAGGGTCCATATGACCACTGATAGCTGGTCTGCAAAGCATGGTCAGGGCAGGTATATCACCTACACTGCGCATTGGGTAAACCTGCTGACGTCTGACAAGCATGGAATGCGTGGCTCTGCAGAGGAGTTGGTGACACCGCCATGACTTGCAGGTAGGCCTGCTGCTACCTCCTCTACTCCTCCTACTCCATCCTCTTCCATAACCTCTTCCTCGGCTGAGTCCTCTTCTGCTTCTGCGTCTTGCTCCACATCAACGGCACCCCCCAGCTTCCCAGGTACTATTCAACATCCCGGATACGGCAGTGTCACGCCGTCTTGGGGTTGACTTGCCTGAAAGCGGAGAGTCATACCGCACCAGCACTCCTGTCCGCCCCGGAACGCACAGGTGGATCAGTGGCTGACTCCGCACCAACTGGAGATTGGCAAGGTTGTTTCTGACAATGGAAGTAATTTGGTGGCGGCATTGAAATTGGGCAAGTTGACACATGTGCCGTGCACATTGTCAACTTGATTGTGCAACGCTTTGTGCATAAGTACCCAGGCTTACAGGACGTCCTGAAGCAGGCCAGGAAGGTGTGTGGCCATTTCAGGCGTTCCTACACGGCCATGGCGCACTTTTCCGATATCCAGCGTCGAAACAACCTGCCAGTGAGGCGCTTGATTTGCGACAGCCTGACACGGTGGAATTCAACACTCCTAATGTTCGACCGCCTGCTCCAACAAGAAAAAGCTGTTAATGAGTATTTGTATGACCGGGTGCTAGGACAGCCTCTGGGGAGCTGGGGATTTTTTTGCCAAATTACTGGACGCTCATGCGCAATGCCTGTAGGCTCATACGTCCTTTTGAGGAGGTGACAAACCTTGTCAGTCGCACCGAAGGCACCATCAGCGACATCATACCATTTGTTTTCTTCCTGGAGCGTGCCCTGCGAAGAGTGCAGGATTAGGCCATAGATGAGCGTGAAAAGGAAGAGGAAGAGTTGTGGTGTCTATCACCACCAGAAACAGCCTTATTAGCATCGCTTGCTGGACCTGCGGTAAAGCAGGAAGAGGATTGTGAGGAAGAGGAGTCAGAGGAGGAATGTGGCTTTGAGGAGGAGGAGGAGGAGGAGGAGGAAGACCAAGCACAACAGGCATCCCAGGGTGCTCGTTGTTGTCACCTATCTGGTACCCGTGGTATTGCACGTGGCTGGGGGAAAGAAGATACCCTCAGTGACATCAGTGAGGACGAGGAACGGGACATGATTAGCTCGGCATCCAACCTTGTGCAAATGGGGTCTTCCATGCTGTCGTGCCTGTTGAGGGACCCTCGTATAAAAAAGCTGAAGGAGAATGACCTGTACTGGGTGTCCACGCTACTAGAACCCCGGTATAAGCATAAAGTGCCTGAAATGTTACCAAATTCCCACAAGTCGGAAAGGATGGAGCATTTCAAAAATAAATTAAAAACTATGCTTTACACAGTGTATAAGGGTGATGTCACAGCACAACGGGAATCTAACAGGGGAAGATATGAAAGTAATCCTCCTCCTCCCACGACCACGGCGGCAAGGACAGGACACTTTCCTGATGTCTTGTTGATGGAGGACATGCGGACCTTTTTAACTCCTATGCATCGCCAGAGCCTTTCGATATCCAGCCTCAGAGAAAGATTCAACCGACAGGTAACAGACTACCTAGCATTAACTGTGGATCTCGACACTCTGAGGAGCGATGGACCCCTTGACTACTGGGTGTGCAGGCTTGACCTGTGGCCTGAGCTATCCCAATCTGCAATCGAACTTCTGGCCCGCCCCACTTCAAGTGTCCTGTCAGAAAGGACTTTCAGTGCAGCAGGAGGTTTTGTCACTGAGAAGAGAAGTCGCCTAGGTCAAAAAAGCCTTGACTATCTCACCTTTATTAAAGTGAATGAGGGATGGATCCCGAAGGGACTGACATTGGGCGATACATTTGAGTAAAAAAGGCCTGATGATGAGATGAGCTGCCTTGGGCTACAAATGGTACACACGCTGGCGTATTTTTTCTTAGAATGCAGGATGACTTGCGTGACTTATCCGCCAACAACTAGTGTTCAAGCCGCAAGGTTTTAGGGCACTTTCTGTTTTGCAAACATCAATTTTTCTGGCCGCTGTTACAGCAGCGGCTGCAACAATACCGAATTTTTCAGGCATTTGTACATGCCTAATTTTTCTGACCTCTGGTGCTGCACTGTGGCTACAAAACTCAAACCAAAAAAAAGGCACATAACAGTGATTAAACTGTTAAGAATAGTACTACTTAACACACCACTCATATCTGGTGGCACAGTACATTGCAAGCGCAGTGCCCCAAATTTGAAGTAGGAGGACCGACCAAGCATCTCCGGGTTCCCTGACCGCACGTCTTGTTGTTATATTTGGTGGGGGTAATCAGGCAGGCCGTATAGACCTCCCCCGATAGGGGGAGTAAAAGGGATTAAAGTGCTAAGAATAGTACAAATTAACACAAACTAGTTACCATGGGTCCCAGATTGTGGTTATATTTGGTGAGGGTAATCAGGCAGGCCGTATAGACCTCCCCCGATAGGGGGAGTAACAGGGATTAAAGTAACAGGGATTAAAGTGCTAACAATAGTACTACTTAACACAACCTAGTTACCATGGGTCACAGACCACATGTTTTATTATTATACTTTTTCAGGGTAATTATATATCTATCAAATCTATCTATCTTCTATCGATTTTATCTAACTATCAATCTATGTATATCTATCAAATCTATCTATCTCATGGCCGGACTGTTTTGAGACAGCCACTTGTGTTTAGGACAAATTTGAAGTAGGAGGACAGACCAATCATCTTCTTCCATCTCCCTGTTCCAAAAATGCAGCCCATATAGACCTCCCCCGATAGGGGGAGTAACAGGTAGTAGTAAACTGCTAAGAATAGTACTACTTAACACACCACAGGTCCCAGACCGCATATCTTATTGTTATACTCTGTCAGGGAAATTATATATCTTTCAAATCTATCTATTTATCTATCAAATCTATCTAACTATCAATCGTATCTATCAAATGTATATTGCATCTATTGATCAATGTAATTCGTATCTATCAAATGTATATTGCATCTTTTGATCTATGTAATTCGTATCTATCAAATGTATATTGCATCTTTTGATTTATGTAATTCATATCTATCAAATGTATATTGCATCTATTGATCTATGTAATTCATATCTATCAAATGTATATTGCATCTATTGATCTATGTAATTTGTATCTATCATATGTATATTGCATCTATTGAGCTATGTAATCTATGTATCTATCTATCTATCTATCTATCTATCAAATCTATCTATATCGTGGTTGTGCAAATGGACTGTTTGCGGTTGTTTGCAGTGCGTTACACGGAGAGTTTGGTCTGTCACTGTGAAGCGGGCGTAACCCTTACACTACCTGATCGATACAACATCATAACTGATGTTTTAAAGCACGTTATTCCAAACAATTTATGAATGTTAGGTGATTTAGGCCCTTTATGGGTTAAAAGCAGACTCTGCATCAACTATGTAATTTTCCATGCGAGTTTTGCCATGGATCCCCATCCAGCATGCCACAGTCCAGGTGTTAGTCCCCTTGAAACAACTTTTCCATCACTATTGTGGCCAGAAAGAGTCCTTGTGGGTTTTAAAGTTCGCCTGCCTATTGAAGTCAATGGCGGTTCGCCGGTTCGCAAACAGTAGCGGAAGTTCGAGTCCGCCGTTCACGAACCGTAATTTTTAAGTTTGCGACATCACTATCCACTGCTACTGTACCTGTCCTTTTAGGTGGTTCGCCCACTGCTGCTCAAGCAGAATCAGATTTCAGAGAAGCTTGTTTACCAGGCTGCAGTGTTTCTGATCCCCAATAAAGGCAGCTAAACTTGTGGTGACTGAAAAACAACCAGGAAAAAGAAAGAAAACTCTGAAAAGAAAGCAAGCAATTTGCTGTGGTAATTTTTTTTTGTGCTATAGGGGCGTATTTTAGGCCCCTTGTTTCTGGACGAGACTGAAGGCTCACCAGAAACAGAAGTTCCATAACTTGTCTGCCTGCTCTGAGGCACTCCATAACTTGTCCACCTGCTCTGAGGCACGCCATAACTTGTTCACCTGCTCTGAGGCACGCCATAACTTGTCCACCTGCTCTGAGGCACGCCATAACTTGTCCACCTGCTCTGAGGCACGCCATAACTTGTCCACCTGCTCTGAGGCACGCCATAACTTGTCCACCTGCTCTGCGGTTGCGGACAGAAATTAACACAATTGAATACGGTCAGGTTGATTGACACTCCCTGCTAGCGACCAATCTGCAGGGGGTGGCATTGCACCAGCAGTTCACAAAAACTGCTTGTGCAATGATTAATGCCGATAGCGTATGCTGTCAGCATTTATCGATGTGCAGCAATGTGCAGTGGACATGATACGCTACTTCGTATCATGTCGGCTTGCACATTGATAAATATACCCCATAGAGGCCCATTTATCAAGCTCCGTATGGAGCTGGAAGGGACGTATTTCTGGCAAGTCTTCAGACTCGCCAGAAACAGCAGTTATGAAGCAGCGGTCTAAAGACCGTTGCTCCATAACCCTGTCCGCCTGCTCTGATGAGGAGGACAGGAATCTCCACAATTCAACCCGATCGAATACGATCAGGTTGATTGACACCTCCCTGCTGGCGGCTGATTGGCCACGAGTCAGCAGGGGGCGGCATTGCACCAGCAGCTCTTGTGAGCTGCTGGTGCAATGCTGAATACGGAGAGCGTATTGCTCTCCACATTCAGCAAGGTCTTGCGGACCTGACTCTTGTGTATGTGTGTGTGTGTGTGTTTGCATGTCTTTGTGTGTGTACACATGTTTTTGTGTGTGTATGTATGTGTGCATGTGTTTTTGTGTGTTTGAATGTGTGCGTGTGTGTATATATATATATATATATATATATATATATATATTTACAGGGCGGAACTAACATTGGTGCAGCAGGTGCAGTGGCACCTGGACCCAAGGGCTGGCATGCCCCATAGCAGTCAGTCTATAAATAGGCTTGTGCAGAATGTGCACAATTTTAATACAGGTGGACCTTTTATTAGTGCAGGTTACAGGTGTATCTATCTATCTATCTATCCTCAAAATCATTATACAGAGTTAATCTGTATAAAATCTGTATAAAAAATTGCACCAGGGCCCTCTGTTAAGTAGGTCCGATACTGTATATATATATAAAGCCATGCTTTGGAAGGGGTGTTGTACAAATGATGGGGTCCCTGCCACAAACCTTGAACAGGGGGCCAGTGAGTTCTAGTTACTCCTCTGCATAATATATATAAAAAATGCCACTTACAATACAAACAATGCTAATTGTCAACAGTCATACAGGCATACCTCAGAGATTTTGCAGGTTTGGTTTCAGACAGCCGCAATAAAGTGAATATAGCAATATAGTGAGTCACAATAATTTGTTTTCGTGTCCCATTACATATAAAAGTTATATTTACACTATACTGTAGTATATTGAGTGTGCAATAGGATTATGTCTAAACAAACAATGTACTTACCTTAGTTAAAAAATACTTTATTACTAAAAAATGCTAACCATCAACTGAGCCTTCAGTGAGTCATAATCTTTTTGCTGGTGGTGTGTATATAAGTGTATACATGTATATTTATATAAATCTGTTGGAAAAATGGCACCGCTCTACACATGGTTGGCAGTTGCCACAAACCTTCAATTTGTAAAAAGAGCAATATCTGTGAAGCGCAATAAAACGAGATATGCCTGTACATCCAATTGGCTGGTATTGAAATAGTATGTGAAGCAGGAAGGCTACATAGTAGCTCAGCTAATATAAACTACTGATATTGGTAAACTAAATAAGTCAGTGACTATTTTTTTTCAAATGATGAATTAGCTTATTTTATTATTGTTTATTTATTTATGTTAGTGGACAGCTATGTGGATTTGCTAAGAGGCCCTTCTCAACTTGCAGTTTACTTTCATGACCACATCAACTTCTCATAATACCTCCTCCAATGAAATGACAGCAGTCATTTATATGTTATATGACTATGTTATTATATTTTGTGAATCAGTTATTGGAAATAGCCAAGGCTAGTTGTGCACATGAAATTGAAACACATAAATTTGCTACATTAAATTTTGTGTAGTGACTGTATGAAGGTATTACAATAGAGCCAGACATTTTAATCAAATGTGCAGAAGTCTGTAGCCATGTATTGATAAACATGACAAGGCACGCACCACAATAAAACTTACCTGGGGCTGACCTTGCCCACCAAACTGTAATTCTAATCTCAACTCAGTCCATAATTGAAATTTTCCTTTATACAGCTACTGCCGGACAGAAAAAGATTTGCAGAATTGTTTACTGATACAAGTCACATTCTAAATGAAAATAAACTGTTGTCTTGTTTAATCATGGTTATTTCAAATGCATTAACTGAGTGAATAATTTGTAAATGCAACATACTACAGTCACAGAATGTAACACACTGTACTATAAGTTTTGCTGAGATAAAAAAAAATTAAGAATACAAAATCAGCATAGTCTAAAACAATTTTTTTTACGGAATGCAAAGCTTCTTAATGATTTATTTAGCAAAAAGTTAGTGTAAGGCCCAGCATGGGCCTGGAGCGTGCAAAGGGTTAAGGCTGTAGGTTAGTGAGATAGAAGAAGAGGGTTGGATTAGTGCCTGCAACAATGTTGCAGTTTTATGGAGGTCCCCTCCTTACCGTAAAAGCTGGGAGCAAGCAAGCTACTTCCTCTTCTCCATCCAGTCCCAAAGGTGTGAAGTCTCTTCTTTGGACATGCATCGTTCAAGACGTTCCATCCTGCCACCAAGACGTTATATAGAAGGCAAGAATCCATCATCTCCTGCAAATAGAGATAAGCAGATAAGTATTGCTTCTTTATCTGAGGAGGATATTGATATTATAACCCCCACTCAAATGCAGCATGAGGTCCAGGCCTTAGTTCCTGTGTCTCATAGTGAGCAGGATGTTAATGTTCAAATTACTCCTAGTGAATCTCAACATGATATGCAATCAGTTCAACCCCCTGTAAATCTGGCATCAGTGTTATCAACTCATCATTTGCCAGTGGTTTTTCTGTATACTTAACACATTTACAGGCAAACCCATTCAATACATACATACACTTATCAATAACACTACATACACTCCATACCCCATCCCCTCTCATACTACACTCCATACCCCATTCCCTGTAATCCCATTCCCTGTAATCCCATACCCCATTCCCTTTAAGCCCATACCCCATTCCCTTTAAGACCATACCCCATTCCCTGTAAACCCATACCCCATTCCCTGTAAGCCCATACCCATACCATAGGTAGATTTTGTTTACATATCCTCATTTTAGTCTTTTTATACATTTTTTTGTTAAATACTCCTTATCCTCTTTATTTATATCCCTTTCACACTTTGAGCACTTTTTAATTTTTGTTATTTATTTTGACCCCCTTTCATTTGGGCACATTCACTTTTGGTTGGAGTATGTCTGGAGGGGGGGATAGGGGGCAGATTAGCCCGGAACTATTAGAGTTCCTCCAGATTCAGTTCAGGGAAGAGGTTAAAGGGAGGTCAGGCAGGAGCTTAGTTAGGAGAGGGGGGGAGGGAGGTGGAGAGGAAGAGGAACAGGACAGGAAGAGGGACATGAAGGGGACAGGAAGGGGGGGAGGAAGCTATGGGTGGACCTGGTCACTTTATTCAAGATGAACAAGTGGCTGGGCCCAGTGGCGTGCAGCGTAGTGCTTCACAGTCCGGGAAACAGAGGACATCATCACAGGGGAAAACCAAGCTGACTAGGGAGGCGAGGTATACTATGGAGGTGAAGGAGCCCCTCGTAGACTCTTATATGGACAGGGCTAGGAGGCTGCAGGCTCAGAAGGCCACCCCTAGGGAGAGAGGAAGCTATGGTTGGAGATCAGGGATGCAGTTAATGCAGTGGGGGCACGTAACAGGGATGTCGAGTCTATAAAGCATCGCTACCGGGACTCCAAAATGGAACTCAAAAGAAAGATCTCCAGGGAGTACAAATACGCAACAGGGACCGGTGGTGACCCTGAAATGACTGTGGAGTATTCCCGATGGGAGGAAATGTTGCGTCCCAGCATCTCCGAGGTGGCCATAGTCGGGATCTGAGGAGTCGATACTGGGAACCTGCCACTCTTATCTGACGGTAAGCTCATTTAATAATCTCTTTTAAAGAATGTATTTAAGGATATGATAAACGCAATTGCGCTTTTTTACACATTATTACGTAAATGCATTCACAATTGCCTTGAGATTACATTGGTATCTAGGCTACAGATTAGGCGTGCATTTAAACAGACTGAAAACAAATGCAAAAACACATTCAGATTGACCAGATAGATATCAGAAACACGGTTTGGAAAATGCGGAAATCGTATTGATTGTTATATTTCAAAGTGGATTAATGAGGCTGCATTTGTAATTATATTGTAAGCAAAAGCATTTACATCTTTATTTGGAACTATGCTAATATATATATTTCTTTATTTTTACAATATACAGAGTCTGGGGAGGAGGCAGCACAGCAACTACAGGCTCCTCCTTCACCCAGGTATGAGAGTGGTGTTGATGACTCGCCACCTCGGGGAGACATGGAAGATATCCCTCTATTTTCATCCTCGGAAGAAGTGAGAAGAGATCCCTGCAGCAGCCCCTCCTGCACCAGCAGCCCCTCTTGCACCAGCAGCCACTCTTGCAGCAGCAGCTCGCCGTGCAGCAGCAGCCCGCCATGCACCAGCAGCCCCTCAGGAGGAGATAGCAGAACTGCAGATATTATGCGATTTTCAAGAATAGATGCGTGCCACCTGGAGGGAAAATGTTGAAAGCAGAACCCAGCAGACAGAAGAAATTCATGCCATTCGACAAGGCCAAACAGAGCTTATCCAAGGCCAAAGAGAGATTATCCAAGGACAAAGAGAGATTATCCAAGGACAAAGCGAGATCTTGCATACTCTCAGAGATATATTGCAGGTTCTCCGAGAGGCAAATAATGTGCCATCTGCTGCTGGGCCATCTGCTGCTGAGCCATCTGCTGCTGGGCCAGCTGATCCTGGGTCATCTGATCCTGGACCATCTGCTGCTTGGGCATCTGCTGCTGGGCCATCTGATCCTAGTCCATCTGCTCCTAGTACTCCTCAATCTCCTCCTCAGCTGGGTCATCCCAGTACTCCTCCTTCCCCTCTTCCCAAAACATTTCCGATGAGAACATGTCAGAGGGGGCTGTCCCCCCCCCCCCCCAGAGCCTCAGTCTCATAGGAAGAGGGGAAGGAAGAGGACATAAGTATTTTTATATATATTTAGTTATTTAATGTGTAATGGATAGGTATGTGATGATGTGGTCTTCTTACACTTGTGAACCACACTCTGTATATAATCTGCTTCTATGGGACTGGGTCCATGGAGGCAGATTGTTTGCAGAGTGTGGTTTACAAGTGTGTGGACACCACATCATCACATACCTATACTTGTTCATTACATTGATTGGTTTCTGTGATGTGATGTCCAAACTGTTTCCCTAATCTCAAACAAAATGACCATTACAATTATACATGATGGCATATCACTGTTTGAATGCCAACAACACAGCTTAAAGGGACAGTCAGAACATTATTGTTGTTTACAAAGAAAACACTTTATTACACATTATCAAGTTTGGAAAAACAACACTTAGAGAAATACACCTTTTACTTCTGTGATTAACCTTGTATCTATGCCTTTGAAAAATGACCACTTATTTATGTTCTTTTGACAGACCGCCATTTCAGCCAATCACTGATCAATCCAGGGTAACTATACTGCATGAGCTCAAGGTTTTCTATATGAAAATGCAAAAAAATGTCCTCTAGTGGTCAAAATGCATTCAGATTAGATGCACTCTTCAAGCTCTAAGAAATGAGCAGATGAACCTCCTAGGTTTAGCTATCAACAAAGAATAACAAGAGAACTAAGAGGAATTGGTGATAAACGTTTGAGATATTTTTTGCTAAAAATTGCATTTTTTGGACATTAAAATCATTACTGTTTATCTTGACTTGACTGTCCCTTTAAAAATAGCACATGCTAACATATACCAATCCTTAGGGATTGTTGGTATATCTACATGTACTTGTTCAAACAAAAAAATATTGGAATAGGATACTAAACCTGTATGCCATATTTCTATTGACGTGTTAAATAAAGTCTATTTTCTTAAAGAGACATTATGTGTTTGAATTATTTAAGAAAGACATTTTATTTAGAAGGCATATGGTTTTACGAGTTACTTTATAAATATATGCTCACACTAATATATTTGGAGATTAACCAATGTGGAACTCATACATGACACAATACTGAGCATTTACATTAAAGGGACCGCATACAATCATTTTCAGAGAACTGCATGTAATAGACACTACTATAAAGAACAAGATGACCACATACTGATATCAAAATCCATGAGAAAATGGTTTAAAGATTTACTTAGAAAATCTGTTTAGCTATGTTGAAAAGTTAGCTTGAAAGCACATTCCAAGTGAGAAATAAGACAACCCCCCTTCCTTTGCATATGAAAAGACCCTTTACACAAACAGGAGCAAGCTGGAGAAGGTAGCTGTTGGTACTCACATCAAACTTTGAGGCTTCGGTAGGAGTCAGAAAATCACAGCAATGGTATTTAAACATAAGCAAAACTAGACATTGATTATAAAAAAAGGACTATATATAGATAGAAAAAACGTATATGTGTTTAATAAATTAGGGTATAATGTCCCTTTAATAAAAAATACCACGACAAAACATCTAGAATAAGTAGGCATCTCTTTATCATCTATGGTTCAACAATGTACATGATTGACACTATCCATACTCGACATGGTTTTAAACTTGTCTTCTCATTCACAAACATGGGTTACGTGCAAATTCAAATATTGCGGGACTACATAATCCAGACGGATTTTACACCTTGGCATGTGACGTCTTAATTAACATTGCGCATCGTTGATCGCGTAAAAACGCCATCCAATCAAAGGCGCATCCTTGATCACGTAAAACGCCATCCAATCAAAGGCACATCCTTGATTGCGTAAAAACGCCATCCAATCAAAGGCGCATCCTTGATCGCGTAAAAACGTCAGCCAATACAAGGACTCATTTGACAGCTTTGCAAGTGACGTCTTAAGCAACATGGTGCATCCTTGATCGCGTAAAAACATCAGCCAATACAAGGACTCATTTGACAGCTTGGCATGTGATGTCTTAAGCAACATGGCGCATCCGAGATTGCGTAAAAACGTCAGCCAATACAAGGACTTATTTGACAGCTTGGCATGTCACTAAGAAACGTATTTATATTTTATAAACTAGTATGTGCTATATTGGTAGCTAGCAATGTCCCGCTAGATAACGTAATACTGTGATATGTGAAATAGAATCCATTGTTGAAACTAAAGATATATTTAATTAGAAACAGAGGATTATTAACTATTTAGCAAGCAGCAGGGTTTAAATAGACCGGAAAACAACATTTTATGTTACACGATTATGTAGGACATTGCAATTTGAAATACATTTTCACATTGAATTTTAATCTTTGGATTATTGTGTTTCATGTCCCTTTAAATGAGAAATAATGCTAGGAGATACATTATGAAAATAGGGATTGGTTATACATTATATGCTACCTATAGCTATGGTGTCCATCTTTAACATTTAAAAAGGGACACATGAGAAATACATATGTCAGGGATGTTTTCAGATATGTTAAGATTTATTTGGAATAACAATAATGACATATGTATTGATCAAACATGTCACTTATTCAAGTTGAAATATGGTCAGCCTGCCTATAGCAATATATCGTCGGATAATTAAAGATAAAAAATAATAAGAGAAATATATTAATCATCTAAAATATGCGCATTACACACAGTGATTGATTTTGTTACACTACTACAATAAGATATAAGTGAAATTGGAATACATGTGCTGGCAACATTCAAATAATAGTCAGTTTTTAAAAATATTATATGTCCATGTTGATGTAAAAAGGAAAAAAATACATTAGAACTGCATATCCATTCCTTAAGAATTGTGGTCAGCATCACTTAAAGGGACATGAAATACAAACATTTAAGTTTCAGAATTCACAGAGAGGATACTATTTACATAAAATTAAAAAAATACATAGATTCTCTCATTGTATAAATCCTGGGATCATTTGTTAAAGTTGCATCAATTCACGAATAGTTGATAAATGAACACATGGATGTGCAAAAAAAAGAAAATATATACATATACAACCAGCAATATATATAGAGAACTTCAGTTCTATGATAATCATAATCTTGCAAAGATAAACCTTTATGAAAAGTATATCAAGAAAATAAATCAAATTAAATTTGAGATGTAAATATTAAATTTATTGACAATTGTATTATATTTATGAATCCTGAAAGACCATTATTTGGTTTCATGTCCCTTTAAGGATTAACCACATAAAATATAGATTTCAAACAATGACATGAATAAAGAGGACAAATAATATTGGAATGACATGTATTTTATTATTATGTCATAAAACATAAAGAATTAAGATGTTACAAAAAACATATCGATATATCAGACCCATTGGAGCCATTTGACAAGGTGACATAGTGCATCACAGTCCTTGGAGGGAGTTGACAAGGGCCAACACAGCCCCATTAAAGCCATTTGACAAGGTAAAAGAGAGCATCACAGTCCTTAGAGAGAGTTGACAAGGGCCAACACAGCCCCATTGGAGCCATTTGACAAGGTAAAAGAGTGCATCACAGTCCTTGGAGGGAGTTGACAAGGGCCAACACAGCCCCATTGGATCCATTTGACAAGGTGAAAGAGTTCATCACAGTCCTTGGAGGGAGTTGACAAGGGCCAACACAGCCCCATTGAAGCCATTTGACAAGGTGAAAGAGTTCATCACAGTCCTAGGAGGGAGTTGACAAGGGCCAACACAGCCCTATTGGAGCCATTTGACAAGGTAAAAGAGTTCATCACAGTCCTTGGAGGGAGTTGACAAGGGCCAACACAGCCCCATTGGAGCCATTTGACAAGGTAAAAGAGTGCATCACAGCCTTTGGAGGGAGTTGACAAGGGCCAAAACAGCCCCATTGGAGCCATTTGACAAGGTGCCACAGTGCATCACAGTCCTTGGAGGGAGTTGACAAGGGCCAACACAGCCCCATGGGAGACATTTGACAAGGTGAAAGAGTGCAACAGGCACAACAAATAACAAAAAAGGCCAAATGGCAACAATAAATAAAAAAGTTACATGTGGACGGAAGATTCGTATCTGCGTCCTCGGAGCATCTCCGGATCCTCCACTTATGGGTCATCAGCATCACACTCATCGTCCTGTGCATGTCCAACTACAGATTCAGTATACAGTGTACAAGGCCCAGCACTAGTACCCAGGCAAGTAGGTGCACGCTGTAGGGACCCTGCACTAGTCCCTTGTAGAATCCAAAGAAGCAGAAAAACAGCAGCACCTTGTAAATGCAAAAATTCTTCCTTTATTGGTTTAACATCATGGCAGACAAGAGATACAACGTTTCGGTCATGCACTGACCTTAATCATGTTCTAAATAACATCATAACTGCTCACACTTTATACCCTTACTCAGAGGGGAGGGGCTCAATTACCTGGTTCAGGTGTAATCAAGTACATTCCTAACCTACATACTCCCTCTAGTGGTTGTTAGCAGAGAGATCATTCTTCTTTAACCCTCAAAGACCTGTAAATACATACAACCTAAGTTAAAAACAATATATAGCATATTTATATATATTAAAATTAAACAAACAATATGTGGACAAGTTTACGTTCATTTTGAATAAGTGCTCTCTAGATCTCTTAGTGCTTACCGTTGAATATCTGCAGCAAGATTTGGAGAAGCAGGGCACTGAAATTACACACTTGGAAGAGGTCTTGAAATCCATGTTGTCCGCTGATGATATGGATAAACTGCTAGCCACAACAAATGCCAACATTGCGGAACTCCAAAAAATCATTGAGGCCCGTAAAAGACAGAAATTCCTCCGTGATGAAGAAGATTACCGGAGTGGGAATGTGTATCGGTGCATGACCGAAACGTTGTAGCTCTTGTCTGCCATGATGTTAAACCAATAAAGGAAGAATTTTTGCATTTACAAGGTGCTGCTGTTTTTCTGCTTCTTTGGATTCTACAAGGGACTAGTGCAGGGTCCCTACAGCGTGCACCTACTTGCCTGGGTACTAGTGCTGGGCCTTGTACACTGTATACTAATTGCTGGACTGCATTTGGCTGCTTGCACTGGTTTAAAGTAACCCACTTCCAAAATGGATAAAACACAGATCGAAACAGGTGTGCAGACTTTTACATATAGCGACCTGGAGGCCGCTAGGATCACCACATTGGTACGTGGATCAAGAAATTTCCTACAGACTCTCCCTACTGAGGTCTCTACAAAAGAATATGAAAAGTTGAAAAAGAAACATCTTGCCTATGAACTGCACGCCACTACCCTAGCTGAATACCATAGGGTGCGGCGTATACCGAGGGGCATTCGAATGAACACCAGGCCCACCCTGATGAGAGAGAACAAAGAATATGTGGACAAGTTTACGTTCATTTTGAATAAGTGCTCTCTAGATCTCTTAGTGCTTACCGTTGAATATCTGCAGCAAGATTTGGAGAAGCAGGGCACTGAAATTACACACTTGGAAGAGGTCTTGAAATCCATGTTGTCCGCTGATGATATGGATAAACTGCTAGCCACAACAAATGCCAACATTGCGGAACTCCAAAAAATCATTGAGGCCCGTAAAAGACAGAAATTCCTCCGTGATGAAGAAGATTACCGGAGTGGGAATGTGTATCGGTGGACAGCGGGCGCTCAGGATGACAACAATAGACGCCAAGGAGGAACCAATTGGAGGAGGCAGCGACGCGCACATGACCGGCGCGGACACTCCACGTCATCAACAGGCGACTCATCGTCGGGGGACTCAAGCGAAAACATCGAGGCGGAAGAAAACACCGCCGGAGTCGGAACCAGCAAGGCGCATGTACAGCAGAAGCAACGGCCACAGAGGACGACCCGCAAAAAGATCAAGTAGATTTGGGGGTAAATATATCCGGACACACTTTGACAGAAACTGAGCAGACTGTTATTGAGAAAGGACTGTCATTTTGCCCCCTATCTAAATGTAACTTCTTCGATTTGCATAAAGATCTTCATTCCTTCTTCAGGACTCTAAAATTGAAAGCATTTTTTGGTAATACTGCTACTGATTATTGTAATAAGTCTCGTTTAAGTAACAATCTAACATTGGGTAAATTAAACCTTAGAAATAAGAGTAGCTTTACACCTGTTATTCACAATTCGAGCATAGATACTTTTATTCAATTGGTGCTAAAAGATGTAAGCCTATTACAGAACAGAGGTACACTGAATAAAAGCAAAATCAAGCCTAATTTTACATCAGCAGAGTTTAAGGCATTAAAAGATCTTAGCAGTAACAAACATATAATATGCAAGCCGGCTGATAAGGGCGGGGCCACTGTGATACTCGACAGGGACTACTATATACAGGAGATTAAGACTCAGCTACAGGATGGGGACGTTTACTTGCCACTGGATAGGGATCCTTCATTTGAGGTTAAAAAAGAACTTGAGAAATGTGTATCTAAGGCAATGTGTAATTGTCTAATTACTGGAAATGAGAAAAGCTTTTTGATTCCAGATAAATTCTCCATACCAGTCTTTTACACATTGCTGAAGATACACAAGAATCTTGATAAACCGCCGGGCCGTCCAATAGTGGCAAGTACCAACTCCATCCTTACTAATGTATCTATATATCTGGATAGGATATTAAGACCATTGGTCACTACAGCCATATCCTATATTAAAGACACAGGTGATTTCCTTCAAAAATTACAGGAGGTAGTTTTACAGAGTGATAAATTTATTCTCTATACACTGGATGTGAGTAGCCTATATACTTCTATCACACATAATAGTGGTTTAGATGCTACTAAGCAGGCTATCACATCCAGTGGTTTATTACCTACCCTTGAGAGGGAATTTGTTATGGAGTTACTACAACTAGTTCTTTATTGTAACTATTTCCTGTTTCAGAGTCAGTTTTATATCCAATGTCAGGGGACTGCTATGGGGTCAAATGTCGCCCCCACATATGCCAACATCTATATGAACATGTATGAAGAAAAGTTTGTATACACTAATGGCATGTTCCAGGAATATGGACTTTGCTGGTTTCGTTACATAGATGACGTGTTTGGCATATGGGGGGGCGACATTGACTCCTTATATGAATTTGTAGCAGATTTAAATATTTCAACAAGATTTATAAAATTCCAATTGAACCTGAGCGAGGAATCGGTCCCTTTCTTGGACACACTGATAATCAAGGATGGTAGGTCTTTAAAAACTGATTTGTATAAAAAAATGAGTGATAGAAACAGCCTATTGAGGTTTGATAGTGCACACTCTCCATCCTTGATTAGAAGTTTGCCCAAAAGCCAGCTCCTACGTGTGAAGCGAATAGTCTCAGATGAGAATAAGATGACCTCTAGACTCAAAGAGATGGGCAATTGTTTTCTCAAAAGGGGTTTTCCTAAATCCCTGATTGACAGTCAAATTAAAGAAATTGAGGCTCCCAATAGGGAACTAATTCCTAAGGGAAATAATGTAAATAGGAAATTTCAGAAAAAGGAGAGACTTGTATTTGTATCTGAGTTTAACCCACTTAGTAATAAAATAAATGGTATCATCAGGAAACATTGGCCAATGATAAAGGATTTAAACAAGCACATTAAAGAATTCCAAGAGCCCCCTATGCCAGCCTATAGGAGATGTAGAAATATTAGGGACACTTTGGTCAAAGCTGACATTGGCCCAGAGAAGGGTCTGAGACAGACACATATTAGTAGTCCCCGGATGGGTTGCTATCCTTGTTTAGGATGCTGCAACTGCAACAGCATGATCAAAGGTGGGGTATTTCTACACCCCCTAACAGGTAAGAGATATAATATCTCTGGATACTATACTTGCAATACAGATTTTATTATTTATCTGATTAAATGCCCCTGCTCTAAAATCTATGTAGGGGAGTCAACACGCAGGGCCAGGGATCGCATAAATGAACATAAATCCAATATTCGTACAAAAAACCTTGATGCCCCGGTGTCAGGCCATTTTCTTCAGGCTGGTCACTCAATCTCGCAACTTAGGTTTCAAATTATTGAACATGTTAAAAGACCTAGGCGAGGGGGTGATAGGGTTAAAATGTTGAAAAGTAGGGAAACATTTTGGATATATACCCTACAATCTTTGGCCCCTATAGGGATGAATAAAGAAATAGATTGGGGGATAACCCTTTAATATACATGTCTCTCCTTGAACCATAAAAAGGTACCTTGTGAGCTATGTACTTACACTAGACAATATATGTGATTCTGGGAATTTTACATTTTTTGCTAGTTTCAAGTATGTTTAATTTTAATATATATAAATATGCTATATATTGTTTTTAACTTAGGTTGTATGTATTTACAGGTCTTTGAGGGTTAAAGAAGAATGATCTCTCTGCTAACAACCACTAGAGGGAGTATGTAGGTTAGGAATGTACTTGATTACACCTGAACCAGGTAATTGAGCCCCTCCCCTCTGAGTAAGGGTATAAAGTGTGAGCAGTTATGATGTTATTTAGAACATGATTAAGGTCAGTGCATGACCGAAACGTTGTATCTCTTGTCTGCCATGATGTTAAACCAATAAAGGAAGAATTTTTGCATTTACAAGGTGCTGCTGTTTTTCTGCTTCTTTCAACTACAGATTCAAGCATTGACTCTACAAGCATCATATGTTGTAGAGTCGAACGCTGAACCCGTAGCTGGGCATGCATGGAGTCATGCATCCTTCCCAGAAACAGACTGTTCCTCAGCATGTAAGAAATGGAAGTGGAGAACTGGCACTAGATGCAGTATGTTTAGTGGTCGGAATAAATGGAAATTATTTCCGCTGCTAACCCTACAAAATATACACATTACAATAAAGGTAAGGGAACCTCAAGAGTTGGGCTTAAACAGCACTCATTCCTACTATAAGTAATTTTTATTATTATTAGTATAACAGAAAAAAGGAGAAACCTTAATTCAAAATTAGTACCCACAAAACAGCTGGTCACCTTATCCCCCTGTTTCCTGGCCGATAACTGCTCCCTCAACTTAAAACCAAAATATGTGCACCAAGGTGCTTACATAGAGCACAAACGCATTTCGGCTGTAATATTCAGCCTTTTTCAATGTGGCAAGACAAATCGAGGCCCGGGTGCCACCCTCTTTTATAGCACTGAACTACAGGTCCAATAACCAATCACCTCCATTCAGTCAAACCGCCCTCCTGATTAACCAATTGTAATGTAACTGCTGGGGGCGTATGAGAAGACTTGAGTCGGATTGGTTGTAAAGCGTAATACTGAGTAGTAACGCTTGGTGTGTTTACCAGTTTGTGATGAGAAATATATTAATACATCGGCCATCTCATTTATATATTACGTACAAGAGTGAAAAATTACATAGTAATAGTACTTGGTACCATGGTGTTTATCAATACTTGGCATGTGTTAAACAAATTTCCTTTACAAAGACATAAAACGTTAGCGTCGGCTGTCATCAGTTGAATCCACAAACAAATATCGCTATAGGCTAAGTGCATCTATCACTTTATACCTTTATATTATAATAGAAATGTGGATGTCAGGTTACTGTTATTTAGTAACATTATGCCATAAGGATTATCGTCCATATGTTCCTTTGTAGTCGGTCAAATTTATGCCCAGATTTTTACGTAGTTGCTCCTGGCATATGGGTAAATAGGCTGCAGAATAACAGGCTGTTAGTTCTAATCATCAAGGGTCACATATTGCGTATTCTATGCTTATGCGGAAACAAAAAGACATGTGTATATCTTTTAACCATTGAGCTAACAAATAGTATGCAAAAAGGAAAATGAAATTACCGTATTGTTTATTGACCCTTTCATCGATTTCCTATGTAACGTTTTTGCTTAACTAATGGATCAAACATATCATAGCAAATTGTATGTAATAAATATCGCTATTGATATGTCATCTCTTGTGTCTATGAGTTTCATTTGTAAGTGTCAGTTCAGTTGCAAATATGTATTGAGTTGCGTAATACTGAGTAGTGATGATTAGTGTGTTTCCCAGTTCATGGTGAGAGATATATTGATACATCGGCCATCCCATTTATATATTACGTACAAGAGGGAATAATTACATAGTACTTGGTACCATGGTGTTTGTCAGTACTTGGCATGTGTTAGTCAAATTTCCTGTGCAAAGACATAAATTGTTAGCGTCAGCTGTTATCAATTTAAACCATAGATAAATGTTGTTATAGGTTAAGCGCATCTATCATTTAAAACCCTTGTCATATGGTAGAATTATAGATGTCAGGTAACTGTTATTAAATTGCATTACATTGTGCCATACAGATTACCGTCCATATGTTCCTTTGGATCGGTCAAGTTTTAGCTCAGATTTTAGCGTAACTGCTCCTGGCATATGTGTAAATAGGCTATAGAATAACAGGCTGTTAGTTCTAATCATGAAGGGTGACATGTGGCGTATTCTATGTTTATGCGAAAACAAACAGACATGTGTATATCTTTTGGCCATTGAGCTAACAAATAATATGCAAAAAGGAAAATGAAATTACCATGTTATTTATTAACCCTTTCATCGATTTCCTATATAAAGTTTAAGCCTACCTTATAGATCAAACATATCATAACAAATTGTATGTAATAAATATAGTTATGGATTATTGACACTCACCTATATGCAGTGAATGTAACTGTTTTTACCTTACCAACATATGCAACTTAGGTTTCAACTTACTGGTACAATAAAAAAAATGTGCTACCCCCTGTTCTTTGCGATTTTGAATAAGTGATTCAATTCAATACATAGTGTTAACTGAACTGACACTTACATTTGAAACTCATGGACACAAGAGATGATTTATATCATGATTAGAACTAACAGCCTGTTATTCTATAGCCTATTTACACATATGCCAGGAGCAGTTACGCTAAAATCTGAGCTAAAATTTGACTGATCCAAAGGAACATATGGACGATAATCTGTATGTCACAATGTAATGCAATTTAATAACAGTTACCTGACATCTATAATTCTACCATATGACAAAGGTTTTAAATGATAGATGTGCTTAACCTATAACAACATTTATCTATGGTTTAAATTGATAACAGCCGACGCTAACAATTTATGTCTTTGCACAGGAAATTTGACTAACACATGCCAAGTACTGACAAACACCATGGTACCAAGTACTATGTAATTATTCCCTCTTGTAAGTAATTTATAAATGGGATGGCCGATGAATCAATATATCTCTCACCATGAACTGGTAAACACACTAATCATCACTACTCAGTATTACGCAACTCAATACATATTTGCAACTGAACTGACACTTACAAATGAAACTCATAGACACAAGAGATGACATATCAATAGCGATATTTATTACATACAATTTGCTATGATATGTTTGATCCATTAGGTAAGCAAAAACTTTACATAGGAAATCGATGAAAGGGTCAATAAACAATACGGTAATTTCATTTTCCTTTTTGCATACTATTTGTTAGCTCAATAGTTAAAAGATATACACATGTCTTTTTGTTTCCGCATAAGCATAAAATACGCAATATGTGACCCTTGATGATTAGAAATAAAAGCCTGTTATTCTGCAGCCTATTTACCCATATGCTAGGAGCAGCTACATAAAAATCTGAGCATAAATTTGACCGACTACAAAGGAACATATGGACGATAATCTTTACGGCACAATGTAACTAAATAACAGTAACCTGACATCCACATTTCTATTATAATATAAGGGTATAAAGTGATAGATGCACTTAGACTATAGCAATATTTGTTTGTGGATTCAATTGATGACAGCAGACGCTAACGTTTTATGTCTTTGTACAGGAAATTTGTTTAACATATGCCAAGTATTGATAAACACCATGGTACCAAGTACTATTACTATGTAATTTTTCACTCTTGTAAGTAATATATAAATGAGATGGCCAATGTATTAATATATCTCTCATCACAAACTGGTAAACACACCAAGCGTTACTACTAAGTATTACGCTTTACAACCAATCTGACTCGAGTCTTCTCACACGCCCCCAGCAGTTACATTACAATTGGTTAATCAGGAGGGCGGTTTGACTGAATGGAGGTGATTGGTTATTGGACCGGTAGTTCAGTGCTATAAAAGAGGGTGGCACCCGGGCCTTGGTTTGTCTTTCCACATTGAAAAAGGCTGAATATTACAGCCGAAATGCGTTTGTGCTCTATGTAAGCACCTCGGTGCACATATTTTGGTTTTAACTAAGCTGTCCCTTGTCCCTGTCACCTGAAGCCGAGGGAGCAGTTATCGGCCAGGAAACAGGGGGATAAGGTGACCAGCTGTTTTGTGGGAACTAATTTTGAATCAAGGTTTCTCCTTTTTTCTTTTATACTAATAATAATAAAAATTCTATTTTTTAAATTACTTATAGTAGGAATGAGTGCTGTTTAAACCCAACTCTTGAGGTTCCCTTACCTTTATTGTAATTTTCCTCAGCATGGCCTGTTCTAGACGTGCTAGAGCCTATAGCGTCAGCCATGCTGAGTCACAACCTAAAATAAAGCAAATAAAGAAAATTAATGATAATTACAGAACATAATAAAAAGAGAGCAAAGAGACATTGTAATAATAAAGACAAATCATTATTATAATTAAATATTCTGGGGGCGGAGCTTGGCCGCATAGAGTAATGGCCGCACATTAGAGAAGCTCCTGGGCCCAATTACCCTGTAGAGACATCTAGAATAGAACATGCGGTGGGGGAACTGGCCAAATTGCATATAACGGTCAGGAGACCCTGGAGAAGCCGACATATCTTAATAAAGAGACCCTCGGGAGCAGAGCACTACCTTTCATATAAGCTGGTGCACAGAGGCCCAACAACGCAGCAAGAAGGAGACGGAGGACCGGAAGCCATCAACGCAACGCAGCTTTCGGGTGACGGCAACGGCTCTGAGAGAACTGTGAAAGTGGAGCGTTGTGTGGGCTGGCTGGAACATAGAATGGACAAAAGGTACAAGTGACTGAGCCCCATAACTGACCTGCGCTATATGAGAGCTGGACAGTGTGACCGAGGGTTCTCCATTTAAGCAGCAAACAGCAGTGCAACGCCCCACTGCATGTGGTAATAATATCACACATGGGGCTAAACTGATAAAGATTACAGCCACGAAGCTCTTAATAACAAAATAAAAACTGGGAAGGCCTGCATATAAAAAAATTGGACACTTGGGCAATAGACGTTAAATCATTGCAGCATACATAACCTTTATTTGGGGCCAAATAGATACAGACTCAAGCCATCCTGCAACCAACAAATTAGCAAAACGGGGAACATTATATACCAATGTAAAATTAGAACCATACCCGAAACAAACTCCCCAAAAGTAAAACAAAAAGGGGTTCAGACAAAATAAAAATAAGCAAAAAGAAAACAGAAGCATAGTGCCTCAGGACGGACCACGTGGGGCTAGGCCACGGGGGCTGTATAGATAACTCTCGCCTTTAATACAGACTGCAGACCAAGCACAACCCAAAGAGAGGAATTGCATCCCTGTCTTAGCAGTATAAACTAACAGGTAAAAATACCGCTGCCTTTTACCAGATACACAGAGGACATAAACCAATAAACAGACATTCCCAAGCGCCTCCATTGTTTCAAGCTCATATAAGCCTGACAGGCGCCGAGGTCAACTAATATAACACAATAAGCTTGGCCTAAACAATATCAAGATAAAAATTTTATGGATATGCCAGCTAAAAAACAACCATAGCTGGACACACCTGCCAAAGCAAAAAAAATTAGCCAATACTTGCAGCCTATGGAAAACACTGTAAACAAGAATACTGAAATATCAGAAAGATCTGCCACAACGCCACAAGAAATGGAGATGCAGTCCGACAATCTATCACATGAAATCACCAGAGCAGATCTACAACACTTGGCGACAAAAGAGGATATCAAAACCGCCATGGCGGACATGAAAGATATGTTTCCTGAAATGAAAAAGGATATTAAAAAAGTAGAACGCAAATTGTCAACTTTGGAAGAAGATCACAACATTGCCACGCAAGACATACAACATCTATCTAAACTCTCCTACGACCAAGAAGAAACAATAAATAACTTGATGGAGAGAGTGGAAGACTTGGATAACCGGGGACGCAGAAATAATCTACGTATAAGAGGAGTGCCAGAAAGCATTCAATCCCCTGCAATCCCCGGATATCTGCAAGACCTCTTCAGGACTGTCAAAGGTATAAATGATGCCCCTGATATAGTCATAGAACGTGCCCATAGAGCACTAAGAGCTAAACCACCTGCTAAAGCTCCTCCACGGGACATCATAGTAAATATACTCAATTACCAGGACAAAGAAGAAATTTTAAGACACTCACAACAGAAACACCAGCTCACTCATGCAGGCATTAGTATTCAAATTTCTACAGACTTGAGCCCTGTCACTTTGCAGAAAAGAAGGGACCTACAGTTTGTGACAACTGTACTCAGAGCGCAGAAAATCCCCTATAGATGGGGATTCCCTGTGAGCATCACAGCTACCAGAGAAGACAAGTCCGCCACGCTCCGCTCGATAGAGGACCTGACATCTTTTTGCGAAATACTGCAGATACAGACACCAGCAGAACTTTTGCAACATCAAAAGAACAGAGGCCTGGCAGCACAAAAGATAACGGACAATCCAAGCTCAAGCACAACCCTTCCAACAAATAAATAAGACTTAGAGACTCACCCCAAGGACTTAAGTAAAAGGGTACCCTAAGGCCCACAGAGTCTTTGACCAAGGTTCCAGTGACAAGACAGATGAGTATACAGAGTCTAATTGTAGAAATTTCTGTGTTATTGTTATATTTTACAAATGCGGTTTTCCACAGGTACACCTCATAACACCTTTATGTTCATATACATGGTTTTTGTCTAACAATTCTTACCCCTCATCTGAAAGGGGCATTTGTGTATAAAATACTGTACCCTGAATTTAAAAGATTATCGAAGCCCATGAGCCTGTCATGGGGCAATTAGACACCATGCTGGATCATGGTCTCTGGGGCCCGTATATTATATAGCCTAATAGGACAACTTAAAGGCTAAAACTAAATAAAGATATACTTTCCTAATAGTCTTTTCACTAAGCATAACAGAGCTCCAGGTACAGACCCCTGCAGCCACTTTATACAGATGCCCTGGGGGAAAGGGCCCCTTCTCTCCCAAATTGTTCATAGACCTCAGAGTCATTGACCGTTTGTTGTTAACATTGTTTTTGATTAACAGATTGTTCCAGTATTTGTACTGTATTCCTTGCATTTTAGCTCAAAAGTGAAACCTATCCCGCCTACTTACCTTACCTTTCCTTCCTACCTTATACCTATATTATTTAATAATAATCTACTGTCTGACACTTTCAGCAAGACATAAGACATTACCTAAGAAATGTAATCGACTAGAATAGCTGCCCTACTAAATATCAGATAAGACTTTTCTGACGATAGCGCACCAATCACCAAACGTACGAAACAAACATGTACAAGACTACAAAAATTCATACTGTAAACTTCATTTCAGTGAATGTCAAAGGACTTAACATACCCCAAAAAAGGTCAATAATTCTTCATGACTTACACAGACTAAGGGGAGACATCATTCTGTTGCAAGAGACGCACTTCAAAAAAGGCTCAGAGCCAAAATGGCACAACCACTTTTACTCTACTTCATACTTCTCCTCAGGCCCAACTAAAAAATGTGGGGTGGGCATACTAATAAAAACAATGTACCATTAGAAGTTGAAAATATTGAGAGGGACACTGAGGGGAGGGTACTCATACTGACGGGAATGCTCTATGGACGGCCTATCACGATAATTAATGTATATTTTCCCAATAAGCAGCAACTGGCTTTCCTGCGCTCCCTCTCGGGGAGAATCTTGGACAATACTAGGGGGGTGACGTTTGTAGGTGGTGACTTCAATGTTCCACTTAACCCAGAATTGGACATGTCAGGGAAAACCACAAGCAGTCCAAAAAGGGACATCAAAAATATCAATAGTCAAATCAATGCACTAGCTTTACATGATGTGTGGCGCACCTTTGACCCAACTGTCAGAGACTACACATTTTACTCCAACCCACATAAAACATACTCAAGAATTGACTACATTCTCACTGACTCTATAGGCCTTACACTCGTTAAACGCACATGCATACATCCAACCACATGGTCGGACCATGCCCCAGTCACCTGCCAAGTGGAGTGGCCGGACTGCCCGGTTACTCCCTACATATGGAGGCTGGACGACAGCCTATTAGACCACCCATTGGTTCAACAAGACATAGAGAAAACCTTGCTAGAATACTTTCAGATTAATGATACACCTGATACGACATGGTCCAACATCTGGGAGGCGCACAAATGCGTCCTCAGAGGAGAATTTCTAAAACACAAAGCGAATCTTCTCAAACAGCATAGAATAAAATACGAGATCGCACTTAGGACCTTACATGAATTAGAACAGGAACATAAACAAAACCCAGATGACGCTGCCCTCTCGATACGTCTTTCTCAAGCGCGTCTAGAACTTAATACATATTTACAACAAGAACAGCAGAAAAGAGCACTTAAACTGAATCAAAATATTACGAACAGGGAGACAGGGCCGTTAAATTATTGGCCAGAACACTGAGACGCAAGAGACTCAAATCACATATCCACCACATACAAAACAAATCTGGCCAAGTCAAACGAGATAGCTTATCCCTAGCGGAGGAGTTCTGCTCATATTTTTCTTCCCTATATAACTTAAAGACAAGCGCTGGTTGTACAGGGACCCCAGACACCAAAAGTCAAGCCATAGCAAAATACCTGGCAGAAGTAAACTTACCAAAGTTAGATAGAGATCAAATGGATAAATTGGATTCTCCCCTCAGTGTTAGAGAAATACAATCCGCAATTAAGTCACTACCATCAGGGAAAAGCCCCGGACCCGATGGGTTTGGAGCCAAGTATTATAAAAAGTACACTCAAATTCTAGCACCAAAACTGCTAACACTCTTTGAATCTATCACAGACTCGGGCGGCTTCCCGGCATCTATGCTGGAGGCTCACATCGTTATGCTGCCTAAACCAAGCAAAATCCCAAACATACCCGAAAACTTTCGCCCGATTTCACTACTAAATACAGACATAAAGGTCTTTGCCAGAGTCCTAGCAAATAGGTTAAACCCCCTACTCACGCACTTAATATCACCAGATCAAGTGGGCTTTATACCTGGAAGGGAGGTGAGGGATAATACCCTCAAGGTTCTGCAGCTAACAACCCTGGCACGCAACACACAGCAGGACATGGTTCTAATTTCTACAGACGCAGAAAAGGCCTTTGACAGGGTGGACTGGGACTTTCTCCGGTCCACCCTGCAAAGCATGGGAATAGGCAATGGATTTATAGAAAGAGTTTTCTCCCTTTACTCTGAGCCATCAGCTAGAGTTAGAACTAATGCGGTTCTATCAGATCCCTTCAAAATTAGAAACGGTACGAGGCAGGGTTGTCCCCTCTCTCCAATATTATTTGCCATCACTATTGAGGTACTGGCCTGCCAAATTAGATCACACCCTGACATTACTGGTGTACTGACTAAAGAGAGTGAGTACAAACTCGCGATGTATGCTGACAATGTCATGCTAACACTGACTAAAATAGATCAGTCTCTACCGGCCCTACTTAGAACATTTGAAGAATATGGCGAGGTATCAAACTTCCACCTCAATTTGACTAAATCTGAACTACTTAATGTTAATACTCCACCACATATTATATGTAAATTACAGTCCACCTGTCAGCTCCGGATGCAATCCAAACAAATAAAATACTTGGGCATTCATGTAACTCAACACTTTCAAGACTTGTTTGCTAAAAACTACCTCCCTCTACTAAAAGATTTAACAAATGACCTCTCGGAATGGAAAAATAAAACACTCTCGTGGATAGGTAGGATACAAGCGGTAAAAATTAACATTTTGCCTCGCATCCTATACATACTACAAGCATTACCCATCCCCTTACCCAAAGACTTTCTAAACCAGTTACAAGGCAACATAGAAAAATTCATTTGGAAAGGGATCAAACCTAGAGTCCCTAGAAACACCCTATATATGTCAAAAGAGAGAGGGGGTCTGGGCCTTCCTGACATAAGATTGTATAGGACAGCGGTGCTAATGCAAAGGGTTGTGGATTGGAGCCACAACTCTATTAATAAACAATGGATTAGATTGGATAGGGAAATCTTACAAGTAACTAATGTGGGTGGAATTGCGTGGCTTCAGGCCAAACAAAGACCAGACATAATCCACAAGTACCCTCTTTTGGAAGAGCTGTTCCAGAGATGGGATGCACTCATAAACACAAGTTCGCACATCACAACACGACCAGCACCACTGACACCAATTGTGGGAAATCCTGACCTCCCTTTCATCTCACGGGTGACCACTGAATCCAGTGATCCAATACATCTGAGGGAAACCTCCTTTAAAAACATAATCTCAGGGGGTAAACTGATATAGCCAACAGAATTAGCTAGCCTCTTAGGCGACAACCCTCAGACATGGTTCATACATGCGCGAGTGTCTCATTACATGCACACACATAAATGAAAAGAGAACCTAATGAGACTGCTAACGCATTTTGAGATGCTGTGCACATCTAGGAATCACCCCCGACACACCATATCATCCCTGTATAGGATAATGTCAAACCCGGTAGCGGAACAACTGCTGTCCTATTGCCACAAATGGACTAGAGAACTAGGTATAGCACTCACAAATAAAGATTGGTTCCGGATATTCCGAAACCATAAAAAAGCATCTGTCTCAGCTAGAATACAGGAAACAAACTTCAAATTTCTATCCAGATGGTATTTAACACCGGTAAGATTACAAAAAATTTATAGACAGGCAAATAACCACTGTTGGAGGGGGTGTGGAGAGCTGGCAGACATGCTACATGTATGGTGGGGGTGTGAGAGGATGGAAACATTTTGGGTGGAGGTGTTTGCACATATTAATAAAACACTAGACACAAACATGGCAGGAGGCCCAGAACTGTTGCTTTTCCACAAAATACCAAACCTCAAAGATGACGTAAAACAAAAATTGTTGTTTATTATGCTCAACAGCGCCAAAGTACTAATTCCACAAAGGTAGAAGTCCACGGAGGTTTCATGTATCACTACGTGGAAAAACAAGGTAGACAAACTGCTCCTCCTGGAAAGGTACCACTTCCTCAAAGTAGACAAATTGGAGACACACGAATACATGACGATGCGTTGGAACACACATAAAACTGATTGACCTATACTGAGACACATACAGATAGCAGAAAGTGAACAGAAACACTTGGGGCAGGTGACATCATACAAAACATAAGAACTACAAACTAGCCAAAAGACCACCATAGCATCATGTAACTCTGGGATAACATGCTGCGTTCTCACTCCTTCTCCCTTGCCCTATGATCCTAACCTTACCCACCCCTCATGGTTTGAATTGTTAAAACTTTGATAGATAATGTGTTGCATTGGAACATGGATAATAGATGGACAAGATATGGCTCTAAATAGGCTATTACATATACACCAGCCATCCAAGTGAACATTCTGCACTTCTACAGCCCAAAAGTGGCTAATTTAATCTCTATTGGACTAGGCTGAAGGTGCTTAATAGGCTTGGTTTGGAGTTTTACAACGAACAACAACTTAGAATATCATTATCCATATGTTATACTGTATCAAATGTAAAACGTCATTCTTGGATGTTCAAGGCTCACATTGTAACCAGAGCCAAGTGTTAATAACTGATTATGATTCAATAAAGCTCTTTTGAAACCAAAAAAAAAAATAGAAAAAAAAAAAATAATAATTAAATATTCTATCTAGAAGATTTACACAATAAATATGTTCTTCAGACATAAACCATTAAAGGGACAGTTTTCTCAAAAATGTTCGCCCCTTTAATGATTTTTACCTGCTTGAGTGTATTAAATTGTTTATAAGTATTTTCCATTGGCATTCAAAATAGTTTATTTAGCCTGTGGTATCCACACCTATCCTTAAACCTTTTGGCCTTGAGGCCAAGCTGTGTAAACACAGCAAGCAGAAGAAATTAATACAATAAACAAATGCCTGTAAAAATCACAGTATGGCTACCCTGGAGTAAGAGGTCAGTTCCAATATACCTCTGAGATAAATAAATAAACAGAAGGAAATAAGGGAGCGCTACTGAAAGCTGCTGTGAAGAGGGATGATAAAAAAGGTGTTATGTTACTTACAAGAGTAGAAGCAAAGGAAATATATGAGAATAGATATATGAAAATTAATACCATTTATTCTTAAAAAAACATATAAAATCAGTTAAAAATTACATATAAGTGAATAAATTGATGCACAATAACCACCGGTGTTATAAATAAAATAATATGAAAAAAGCTGATGCAGAAAAAAATCTGATGAAAAGAAAAAATATATGATGAAAAAATATATAAATATATATATATATATCCTTGAAAATAAAAGTCAATAAGTCTCTTGGATAAAGGAGCAAACACAATGAGATAGTGAGTCTAAGGCGGGATAAACAAACAATGTAAAGTTTATGCAAATTTTGCAACTCTGCCCAAAATGAGGAACGACTCACCCAGAATTCGAAGCAGTTGAAATAATGCTTCTCCATGCATTTAACTCCAGCTCTCCGAACTTCACGTCTAGACCCCTTGAGTATGTGGTTAGCTTCGGAATAGGTTGTGCCGGTCCAAGATGTATTATAATTGATCTCCGTTCCACGGCGTATAGGCGGTCACGTGACAATTCGCTGGCCAATCAGAGGCATGGATTACCGGGTGGTCTGTGTGTCTTTAAAATGTAGCGGTTGCAAGTTGCAAAAGAAAGTGGTATTAATAACTGACCATAATTAACTATGTTACGCTTCCGCCAGGACTGTATTAGTGGATTAAGAAAATGATGTTGCAGAGCGCTCTGTGTATCGTTCTCAATGTTGATTCCAAACAATCCAGGTAGTGCAAATGGATAAGATGTAAGATCAACACGTTTCAGCTGTTGTAGCCTTTATCAAGATACCACTTTCTTTTGCAACTTGCAACCGCTACATATCAAAGACACACAGACCACCCGGTAATCCGTGCCTCTAATTGGCCAGTGAATTATCACGTGACTGCCTATACGCTGTGGAACGGAGATCCATTATAATACATCTTGGACCGGCACAGCCTATTCCGAAGGTAACCACATACTCAATGGTTCTAGACGTGAAGTTCGGAGAGCTGGAGTTATTTCAACCGCTTCGAATTCTGGGTGAGTCGTTCCTCATTTTGGGCAGAGTTGCAAAATTTGCATAAACTTTATATTGTTTGTTTATCCCGCCTTAGACTCACTATCTCATTGTGTTTTCTCATTCATCCAAGAGACTTATTGACTTTTATTTTCACGGACATATATATATGTTTATATATTTTTACATAATGTTTTTCATCATTTTTTTCATCATATATTTTTCCTTTTCATCAGATATTTTTCTGCATCAGCTTTTTTCATATTATTTTATTTATAACACCGGTGGTTATTGTGCATCAATTTATTCACTTATATGTAATTTTTAACTGATTTTATATGTTTTTTAAGATTAAATGGTATTAATTTTCATATATCTATTCTCATATATTTCCTTTGCTTCTACTCTTGTAAGTAACATAACACCTTTTTTATCATCCCTCTTCACAGCAGCTTTCACTAGCGCTCCCTTATTTCCTTCTGTTTAAGCAGAAGAAATTACACTCCCAGTTGGTTAAAGAGCAGATAAGGTACTAAAAGTTAATTTTCTATTGTTCTAACCAAATAGTTGTGGTTGGTATATGGAGTGATACGAGATCACATATGTTATAATTTGGAATTAGAATGATACTTACAACTGTGTCTGGGAAGGACAATCCGACACCCAGGACAATGAAGGTGGGGACTGGGGGGATTGAAGGGGGGAGGGATGGGACTGGGCTGGGGAGTGAAGGGGGGAGGGATGGGCTGCCGCACTGGGGAAGCCCATACAGCTGGGGAGTTAGTCGCCTGGGGAGTTGGAGGCTGGGCAGGTGGGGTAGCTGTACGGGCGGAAATACGGGGAGAGTGGCAAGGGGGGACAAAGGGGTGTTTTTTTGGTGGGACAGGACAGGGGTAATGGGAAGGGCCGGGAGTGGGTTCTACCTGGGGAGGGGTCTGGGGAGGGGCTTCTACCTGGGGAGGGGCTTCTACCTGGGGAGGGGCCTGGGGAGGGTCGGGAAGCTGATGCCCAGAAGTAGAGGTTCCATCTGAAATATATAATTAAAATATATTAACATCTCATACATCATGAAATCAAATCAAGGCATTTAAACATGATTATGTTTTATGTATACTTAGAAGTGGTTTGGAATTTATAAACAATGATGACATAAGGATATGGTCTGCATCTAGGCACTCAGATGAATAGCAATGACTGTTTGTACAATCAGAAGATAATTATTGTGGTTTTGCATGGAATATGCATGTGACATCATGATGTCATTAATGACAAATCATACATAAATGAATGAAAAATACAAGCATATGTTCATGCTGCATGATATAGAAAGGTGGGCAGTAGTGTATTGTACAAATAATGGAATAATAATTTTTAAAGTGCCAAAGCTGTAGACCTTGTTTTTCTTCCAGAGAATGTTTTAAAACAATAATACATGTTCGATACATGTTATATATATTTGACATACCATCAGACTCCAAGGGAGCCACTTCCTCCTTCGCCTCACATGTTACATCAATCTCTGTAAAACATAACATGTTGTGTACACGTTAAAATCAGATATTATAACATATGTTACTGTTGCTCAAGGACACACATCAATGTTGCATTAAAGATATACTGAACCAAAGTTAGGAATTACATCATTTTGATGGAGCATACAAATGACATTAGATTTGTTATTCTCGATGAGTAATAATTACATTTTAGTTTCTGTATTTTTACAAATATCTCAAAAGCAGAGTACATGGAACATTTACGAGTTCTCATGTGTGTATCACTTGATGATTGTTGTCTAAATTTATACTAAAAATAAACATATGATATCCATGTTCTGAAGCACAAAGATGTAGACTAAGAAGCTTTGAGATCTTAATCTTTCAAAATTAAAAATAAATAGATATATAATCAGAGGAGTAAATTATCTGTTTTATTCAAATGTAATGCTTCATCAAAATCATGATCATAATATTTATTACAAATACACCTTCAATGACATATGAGTGAGTCAATAGACTTACCCAAAGCCTGCAAAGGCAGCTCATCATCGGTGCTGGATCCCTCTGGGTTCCCCACAACAAATACATCTATTAATGATATAGAGATATATTAGTGAACACAGTTTGGACATCATTAAATCCCATCAGTATAGAATTGTCAAAAAATATACTTAGAAATGTGAAAAATAGATCACTAATATGAACAATAAATGCATGAGTTAATCAAGGTGATTCTAAAGAAAATTATGTTTTTAACATATGTTTCATTTCTTACTATATTAGACAGACAATTAATCTCATATGATTCTATTGCCTATCTAAATATACCTATTGATCAATCTTTTTAAGATAATACACACAAACAACACTTTGAATAACAACTGGTGACAAATCGAACTGAAGCCATGTGGCACATAGATCCATTTGTGCAATGTACAGTAATTTATTTTAGGACACACCACATATTGATCACAATGCAAAACAGAAGTTATTATTCAAAATATGTAATTATGGTGCTGTTAGAGTATGCTTATATCTATAAAGTAAGTCCAAGAGTGAATATGTGATTTAGATATCAATATTGTTTCATCAAAACAATGTAAGGATGACTGAATATATTGATTATTAAAGGGACACTGGCCACAATTTTTGAATTCATTGATTCAAATTGAACATTCAATTTTAAGCAAATTTAAAATTTACTCCTGTTATCAATTTGTCTGCGTTCTCTTGCTTTATTTATGTAAAAAAAGAAGGCAGCTAAGCAATATTTTGGTTCATAAAATATTGGTCATTTAATGTATCCACCAATCAGTGATAACAACCCAGGTTGTCTCCAAAAAATGGACCTGCATCTAAACTTACATTCTTGCTTTTCAAATAAAGATACCAAGAGAATAACGAAAATATGATTATAGGAGTAAATGAGAAAGTTTATTAATATTGCATGCTCTATCTGAAGGACAACAGAAATAATTGGTGTTCATTGTCCCTTTAATATTAAAATATCTTTATTTGACAATGTCGCTGTTAATGAATTGTCAAGTCCATATGTTGATGTAATGAATGTGATGGAGCATGCAATTACAATCAAATTTGTAATTTAAGTATATCATCATTAATCTTTAATTATCCTTCTCTCTTAAAGGGACATGAAGCTCAAAATGTGTAATAGTATATTTTTTTTTTTTTTAAATACAGCATGTGATTAAAAAAAACAAAAAACCTTTCAAATAGACTTTTTTGTGTCTATTTTGCTTCATTGTCTTATTTTTTTTTTTTTAAAGGAGCAACTATGTACTACTGGTATATGAACACATGCGTTGAACCAATGAAAATAGGCAATTTTCTGCATCAAACAATCAGCTGGTTACTCCCAGTAATGCATTTCTGATCCTGAGCCAACCTAGATATGATTTTATAATAAGGATAACAATAGACTGAAGCAATTTATCTAATGTAGTCAAATTTGTAATTTGTGGTAAATCACGTCTAAATCCTAAAAGTGAAATGTTTGTTTTCATGTCCCTTTAATGATAAGAATAAACAAAAAACATATGAGATGTATATTTTTCAAATCTGCACATTTTCAAAAATGTGTTAGTGTTGTCTAAATGTATCCAACAAATCTCAAGCACTACACAGGGGCAGAATATAAAATGGGCAGGAACCTAAGCTTACATTAAAATGAAGATATCAAGAATAGAAGGGATATGTTCAAATACTCATAATTTTGGATTCGTATTACAATGTAATCCCAACTTTGATTTGTGATTCTTATTTTAAAATAACCAGAAAGGATAATTAGAGTATCCATATAAATATCGATCAATGTGAATGTATTATGTAATGTTATGTGCAGGTTTGTAAGACAAAGGTAAATATGAGACATACCATGCTGTGACGAACCCTGGCTTGAGGTTCCAGCACCAACATCAAGATCTGTAAAATATTCAATGAGGATTGGATATCATTAATACAAATCAGGTCATGGAGACAAACAATATGATTTTTCAATTCTAATTGACAAAGTACAAATCTATTTGGATTTACATGAGTTCATTGTTTCCTCAATTAATGTCTAAATAAAGAGATCCTGTATTCTTATTTTCAATCTTTTATGTTGTTGACTGTAGTTTTAATTCATTTTGTGTCTTTTTGTATTCTCAACAATTGATAGAGATAGTTCATTGTTTATTTTGATCTTGCTAGTATAGCTTTTATAATGTAGAATATTGTAAATAAGGATACTGTATTCTTCCCATATATACTAATTAACGTATACATTTGACCAACATGTCTAAAGCGATGCCAGTTACAGCAAACACATGTTAACGTATGTGCGCAATTCTATCTTTCATGATCATTGCGCAATGATTGCAAGCAGAATTACGCATCTGTGATTTGACCAACATGTCTAAAGCGATGCCAGTTACAGCAAACACATGTTCACGTGTGTGCGCAATTCTATCTTTCATGATCATTGCGCAATGATTCCAAGTGGAATTACGCATCCGTGATTTGACCAACATGTCTAAAGCGATGCCAGTTACAGCAAACACATGTTTATGTGTGTGCGCAATTCTATCTTTCATGACCATTGCACAATGATTCCAAGCAGAATTACGCATCCGTGATTCAGAATTGATTTGGATATAGTAGTGTGATGAGTATCATTTCTAAAGACTTCAAATCTATTTGCAATTGTGTGTATTACGAGATTACAATTTTATATTTGTTAATATTGAACAATAACAAATAATAGTCAATGTATGAAATGGCGGATGATAGTGATTTCACGGATGTGCAATTCCATTTTTGCTCTGTGACGCATATTCTGTAGAGCGCAAGAAACATAATTCTTATTTCATGTGTGACGATTCTAAATTCAGATATCTAAACATCATATGTAGCTTGTGTTGTGAGATCTATATAGGTTGAATATATGACTATATACACATTTCTTAAATATCAAATAAAATATTAATATATTATATGAAGTCGGATATTCACCAGGTTCAGATTCTCCGGACGGAGAAGCAGCTGCACTGGCCTCCGGGTCAGGACTTTCTGATCCAGCAGCTGGGAGGGAAGAAGAAGAGGCCGAGGAGCGACAGGATCTAAATCTGCTGGGGACCTGGAGATTGAGGAGGTTGCATAAAGTCACCTCATAAGGGAGTAGGTAGAGTTTCCATTGTGGCTTAGTTTTCTTGCCATCTCTCTTATGAGTTTTTACCCACTCCCTTATGAGGTCGACTTTTTTTTTGCAGACGCATCCTCATATCCCCAAACCTCCGCATGATTTGATCCTGGCTCCTCTGGACGCCCAACACCAAATTAACATCATTGGTGATAGATGCCCAGAGGGCCTTCTTAATGCTCTGCTTCGTCGACCTCTTCTTGTTCCCAAACAGCTGAGGATAGAAGTCCTCGACGGCTTTGACCAGTGCAGCACTCTCCAGCTTGGAGAACCTGGGAGACGTCATGCCTGCTAGGTGGTTGGATATATTATATATATATAAATTATATATACTGTACGCCAGCAGGCATTAGAGAACTGACAAAAATGGCGATGTGTAATGGACTTTTATATGGTGAAGTAAACATGAGATGCCACATGGGACTTGGTATCTGTACATCTGATTGTATAAAATATTGAAATTTTGTTATCATGTCTGTGAGACCATAATGACTCAAGTTATGTTTGTGTGATGAACTCTGATTGGTTGTTCCTTAATGTTTCATATCTTAGTAACTTCCATACACATACCTCCTGGGGGTGCTGTTACTACATTTTTCATGTAGACTTATTTGTAACTCATGGGACTGTTATACGGATATGTGTGACGCAGATGTAATATACGTGATCCATTAAATATTATTATTATTTTTTTTTAAATATAATCCAGTCACATTAGTAAATGTTTTACACATTTCGATGTTTAATATCGATCAGGTTCTTGAATACAAATAAGTTTTACTAATACAAATTTAACATTGTATGTATTTATTGTTTATTAAATACATTTTGTGACTTATTGTGAAGTATTGACATTGCTCTATTAAATGTATTTATAATGCACATCGATTGTGTGCTATTGCCTGACATTAGAATCTAATTTTTTAAAGATGTGAATCTCGTGTTGCAAGATACGTTTCCCACGTGATGTTTCTGTAATGCATAATTTCTGGTTATAAGGTCCTGAACTTGGATAATCTGTTTATAAATGTTAAAATACACGTTTGTTTATTATTAGTAAATAAACCTCGTGCTTGTATTTGTCTGAACTGCTCACATCTGTTATTGGGGCAATGGCGTCTTTATTTTTAAAGGGACATTACACACAAATATTTTCTTAAAATGATCCGGAGAGAGAATACATTTTTAAACTTTAAAATATAACTATCAATTTAGATTATTCTTTAAATATCCTTAACAGAAGAATTTAAAATGCACATGTTTGAGCCAATCACACAAGGCATCTCTGTGCATCCACCAATCTTCAGCTACTGAGCATATCTAGATATGGTTGTAAAGGAAATAATATCAAAAGAATGAATTAAAATCGATGATAGAATTAAATGTTAAGTTTAAAATTATATTTTATTTATGAATCCAGAAAGAAACGCTTTTTAATTACCGTCCCTTTCATGAGCTAATATGCAATCTTGAACTTGATCTAAATACATCTGTCTAAACGTTGTAAATATGCATTGTTGGCCACCCACAATTAAGTAGATATTTCCCAGTAATGCTTTGCTGATCATAAACCGATGCACCTCCCTTTATGAAACTTAGTATAACATGAGAATCAAGCATATTTGTATTACCTTCTGTATTGTTTGCCCCACTGTGAATGAAATATCTTCTAATGGCTGTATTTATCCAGCTTTACCTTAAGCTATATGTTCTTTACTGATTTACATGGATAATACAATGTTAAAACAACGTCATATTTATTTTGATTATCTCATTAGTTTTTTAAAAATGATATTGTTGCCTGAAAACCATATCTAGATAGGCTCTGTTGCTGCTGTTTTTTGGTTGCACATAGATGCCTTATGTCATTGTCTAACCCATGTGCATTGTTATTTCTTTAACAAAGGATATGTAAAGACTGCATATAATTAGATAATAAAAGTACATTTAATTTTTTTTAAAAAAGATTTGTAATATTTCTGATTCACTAAATTAATTTTTGTTTTTATGGCTCTGTAAGGACAAAACCATTAGGAATATGTGGATTTAACATTGTAGAAATAAACTAAAGGGGAATGAAAATACATATAGATATGTGATATCTATCCAACAGGTAAGGAGTATAATTGCTAGAAGTTATCTTTTGATATATCTATAGTTAATTGACCCTTCAAATGACTCCACTAGAAATGAAAAGTAATCAATATGGCATACAATAACTAGCTTGGTCTAAATATGAAATTAACTTACTTTTCATTTACAGATAATTTAAAATATATTACCTAAAAATTAATTAAAGCTGAATAACTGATATTTAGTGTAAGAATGTTTTTGGATACATAAGGAAGATTACAGATATTAGAATGTAAATCGAACATTCAACTACACTGTCACTTTAATGTAAGTTAAACACTTTCCTTTCTTAAAAGTGAAATGAACAAAGTTGTTCAGTATAATTTAGACTACATATCCTTGTCATAAACATTTTATGATGTTAACATCTATAAATCACACAATAAAAGCATAGATGTATTTAACTCAAAATTAAATTGTTGAAAGATATTAGACTTTAACATTATGTGAATAAGCTGTGTTGATATTTTTCATTCAATAAATTAACCAAAATTATT
Organism: Bombina bombina; assembly: GCF_027579735.1. Lineage (NCBI taxonomy): Eukaryota > Metazoa > Chordata > Amphibia > Anura > Bombinatoridae > Bombina > Bombina bombina. Next base: position 859,626,873 of record NC_069501.1, read on the forward strand.
ATATTTGATATCAAGCATGTGCTTGTCAAATAGATGACTAACAGTCATGGGAGTAATATTTTGTTTACTTGTCAGATTATATGGATATATTTCTTCTAATCTTACTGTGATAGAGATATGTCTCTAAGAATATGTATTTTAATACAAAAAATAGAAGATATAGTATGAAAATCTTTTTATTGACAAGAAAATAAATTCATTTTTTTTTTTAAAAAAAAGGTAATTCATCACAGATGAAACTCTGAAAAAGAAAGAAAAATATTATAAACATTGAAATACCAGTATATTGTCTAATCAATCTTAGAATTAAACATTAGCATTTTAAATTAGACAAAATAATGCATATCACATTACAAAAATCTATTTATATTGTATGCTGAACATAATTGAATGTAATATTTCATGTCCATTCAAATAATATACCTCTATATTAACTAAAAAATATATTTCTTTGTCTGATTGGTCAGAATGTGAGTCCTCTTTAGCACAAAGTAGGGGTAATGTATCTAAAATAAAAATATTCTAATATAGGACATGTATCTATTCCTAATTCTTTTAACATTCTTCCTCTGGTGATTATTAACTAGCATGCATTGTGCAAACTAACCTGGATGTATGGTTTTTGAAAGGCAATTATCTTCAAAATAACAGTTTCTTCATTAGGTGTCTTATTCATCATTTTCAAAATAGAGTATTGTGAAATACCATCTAAAAGAAAAATAATCTAAGTGTCTCCATTAGGATGCATCCACAGCCTTAGTCCATAAAATTGTTGCCACTTACCATGTGAACGTGTCTTTGTATGGTTTTCAAGGTCAGCACATTTGAAAGACAATGCCAGACATGATCACATTGGTATTCATCACTTTCAATCTTGGATTCTTCACTTTCAGTCTGGGATACTTCACTTTCAGGGGCCCATTTATCAAAGGGCTTGCGGACCTGATCCGACACAGCGGATCAGGTCCGCAAGACCTCGCTAAATGCGGAGAGCAATACGCTCTCCGCATTTAACATTGCACCACAGCTCACAAGAGCTGCTGGTGCAACGCCGCCCCCTGCTGACTCGTGGCCAATCAGCCACCAGCAGGGGGGTGTCAATCAACCCGATCGTATTCGATCGGGTTGATTTCCGGCGATTACTGTCCGCCTGCTCAGAGCAGGCGGACAGGGTTATGAAGCAGCGGTCTTTAGACCGCTGCTTCATAACTTGTGTTTCTGGCGAGTCTGAAGACTCGCCAGAAACACGGCCCTTCAAGCTCCATACGGAGCTTGATAAATAGGCCTGTATGTCTTGAATTCTTCCTTTTCAGTCTTTAAATGAAGTCATCTCCCTAATGGCAGAAAAAGTGAAAATCAAAGAATTAATAGAAGTGTGTGAATCCCCCCCAATTCTGAAACTATTTATATCACTAGCTTACTAAGCATGTGTAGCATCTTGTGTTATGTTCTATCAATCAAGTGTGAAAATGAGTCATAGATTGTGCAGACCTAACCTCTGATGTGTGACTTTGAATATGACTTTGAAGCATTATAGTCTTGCTATAGGATCCCTTTCTGAGTATCCAAAATTCTAGTAATGTGTAAGCTAAATACTACTTTTTAAAATGTATGCCATATGTTGGGTGATTGTGCAAAATTCCCGCCAGCCACAGTCCATACATTATTTATACTTACCAGCTGATAGCTTTAAAAACCAGGTGGCAAAGTTGTTACAGGACCCAATGCCAGAAGCATCACCTATAATAATCAAAATAAATATTTTTAATCATTTGATGAACAATCCTAACATGTTTGCACAATTCTCTACTTCTCATTTCCCTAGAATTTACACATATTCGCAATGCTCCTATCTAACTTCTATTATTTACCGTCTGAAGTGGCGGTTGATGATGTTTGCTCTGACATTGAGCCCCTTGTCCCGGAATGGCCACTATAGAATAGGATCATCCTCCTCATCTTGGAGGAGACGTTGGGGCGCCTGGATGGCCTGCAGCATCCCAGTCCGCTGTGCAATGTTATGCAGGATGCTGCAGGCTATAACGATCTTCGCCACCTTCCTTACTAGGGCTCTATGGCTCATCCAGACCTGTCCTGGCATCTTAGTCTCATTTTGAGGAGCCCAAACATCCTCTCCACTACAGCCCTAGTCAGCTTGTGCGCCCTATTATAGCGCTCCTGGGCCTCGTCAGTGGGGTTACGTATAGGCGTAATGAGCCAAGGCCGGCTCATGTAACCAGAATCACCTATAAATAATGAACATAACAAAATGACAAATATTATTAATTTATTTATAATTATTATATCAAAATACTTTTCATTTGTGTACATGAAAATCCCCTAAAATTAACATTTTCCTTAAAAAAGAATTATATGTTTAAATTGCATTCTCTATCTGCCCATTTAAGATAAGACATGCTACCTATGCGTATTTCGCATAAACCAGACGTTTGGGAAAAGAAAAAGAAATGGTTAAATTGCATCCTAGAGCTGACCATTTAAGCGAAGACATTCTACATATCTGTTTTGAGCTAAAACTAGACATTTGAGGAAAGAGACAATGACATGGTTAAATTGCATCCTAGAGCTGCCCATTTAAGCTAAGACATGCTACATATCTGTTTGGAGCTAAAACTAGACATTTGCGGAAAGAGACAATGACATGGTTAAATTGCATTTTCTATCTGACCATTTAAGCTAAGACATGCTACCTATGTGTATTTCGCATAAAGCAGATATTTGCTAAAAGAGAAAGAAATGGTTAAATTGCATTTTCTATCTGACCATTTAAGCTAAGACATGCTACATATCTGATTGGAGCTAAAACTAGACATTTGCGGAAAGAGACAATGACATGTTTAAATTGCATTCTCTATTTGTCCATTTAAGCTAGGACATGCTACTTATCTGTTTTTAACTAAAACTAGACATTTGAGGAAAGAGACTATGACATGGTTAAATTGCATTCTCTATCTGCCCATTTAAGCTAAGACATGCTACATGTCTGTAGCTAAAACTAGACATTTGCGGAAAGAGACAATGACATGGTTAAATTGCATTCTCTATCTGCCCATTTAAGCTAGGACATGCTACCTATGCGTATTTTGCATAAACCAGACATTTGCTAAAAGAGAAAGAAATGGTTAAATTGCATTCTCTATCTGACCATTTAAGCTAAGACATGCTACATATCTGTTTTGAGCTAAAACTAGACATTTGAGGAAAGAGACAATGACATGGTTAAATTGCATTCTCTATCTGCCCATTTAAGCTAAGACATGCTACATATCTGTAGCTAAAATTAGACATTTGCGGAAAGAGACAATGACATGGTTAAATTGCATTCTTTATCTGCCCATTTAAGCTAGGACATGCTACCTATGCGTATTTCACATAAACCAGACATTTGCTAAAAGAGAAAGAAATGGTTAAATTGCATTCTCTATCTGACCATTTAAGCTAAGACATGCTACATATCTGTTTTTTAAAGTGAAAAGTGAAAAAACGTCAGATGCGCCTAAGTGTTCAAGTACAACTGATAATATACACTAGTACCAAAAATAAATATATTGATGTGATAACTAGTGCTAAAATACAAACACTAATCCCATGCTCAATGTGAAAAATAAAATATGATATGGAATAAATGTAAACACATACAATATAAAAAATATGAAAAATAAAATTAATTACTATAATATCACCAAAATAGAACAGTGTTCATTGTGCTATAACTAAATATTGCAAACCATTAGTGCAAAAATAGGTCATATTCAGAAAGTCCACACTATTATAGGAAGTGTTGAGGTCCCCAGGCAGCGAAACTCTTTCCAATTGCTTGAATGGCCAAACACACAATCTGCTGATACAAAAATAAGAGAAGAGGCGCCAAATAGTGTGTATCATATGGGTAAAAGGACAGAGTACCACAACTATGACTTCTACTTACAAGAGACAAAGCACTTGATAAGTGCCACAAACGCCTTCTGAATTATTAGCAGCTGTCCAGATCGCTGATCAGAGCCGTGTAACCCTCCGGATTGGCAAATGTATAAGGCACTTGATAAGTGCCACAAAGGCCTTCTGGACAATTCACAGCTGTCCAGCACACTGTGTTCACTGGCAAAAGCAAACTGTCTTAGCTGGTTGCTCTCGACTCTAGTAAAAAAGTTTTCAGCCAAACTCGGTGATGTGATACCACTGTGATATATAGCTGGTGAATATTGTCCCAAAAAGCTTCAGTCCAATAAAAAAGTATAAGCCGTGAATATTAAAAGTATATGATTTATTTAAAATCAATCTTGCCACAACGCGTTTCCCGGTAACTAAGACGCTTCATCAGGTGTAAATAAAAATTACAATAATCACAGCTTATAAAGCCTGAGTCGGCGTCTAGTCCGACCCAGAGCGCATGCACGAACAACCCTGTAATCATCAAACCAATCAGAGCCTCAAAAAAATGGCAAAATTCCCATAGGTACATGTAGAGGGCTTGGCTGCACATACCTATATTACTAGCCAATCAGATAAAGTATTGGAACCAACTTTAACATAATAGGGGAATTGGCTATTGATACGTTATCAGTGTATTGTCAGTAAAATAAAACTAAATACAAGTGACGATAAACATATTACCAACCATAGGGAATTTTGATTAAAAAAAAAACTATTTCTAAAAACAATGATGACTACCCAGGGAAAATATTAGCTGCCTTGCCAGTGTGTATTAAAATTAATTAAATTACTGCAAAATTGAAATTGCGAAACAAGGTTTAAGAAAATATGTCGGTATTCAACAGGGAAAATTAATTAATAAACAGCCTTGAGTCTATCTCAAAATAATGATTGGTCCTTCTGGACTGATGGTTACTTGGTTGTTCACGCACTTACAAAACAACTATTTAATACTTATCGAATAATTAATAAAATCTTTCAACATAAAATTGACAACCTATAAAAATATAATTTATATAATAAATGTATATATATTGTGTGAAATAATGTAGATAAAGCTCTAGGGGTGGAATCACCAAAGCTACCCATAGAGGGCATAGAAATAAATCCCTCAAACAATATAGATAGAACCTCAATTGACTAAAAAAATATACATATATATTTCTCAAATCTGATACATGTATTATAACCTAAAAACAGGTGAAATAATATATGTGAAATGTATATATAGAAAAACCTATATATGTAAAAATATATATACCTCCCTAAAATTCAGGGGCAAATGACACATAAAAAATAAACTAAACTAAAGTTAAAAATAAAAAAGCTACTAATATCTTGATACTTTAATTAAAAGCAGCCATGTCAATATTTTCATTCAACCCATGTGGAGTTAGAGTTTTTAATTTCCAAATCCAAAAGGTTTCTCTTTGCCTTAAATGGATAAGTCGATTTCTACCCCACTTGGGATTAATGAACTCTAGAGGGAAAATATTAAAAATGTCAGTTTGTCCTTCATGGCAAAAAACACTATGTCGTGGGACACTGTGATTCATAATCCCGTTTTTAACATTTCTACTGTGTTCGCCCTATCTTTTTTTCAGGGGTCTTGAGGACCTGCCTACATATTGTAGGCCGCATTTACACTCAAGGAGATAGACCACAAAGAAAGAAACGCATGTAAAACGAAAATTAATCTTGAATTCTTCCTTTGTGGAAAAAGATTTTAATTCAATCCTATCCCCTGTAGTGAAAGCACACAGTCCACAGTTAGGCCGATTGCACCTATAAAACCCCTTCTTTCCTACAGGCCAGTTGTCTACTTTTAATTTTGAAGAATTCCATTTCTTGTACATGTTCATTACCACTTTACTAGGGGCTAATTTATTTTTCATAGAGGGCGCTCTCTTGAATGTACATATGGGAAATTCATCTAAAAGGTTTTTCAGAATAGAATCATTTCACAGAATATACCAATGTCTACGAATTATTTGTCTAATTTTATCATGAATGGTAGTAAACTTAGTTATAAATCTCAAATTATTGGATTCATTCTTTACCCCTTCAAGGTTCAGATTCACAGACTTATCCTTATCAACCTTGTTAAAGAACTCTAATCTATCTTTGTTTCTAGCTTTTAAATAACCTTCCTCCACTAATTTAAATGGATACTCTTTCTCTAGAAACTTCAATCTTAAAATTTTAGCTTGCTCATCATATAAAGTGATATTAGTGCAATTTCTACGGATTCTGGAAAATTGATTAAACGGTATATTATTTTTCCATGCTTTGTAATGGTTACTTCTGAAGTTCAAGTAACTATTTGTATCAACCGACTTAAAATAGGTCTTTGTGATAATACGTCCTTCAGTATCCCAACTCAAAACCAAATCTAAAAACTCAATGCTCTCACTATTAAATTTGGAAGTAAAACTCAAACCCATGTCATTGTTATTGAGTGACTTAATACATTCCTGAGCTGTTTCCTCAGTGCCACTCCATATAAATAACAGATCATCAATGAAACGGCCATAGAACACCAGGTCTGCCCCCAGAGGGGAGTTGTAGATGTATTTTTCTTCAAATAACCCCATGAATAAATTAGCAAAACTAGGGGCAAACCTGGTGCCCATGGCCGTTCCCTTGATCTGCAGAAAAAAACTGTTCCTGATAAATAAAGTAGTTGTGCTTTAACACAAATGATATTGCATCCAATAAAAAAAGCCTTTGTTTCGATAGTAAATATTGATCTCTTTTTAAAATACAATCTACTGCATTCAAACCCAAATCATGAGCTATATTAGAATACAGTGATGCTACATCACAAGTGCACCAAAGTAAATTACACCCCGCTTTCTCAATTTTAGAAATTTTAGCTATCAGGTCTGGAGTATCCTTAATATAAGATGGTAAGCCTATTACTGGTTTCTTCAAAAAATAGTCTACATACTCAGACAAATTGCATGTGAGATTATCCACATCCGGACCTATTTTAAGTCGGTTGATACAAATAGTTACTTGAACTTCAGAAGTAACCATTACAAAGCATGGAAAAATAATATACCGTTTAACCAATTTTCCAGAATCCGTAGAAATTGCACTAATATCACTTTATTTGATGAGCAAGCTAAAATTTTAAGATCAAGATTTCTAGAGAAAGAGTATCCATTTAAATTAGTGGAGGAAGGTTATTTAAAAGCTAGAAACAAAGATAGATTAGAGTTCTTTAACAAGGTTGATAAGGATAAGTCTGTGAATCTGAACCTTGAAGGGGTAAAGAATGAATCCAATAATTTGAGATTTATAACTAAGTTTACTACCAATCATGATAAAATTAGACAAATAATTTGTAGACATTGGTATATTCTGCAAAATGATTCTATTCTGAAAAACCTTTTAGATGAATTTCCCATATGTACATTCAAGAGAGCGCCCTCTCTGAAAAATAAATTAGCCCCTAGTAAAATGGTAATGAACAAGTACAAGAAAGGGAATTCTTCAAAATTAAAAGTAGACAACTGGCCTGTAGGAAAGAAGGGGTTTTATAGGTGCAATCGGCCTAACTGTGGACTGTGTGCTTTCACTACAGGGGATAGGATTGAATTAAAATCTTTTTCCACAAAGGAAGAATTCAAGATTAATTTTCGTTTTACATGCGATTCTTGATTCGTGGTCTATCTCCTTGAGTGTAAATGCAGCCTACAATATGTGGGCAGGTCCTCAAGACCCCTGAAAAAAAGATGGGGCGAACACAGTAGAAATGTTAAAAACGGGATTATGACTCACAGTGTCCCACGACATAGTGTTTTTTGCCATGAAGGACAAATTGACATTTTTAATATTTTCCCTCTAGAGTTCATTAATCCCAAGTGGAGTAGAAATCGACTTATCCATTTATGGCAAAGAGAAACCTTTTGGATTTGGAAATTAAAAACTCTAACTCCACATGGGTTGAATGAAAATATTGACTTGGCTGCTTTTAATTAAAGTATCAAGATATTAGTAGCTTTTTTGTTTTTAACTTTAGTTTAGTTTATTTTTTATGTGTCATTTGCCCCTGAATTTTAGGGAGGTATATATATTTTTACATATATAGGTTTTTCTATATATATACATTTCACATACATTATTTCACCCTTTTTTTAGGTTATAATACATGTATCAGATTTGAGAAATATATATATATATTTTTTTTAGTCAATTGAGGTTCTATCTATATTATTTGAGGGATTTATTTCTATGCCCTCCATGGGTAGCTTTGGTGACTCCACCCCCTAGAGCTTTATCTACATTATTTCACACAATATATATATATTTATTATATAAATTATATTTTTATAGGTTGTCAATTTTATGTTGTAAGATTTTATTAATTATTCGATAAGTATTAAATAGTTGTTTTGTAAGTGCGTGAACAACCAAGTACCCATCAGTCCAGAAGGACCAATCATTATTTTGAAATAGACCCAAGGCTGTTTATTAATGAATTTTTTAGCCTCCTTGGGTCCCTGTTGAATACCGACATATTTTCTTAAGCCTTGTTTCGCAATTTCAATTTTGCGGTAATTATTATTAATTTTAATACACACTGGCAAGGCAGCTAATATTTTCCCTGGGTAGTCATCATTGTTTTGAGAAATAGTTTTTTTTTAATCAAAATTTCCTATGGTTGGTAATATGTTTATCGTCACTTGTATTTAGTTTTATTTTACTAACAATACACTGATAACGTATCAATAGCCAATCCCCCTATCAAGTTAAAGTTGGTTCCAATACTTTATCTGATTGGCTAGTAATATAGGTATGTGCAGCCAAGCCCACTACATGTACCTATGGGAATTTTGCCGTTTTTTTGAGGCTCTGATTGGTTTGACGCTTGCGGGGTTGTTCGCGCATGCGCTCTGGGTTGGGCTAGACGCCGACTCTGGCTTTATAAGCTATGATTATTGTAATTTTTATTTACACCTGATGAAGCAGTCTTAGTTACCGGGAAATGCGTTGTGGCAAGATTGATTTTAAATAAATCATATACTTGTAATATTCACGGCTTATACTTTTTTATTGGAGTGAAGCTTTTTGGGACAATATTCACCAGCTATATATCACAGTGGTATCACATCACCGAGTTCGGCTGAAAACTTTTTTACTAGAGTCGAGAGCAACCAGCTAAGACAGTTTGCTTTTGCCAGTGAACACAGTGTGCTGGACAGCTGTTAATTGGCCAGAAGGCCTTTGTGGCACTTATCAAGTGCCTTATACATTCACCAATCTGGAGGGTTACACGTCTCTGATCAGCGATCTGGACAGCTGCTAACAGTTCAGAAGGCGTTTGTGGCACTTATCAAGTGCTTTGTCTCTTGTAAGTAGAAGTCATAGTTGGGGTGCTCTGTCCTTTTACCCGTATGATACACACTATTTGGCGCCTCTTCTCTTATTTTTGTATCTGCATATCTGTTTTTTAAGACTACAGTGGCAATTGTCTAACTAATTAACCATGTTGTGCAGAAGTACTCACCAACGAGCCACCCAGGTGGAAACTGTCTTCCCTCAAACTGCCGCCACAGGGACGACTGTCTGAGGATGCGGCATCATGACAAGCCCTGCCGAAATTCACACACACCTGCATAATACGCATCTGTGCATCACAAACAAACTGCACGTTGAGACTATGGAAGTGTTTGAGATTTCGTCAGGGCTGGTCATGTTCAGGAGTACGCATCGCAATGTGGGTGCAATCTATTGCTCCCAAGACATTGGGCATTCAAGCTATTTCAAAGAATTCCCTCTTCAGGCGCCTCCAATCACCATCAATCTGAGGGAATCCTATGTAATGTTTACTGACTCGTACCATGGCGTCCAGAAAGTTGTCAAAAACCACAGAGAAAGTACCCTGAGCAAGCCCATGCAGGTACCCCTCTCCAGATTGAAAAGTCCCTGAGGCCAGGACGTGTATGCAACTAAGCATCTTGGTCATACCAGGGATTGACGTTCGCATACGACTACGTGGCTCCATATGAGGACTAAGAACATCGTAAAGGCCAATGAGCTGTTCGCATTTTGAGCCTATACTTGTCATAAACCTCAAAGTCACTCATGTTGTCCAAGGTGGGCCTCACCCTGTGAACAGGAGAACCTTGAACCAAATGAGCCCTTTGTCTCTCTTGGAGCCTCTGAGCCCACCTGATTCTATTGACCACTACTCGTGCAACAGCACCAGCAGCATCTAACTGAGAATCATCCATATTTGCCAAGCTAAGCAGCACAAAGCCAAACAGCAGAGCAAACACAACACAAGGAGTAACAAGGTATGCAAAAACACAAAAGCTATTTGATACAATGTCACTCACAAGGGATGCTTTGGCCATGTTGTTTGGGGGATTTATAGTGCAATTAGTCCAATGGTAGCATGTTCGTAATGATTGCTGATTGTATACACTTGATTGTATGTGAGCGGTGCGAATGCTTTTAAAGTGGGTGTTTTTTTAGGTGTTTGCTGACATTTTGTTTTCCCCCAATGAATCTCAATGTTAAAGTGTAAAATGTAACATATACAGTGCATCTTCGTAATGTTTGTTCATATGCGTAATAAATACTTAAGAAACGCGATCTTATAGTAAAAAGCACATGTCCACGCTAACATGAATGAAAGTGCATACTTGTGTATAATGGCATAGAATCTGATAGATCAATGTTCTTCCGGCTGACATCTCTAGTATTGTATATATAAGTGATTGGCGAGATGTCAATATTTTTGCGTCCCTTTAAAATCGCAATAATAATGAAGATCTTCCGGCTGACATCTATAATATTGTATATATAAGTAATTGATGAGATGTCAATATTGTACGCATCCCATTAAAATCGCAATAATAATGATGTTCCAAACTGTTGTTTACATATATGTAGTATTGTAGTATTGAGTGCTAAACTTCTGAAAGGGGCGGTAGAGTCCTAAAGCTGTAATGTGTATGGTTGAAGCTTCTAATGACGTTATCATATTAGCAACCTGCCTGTCTAGTTATCGAACCCTCATTGTGTTGTTGTATTTTACTACATTGTTATTGTGTGATGATTAAAATATAAATGTGTGCTTTTTGGTTGCGTGATGCGTGTTATGTACATCTACGTATATATTGTGATTCTCTCCCACATATGCTGACTTATATAAAGCAGTATAGCATTGTTGTTCCTACCCAAAAAGTGACAGCTGTAATCTGTTCTAATGATGTTCTTATTGTACGTAATTCCTAATGGTATATTCTGAGTGAACCGTGATGTTAAAGGGACAGTAAAATCCATATTTTATGTTTCATGATTCATAGTGAGAATCTAATGTGTTTTTTTGGCCATCATATCAATGCACATGTATGAGTGAATGATAAAAGTAATGTATGTGCATCCATTAATGATTATGTGTTAAGCCTATGTAGATATGCTGTTCATGCAAGCATATGAGTTGAATAAATTAAATGCTATAGTAGAGGTAAATGAGAGGTGTTTCAAATTGTCTACAGTTTGTGAATAATGAAATGTTAAAATTATTTTTCTGTCCGTTTAAATCTGATGTAATTGATCAAAAATATTTGTTATTGTTGATGGTGATTTGTATTTGAAATAATGAAATTTTATATAACAATTTGATGTTGTAGTGAATTTCACACAAGTAAAAGCCATAACTCTATAGAGAAATAGCTATTTCTTGATCTATTTGTCATAGCGGTACTAACGCAAGAAAGAATGCGTTAGTATCACAATTTTAATGCTGGTATTACTAGTTTTCTTGTCTACGCTTTTTTCGTGCGTTAGGTAAATCTGGCTGTCGCGTGCACAAGCACGTCTTCCCCATAGAAGTCAATGGAGGATGAAAATGTGTGTAGAAATAAAATCCAACACTTGTTTTGAGCGTAAAGTGAGTGACGTCATGTTCTTGTGTGAAAAAGTAGCTAAATCGTGTTAAATTCCTAATAAAAATCTTATTTGTGTATGTAATGTGCTGTATATTGTTTGTATGTATCGATTAGTGTATGTATGTGATAATATTAGTAGTTAGATGTAGCTATAGGAGTGTATGTTCCCGTCTGTCTATGTAAGTCAATGGAGAATAGATTTCTCTGGCTTTTTTTTCAAACACCCGAGATCTCGTAACTTTGATCCGTTCTTTTTTGACCTGACAAAATAAAATCTTAAAAATAAATATAGTGTAGTGTTTGTATGAGTGTAAGTTTAGTTTGTGTAATGTTTTTTTTGTGATTCGTGGATGTTTTTTTTTGCGGTATATGTTAACTACTGGGTCTGGGTTGATGTTAATGATTTCAGCAGAAACAGATTTTTTTGTTGCGTTAGGGAAACTCATAATACCAGCAGCCGTAAAAAAGCAGCGTTAGTACCGGCCAACACTGCTTTTTGACTCTAAGGCAAAACTCGTAATCTAGGTGTTATTTTTTTAACTATAAGATTGTACATTCTACAAGGGAGGCTTCCACAGCGTGACCATTTTCTCTTACCCATCTCCCTGGGGGCAGACTTATAAGCTAGGAAAGTATTAGGTCTGTTATTTTCTTCATTTTATTTTAACCTGTTTGCTGTGTGTAATTTTATTTGTAACAACTTGTTATTAATAATACATTGTGCCTAATATTTTTGGCATAATAAATAATTCCTTTATTAAGTGTTGGCCTTTGTCTAATAATTGAACCACGTTACTGAAAGGACTGAAGTTGTATTAGAATTGTATATTTTAGGTTATTTTCTGATAAATTGTATTCTGAAAGTTAATGTGTAAGTCTGGGTTTTTTCTTAGGATTTTCCCTTTAATAAATTATAAGTGGTGGCAGCTGAGATATTGTAGTTAGTTTAGTGTGGGTGGCATTAAAGGGGAGTTTTGGGCATTTCTTTTAAGTCTAGTACAGACTGGAGAGTGTTGTTAACCCTTGCACCCACTGAACTAAATCACAAGCTTGTCTGGTGTGGCTATATTGTGACATATTGGTGAGAGTAGAAGGGGTCTGATAAGCCTTTCTTTGCCAAATAAATGACTGGTGCAGGGTTGGATAACCCTGGTTCGTCACACACCTTCCTTCCAATTGAATGAATGTGGTCCTGCTGGGCAGAGCAGTGTGAATGATGGGGGACATCAGAACAGGGACAGTATGACTGTAACTTTGAAAAAATGAAACTTCTGAGAACGTTAATTATTTCCTCTATACCAGTCTCTTCTTCATCTCGGTGTACCATATCTGGTACTCCCAGTGCGAATATACAATGTGATCACAAGTTGTTGGATCTCTTGTCAGCAGAGCAATCAGGTACAGCCTCAAACATTCCTCAAGCTGCATTAACTTTGCAAGTGACAACGTTCTTCTGTTGATAACATCAAATGTTTGGGGCGTTGGCGCTCCAATCATTTCAGAGGCTATGTTCGTTCGATTGTTTAAAGCTGTCAGTACTATTTCCAAGATAATAATCTTTTTGTTTCCACAGGAGGCACATCAGGAGCAAAACGTGTTTAGATCGTGGGACACTCCTACGTCCACTGGGCCACTGTTTGGTGCGCTTCACATCCCATGAGGCAGAATTTAGGATTCACATCTACCAAATCATCTGTTAGGTGGTTAGGGCATAGGGGAATGTGCTGTCCCCAGTTAGTTGACATCCTTTATGAAGGCTCTCTTAATATGGGGGAAACCTCACATTGTGGTTATTCACCTGGGGGGGGGGGGTGGAGGTAATGATGTAGGTGATGTACCAGTACTACAATTGATAAAAATAATGCAAGCAGACATCAATTGGAATAGAACTCACATACCAGGAGTAACCTTAGGTTGGTCCAATGTTATACCACAATTACATTGGAGGCATATGTCATCGCATAGTGTTGCCAATAGGGTATGAAAGAAAATTACTTCTTCTTTGGCCAAGACCGTCACAGACTTGGGTGGCTTTGTGGTACGGCACAAAGCCACCACGGCCAACAGAGCTGATTTATATTGTAGGGATAAGGTTCACCTCACTGATATAGGCCTGGATTTATTTATTAAGAACATGCAGAGGTCTTTTTCACCCCTCCTGTAAGTCAGGCTGTGGTTGGTGGTGGCAAGGGTGTCATTAAAATGCTACCTTGTGGGGGGAGGTCTTGGCCCTATTGCGCAGGAGAAGGTACCTAAAGGGAGTGATGACCAAACAACAGGGAAGGGGCGGTAGGCCTCAGGTGCACATGAGGTAATCTCTCTCTCTCCTCCCTATGGGGGGGTAGGTCGTGATCTCAGAAACCCCTCAACAACATCTCCTGGGGCAGAGTAGAACTCTGTTGCAAATTCCGTTTTGGGCCACTGATCTCCTGCAGTGCTGGGTTAGTTGATTCTCTTTGCCACCATCATAGTGTTTTGTTGGTTAAAGTCTAATACGTTATAAGTTAATAAAACTATTGACCTGTGATGGTCAACATTTTCCCAAACAATTTGTTTGTGTGTTATTTATTGTATAAAGTTATGGTTATTTATATATGCACACATATTTATATATTCAAGGTTAAGGTTAAACAGTTAGTTTAAAGTGTTTAAATCACTCTTGGGATAGAGAACGATCCGATAAGCCTTTAATCCCTTAAGTTAGTGTAGGGCCCAGCATGGGTCTGGAGCGTGCTAAGGGTTAAGGCTGTAGGTTAGTAGGATAGAAGAAGAGGGATGGATTAGTGTCTGCAACAATTTTGCAGTTGTATGGAGATTCCCTACTTACCTTAAAAGCTGGGAGCAAGCAAGCTACTTCCTCTTCTCCATCCAGTACCAAAGGTGTGAAGTCTCCCTCCCATTTTTTTCTCCCTTTTCTCACTCAGATGGCGGCTACTCCTCTAGTGCTATGGCAGGGTTATAACTAGTCACTCTAAGCCTGAATAAGACCATAGCGGTAACGTATGATTCTCCTCCCTCTGTTTATTAGGTTGAAGCGGCTTGGTTGCAGAGGCCCCTTACATTCCAGGGGAAGAATCCTTGCACTCTGGCTGCGGGAGGTCTCGGTCCTGTTGTGCAGGAGAAGGTACCTAGGGGGAGTGATGACCAAACAATAGGGGAGGGGCGGTAGGCCTCAGGTGCACATGAGGTAACTTCTCTCCCGCCTATAACTAACTATATCATTAGTTTTATAGGACTATATCCATATAGTTTATTATTATAAACACACTCACTATACTGGCTACCTTATTAGCGTTAATTTAAATGCTTGTAATAGGTCCATAATTCATTAATATTTGATGAAACCTTGAGATTAGGTTCTGCATTTTTTCAAATTTTTTTCACATCTCAAAATCTATTCTATACCAAATTTGGTTACATAATGGTGTACATTAACCATAACTATAGTACAACTCTCCTTGATTTATAAATCCACACATACATACTGGTGTCTACACCAAATTAATTAATTTTACCTTGAGCAACTTGACTCTGAGCTTTTTTAGTGCTATTGCACCCCCCCCATACTCTAATTTCTCTCCCTCCACCCTATGGAGGGTGGGTCACCTGATCTCAGAAATTCCTCAGCGACGTCTCCTGGGGCAGAGTAGAACTCTGTTGCTGATTCCGTTTTGGACCGCTGATCTCCTGCAGTGCTGGGTTAGTTGTTTCTCTTTGCCGCCATTATAGTGTTCTGTTAGATAAAGTTTAATAAGTTATAAGTTAATAAAAGTATTGACCTGTGCCGGTCAAAATTTTCCCAAAGAAGAAGTTGTCCGTGTGTTATTTATTGTATAAAGTTATGGTTATTTATATATGCACACTTATTTATATATTCAAGGTTAATGTTAAACAGTTAGTATAAAGTGTTTAAATCACTCTTGGGATAGAGAACGATCCGACAAGCCTTTAATCTCTTAGGCATGTGATTATTAGTCATTAAACTTTCAGGCCTCTCTTAACAATAATATAAATCTTTATGAGTCCAGACTAGTACATAAAATTCTGTGTACTGAATTCATTAAACTGAGGTGAAATTGATATGAATGAATTTTACATAATTCTATTGCTGCTTAACAGTTTAAAGGGCTACTAAACCCAATTTTTTCTTTAAAAGCTTAGGAGCCAGCCCATTTTTGTTTCAGAACTGAGTTACGCTAGCTTATTAGTGGATAAATTCATTAATATGCTTCCCCACTCTGTACAGCTATAAGCAGGATACAAATGCTCTCCTTTCTAGTCTAGAAGGGTCAACAAGTTTCCCCTTTCTAGTTTCAATTTGTCTTACAGGAAGTTCTTGATCTAGGTCTCATCCTAGCACTTGGCTCTCACAGATTTCAGGTTATTATAGTCTGCTCAAAACCAACTGCAGAAAGACAATCATGGAAAATTTTAGGCACAGCAGGATTTTGCAGATCATGGATTTAAAGGTATGAATAAATGTCTAAACTTCTCATTCAGTTAATTATGAAAGGCAAACCAGAACTGTTAGCTGGTAACACTGAGGCTGAAAAATGTTTTAAACTAATCAAATCTGATCTTCTTACAGCTCTAGCCTTGTTCCTCCCAGAATACTGCAAGTTTTATTTTTTTTCCTCTATGAAAATGAGCGAAAAGGGGGTAGCTTCAAGAGTTCTTACACTATTTGTACAAGGACATACATTAACTGTATATGTGCTTCATGCTGAACACATTCTGCTTAATAAAAGAACACACATTTCTCTAATGAAATACTGACCAGACAATAGAAATCCACATAATGACTGCCTTATGTTTTCCCTCTTATCTGAAAATCCTAGGGAAGACTTGTCTGATGTACCACTTGACAACCTAGACATGCAGACAGACACTCAGAATATGCAGTGGTCACTCCCTTTGAGATAGTGACGTGTGGTGAGGTCAGAGTCTGGTGAGGCACTGGATATGATATGCCAGAGAAACACACATACCACGGGCTACAAGTACCCCCAACAGGGCAGGTTTTAATTATACCTGAACCAGTGCACAGGTGAAATAATCAGCTGATGGCTGAGAGCAAGTTGGTAACCATAGTGTTACTGATCAGCTGATTACTTCACCTGTGCACCGGTTCAGCTATAATGAAAACCTGGCCTGTTCAGTGTACTTGAGCACCAGATCATCTGAAATGTGTTGATTACCTGGAGAATAAAGCTCTCACACACACTCTGCTCACATACCCACTCACAAAATTCTGTGGCACAGTGCTAGTCACTAAACAATTAGAATAATACACAATCACTTCTCTACTCACTACTGTGTTGTAAAAATAAAAATAATTTATCATTCTACCGGTTTCACCCTAATTACGGGCTTTCTCAAGAAAGAAAGCCCGTAATTAGGATGAAACCGGTAGAAGCTGTGATTACCTCTGAATAGCCAGGTGGATTGTCGCTGTCTGTTGGGATTGTGCAGCCTGAAGTTCCATATGTGAGAAAGGACGGCTCGTAACCACCCACAAACGAATACAGGAACAAACACCTGTGAAAGTAAAAGATTGCAAACACATATTCCCTTGCGTACATCCAGTACTAAGTGCAGGGAAAGGAGTCCGGAAGAAACTTGCACAAGTTCAAAAATATCGAAGAAAGGATATCTTTAACCGCCCTGTTGTCAGAGCGGTAGAATAAGCTGAAGTCCTTGGGAGGAAATTGCCTATCAGAAGGGTAAGACTACCTGCATAGCAGGACCCCAACAAAGTCTACCAAAGGTACGGTGCCTTCCATTTAAGACTGTCAGTATTTGAAAAGACGCTATAACCACTTATACTTCCCTCTGTAGCGAGTTGGAGAAACAAACAAGATAAAAAGTAGTTGGCCACTACTGTTTTCTACTGTTTCAACAGAGCACATCAGGAGAGACTTTGTTGTCAAACATATTGACATTTTAGTTTTTCAAAAGAGGGGGCTTTGTTAAATTGTTACCAACATAACAAACTAGGAGAGACTTTGTCCAATTTATTAAAAAGGAGGTACCGCAACATTGATATATTTTTGGGCTGCTGATATATTTTATAATTGCATATATAAGGAGTACTCGAACTATATACAAATATATTCTTTGCAAACAATATATGCCAAGTTATAAAAAGTGAATGATCAATTGTATGCCGTGATTTCAATCACTGTTCTTATTTGTATTGGAATCACAGGCATACAAATTATTTTAGATTGACATATTGTATATAATTTTGTGTTTAACAAGTATCAGTAAAGATGGAATTTTAAAAGACTAATCCAATCATTCATTTATTTATTTTTCTAAGCTGGAACAAGAAATTAAGGAAAGGTTTGATAATAGCTAAAATTAATATACAAAGAAATAGAATCCTTTTGTAAGAGACTGCAATTGATACAAACTATTCAAACATATAAATATTTTTTATTGTAGAACATAATATCGAAATTCTTTATTCAAATATATTACATTCTGACACAATCGTTTACACAACCACGTATAATTAAAATCCTTGAAAGATATAAGGTCTAAAATAGTATACACAATCAGACACATTTTTTATTTTTTTAACCATACCATGTCCATTTAGGCAAAAGGTCACAAAATAACATATACCAAGGAAATATCCATCTGTGTAACTTCTACTGCCACATTATACTATATCCCTGTCTTTAATGCTTAGAGCTTGTCTAGCGCCTTCTTAAAAGATTTTTTATTCTACTCATAGTGAGCTAAGAACACAGTATCACATCAATGTTGCACAATCAATGGAGGGCAGCGGAACGGCTCACTGCCTCTTAATTGAGCAACATGGATGATGAGGGTTATTCATTGTTGGGATGGGATTGCATCTGGTGGCACCCCAGGTAGGGGGGGTTGTACCTAAGGGGGGCGTGTTAATTTTTTGAAAAATAAAAAACACAATTTTTATTTAATCATAATTAAAATCTTTTTTTTTCTGATTGGACAGGGCTGCCTCCCCTGCCTCCTATTACCGCACGTCACTGAGGCCAACCCATAATTAGCTAATTACAATGCCCAGCTGAAGAAATTAGTGGCCCTGACTTGACCATACCTTCTCACAAGAGGTCAAACTGTTAACATGTACACAGACAGTAAATATTCTTTTGACACAGTTCACATAATTGAACAGTTGTGAAAACAAAGAGGATTTCTTTTTTACTTATCAGGCACTCAAGTTGCAAATGCTGTACAAGTATCTTCCTTTTTAGATATAGTAAGTTTTTAGTTAATGGAACACTGAACCCAAAAATTTTCGTTCGTGATTCAGATAGAGCATGCAATTTTAAGCCACTTTCTAATTTACTCCTATTCTCAATGTTTCTTCTTTCTCTTGCTATCTTTATATGAAAAAGAAGGCATCTAAGCTTTTTTCTTGGTTCAGAACTCTGGACAGCAGTTTTTGATTAGTGGATGAATTTATCCACCAGTCAGCAAGGACAACCTAGGTTGTTCACCAACAATGGGCTGGCATCTAAACTTACATTCTTGCATTTCAAATAAAGATACCAAGAGAATAAATAACATTTGATAATAGGAATACATTAGAAAGTTGCTTAAAAAGTCATGCTCTATCTGAATCACAAAAGAAAAAATTTAAATACAGTGTCCCTTTAAGATTATATTTCCAAAGGGTATAACAGAGCTGATGATGCAGTATGGACAACTACACTGCTGTCTATACTAAAACTAAGACCCAATAAAAAATAATCTTAAAATAAAAAACCCTAAACTAACACTAACAATTACAGGGCATTGTCCTAAAGCGTTACAGCTTCTTTTAAAAAAACATACTACAATCTCATGTAATGTTTGTGGGATATTTCCTTATCAGACCAATCCTGACCAGTAATCTTCTTATCCAAGCATCAAGTGGAAAGATGAGGAAAAATCCCAGAACTACGTTTATCAGATAAAATGAATGAGGTAGGACAGGAACAGCAGCAAGCTGGAAGCACAAACTTAAGAGCAATAAACAGCAGATAGAAAGTCAAACTCTTTGAGCAACAAAGGGTTAACAAATGGTTAACAAGGAGTCTCCTGAGAATTAAAGGGTTAAACAAAGGTTGGTCACAAGGGAGAAGGATTCAGTAACAATCAGACAGTCCAATCTTTCTGAGTAACACAGGGTTAAGCACAGGGTTGGTCACAAGGCAGAGTAGGGCTCAGTAACAGGCAGAAAGTTCAATCATATACACTTGAAAAGGAGCAAATAGAGCACCCAGGAGTACACAGAGACAAACTTATACTTGGGCAGCATTAGCAATGATAAAAAGTGAGGATTTAAATAGGCGCAGGTTGGCACCAAGGAGGACGTACAGGTGCGCACACTGAGGATACAGAGCAGTACTCATGGAGCGTGGAGATGGTGTCACCATTGCACGCCACACAACAACCCCATGTGACCATGGCAATGTTCAAGCGGAGGCTGCAGGTTCTTGACACCCCATTCTACAATAAAAGTAACCCCCCCCTTCCAAAAAAAAGAATCATCTAAAAAACAAAACAAACCTATCCTAAATAAATTATTGCCCTGAAAACAAAAAAAACAAGCAACTAAAAACTACTAGTAAACTTAAAGTCCAGTCCCACCTCATACTGGCTTTTCATTCATTATTTTTCTACTTTATGTTTTGTCCAAAAACCCTTTTAAGGGCTATTCTTATAGAAACTAGTGTATCTAAATTAGTGTTAGTTTAGGGTTTTATATTTGGGGTGCTTTTTAAGGGGGTTCTTAGTTTTAGTATAGGCATAACTGTGTTTTTTATTTTTAGTAGTGTTCATTTTTGTTTTCTGTAATGTTAGTTTTTTTGTGTGTAAATTTAGTATTTGTTATTGTTTGTAACTTAGGGAGTTTTAGCTGAAAGATGTGTGGGAAAAGTTAGGTGTTAGGTAGTTAAGTAGTGTAGGGATAGTTTGTGTCGGGGGGTTCTGGCGGCATAGGGGTTAATCAGTTAGGGGGTATTAGCAGTATAGGATTTAAGTAGTTTAGTGAGTGTTTGAGGTGGGCTAGTGGCAGTATAGGGGTTAAGTAGTGTAGGGGCTGTTTGCGGTGGGCTTTTGGTGGTATAGGGGTTAGGAAGTTTATCACAGTGGACTATTGACAGTTTAGGGGTTAATTGGTTAGGAAGTTTATTGCTATGGGCTATGTGCGCTTTAGGGTTTAAAGGTTCAGAAGTTTATTGTGGTAGACTATTGGCAGTCTAGGGGTTAGTTAGTGCATACAGCTGGGAAGACAAATTAGAGAGACCAGCTTGTTTAAAATGCTTAGAAATTTTCACAAGACTTATGAGAGAGTTTCAGACATATCATGGGAACTCACCAGAATTGAATCAGCCAATCAGATTTTCTTACCTTAATTCCGATTGGCTGATAGAATCCTATCAGCCGATCGGAATTCGAGGGACGCCATCTTGGATGACGTCATTTAAAGGAAACTTCATTTGTCTTTCAGTCGTCGGGCCAGCTGGATGTTCCGCGTCAGAGAGGTCTGAAGAAAGAAGATTGAAGATGCTGCTTGGAGGAAAACTTCGCCCAATGGAGGACCTCTTCTTTGCCGCTTGGATGAAGACATCACCGGATGGAAGACTTCTTCTTTGCCATTTGGATGAAGACATCACCCGGATTGGATGAAGAGTTTGGCCCGGCTGAGTGAAGACCACTCAAGGTAGGGAGATCTTCTGGGGCTTAGTGTTAGGTTTTTTTTAAGGGGGGTTTGGGTGGGTTAGAGTAGGGGTATGTGGGTGGTGGGTTGTAATGTTGGGGGGTGGTATTGTGTTTTTTTTTACAGGCAAAAGAGCTTATTACTTTGGGGCCTGCCCCGCAAAAAGCCCTTTTAAGGGCTGGTAATAGAGCTGTTAACTTATGTAATTTAGTTTAAGGTAGGGAAAAATGTTTATTTTGGGGGGCTTTGTTATTTTATTAGGGGGCTTAGAATAGGTGAAATTAGCTTAAAATTCTTGTAATCTTTTTTATTTTTTGTAATTTAGTGGGGTTTTTTTGTAATTTAGTTTAGTGTATTTAATGAATTGTATTTTAGTTTAGATATTTGTAGTTTATTTAATTTATTGATAGTGTATGTGTATTTGTAACTTAGGTTAGGATTTATTTTACAGGTAAATTGGTAATTATTTTAACAAGGTAGCTATTAAATAGTTATTAACTATTTAATAGCTATTGTACCTAGTTAAAATAAATACCAAGTTACCTGTAAAATAAATATAAACCCTAAAATAGCTACAATGTAATTATTAATTACATTGTAGCTATCTCATGGTTTATTTTATAGGTAAGTATTTAGATTTAAATAGGAATATTTTAATTAATAATATTAATATTAATTAGATTTATTTTAATAAGAATTTAGTTAGGGGTGTTAGAGTTAGATAGGGTTATTATACTTAATATATATATGATATAATAACTACAGGGAGTACAGAATTATTAGGCAAGTTGTATTTTTGAGGATTAATTTTATTATTGAACAACAACCATGTTCTCAATGAACCCAAAAAACTCATTAATATCAAAGCTGAATAGTTTTGGAAGTAGTTTTTAGTTTGTTTTTAGTTATAGCTATTTTAGGGGGATATCTGTGTGTGCAGGTGACTATTACTGTGCATAATTATTAGGCAACTTAAAAAAAAACAAATATATACCCATTTCAATTATTTATTTTTACCAGTGAAACCAATATAACATCTCAACATTCACAAATATACATTTCTGACATTCAAAAACAAAACAAAAACAAATCAGTGACCAATATAGCCACCTTTCTTTGCAAGGACACTCAAAAGCCTGCCATCCATGGATTCTGTCAGTGTTTTGATCTGTTCACCATCAACATTGCGTGCAGCAGCAACCACAGCCTCCCAGACACTGTTCAGAGAGGTGTACTGTTTTCCCTCCTTGTAAATCTCACATTTGATGATGGACCACAGGTTCTCAATAGGGTTCAGATCAGGTGAACAAGGAGGCCATGTCATTAGATTTTCTTCTTTTATACCCTTTCTTGCCAGCCACGCTGTGGAGTACTTGGATGCGTGTGATGGAGCATTGTCCTGCATGAAAATCATGTTTTTCTTGAAGGATGCAGACTTCTTCCTGTACCACTGCTTGAAGAAGGTGTCTTCCAGAAACTGGCAGTAGGACTGGGAGTTGAGCTTGACTCCATCCTCAACCCGAAAAGGCCCCACAAGCTCATCTTTGATGATACCAGCCCAAACCAGTACTCCACCTCCACCTTGCTGGCGTCTGAGTCGGACTGGAGCTCTCTGCCCTTTACCAATCCAGCCACGGGCCCATCCATCTGGCCCATCAAGACTCACTCTCATTTCATCAGTCCATAAAACCTTAGAAAAATCAGTCTTGAGATATTTCTTGGCCCAGTCTTGAAGTTTCAGCTTGTGTGTCTTGTTCAGTGGTGGTCGTCTTTCAGCCTTTCTTACCTTGGCCATGTCTCTGAGTATTGCACACCTTGTGCTTTTGGGCACTCCAGTGATGTTGCAGCTCTGAAATATGGCCAAACTGGTGGCAAGTGGCATCTTGGCAGCTGCACGCTTGACTTTTCTCAGTTCATGGGCAGTTATTTTGCACCTTGGTTTTTCCACACGCTTCTTGCGACCCTGTTGACTATTTTGAATGAAACACTTGATTGTTCGATGATCACCCTTCAGAAGCTTTGCAATTTTAAGAGTGCTGCATCCCTCTGCAAGATATCTCACTATTTTTGACTTTACTGAGCCTGTCAAGTCCTTCTTTTGACCCATTTTGCCAAAGGAAAGGAAGTTGCCTAATAATTATGCACACCTGATATAGGGTGTTGATATCATTAGACCACACCCCTTCTCATTACAGAGATGCACATCACCTAATATGCTTAATTGGTAGTAGGCTTTCGAGCCTATACAGCTTGGAGTAAGACAACATCCATAAAGAGGATGATGTGGTCAAAATACTCATTTGCCTAATAATTCTGCACTCCCTGTATATTAACTATATTAACCCTAATATAATTAAGGTTAATAGAGTTAATATATATATATATATATAATATAATAACTATATTAACTGTATTAACTCTAATATAATTAGAGTTAATATAGTTAATATAGGTGGCGGCGGTGTAGGGGGATTAGATTAGGGGGTAATACATTTATTATAGGTAGCGGCAGTATAGGGGGATTTAGATTATAGGCAAAAGAGCTGATTACTTTGTGACAAAGCCCCGCAAAAAGCCCTTTTAAGGGCTGGCAATAGAGCTGTTTACTTTGGGGTAATGCCATGCAAAAAGCCCTTTTCAGGGCTATTTGTAGGGTTAGACTTAAGTTTAGTGGTAAGGATATTTTAGTATTTTAGGGGTTAATTAATTTAATATAGGTGGCGGCGGGGTAGGAGCTCACATTAGGGGGTAGTTAATGTAGGTGGCGGCGGTGTAAGGGGCTCACATTAGGGGGTAGTTAATGTAGGTGGCGGCGTTGTAGGGGCTCACATTAGGGGGTAGGTAATGTAGATTGCGGCGGTGTAGGGGCTCACATTAGGGGGTTATACATTTAATGTAGGTGGCGGCGGGGTCCGGGAGCGGCGGTTTAGGGGTTAAATACTTTATTAGGGATTGCGGCAGGGGATTGCGGTTGACAGGTAGATAGACATTGCGCATGCATTAGGTGTTAGGTTTTATTTAGCAGTTCGCGGTTGACAGGTAGATAGACATTGCGCATGCGTTAGGTGTTAGTTTTTATTTTGCAGGTAGTTTAGGGAGTTACGGGGCTCCAATAGACAGTGTAAAGCTTACTATGCCTGCAATTTGTGGCAAGGTGAAAATGGAGTAGGATTTTCCTTTTGCTGTATATTGGATACCAAACTGCGCTGGTTTGGTATACCTGTCTATGGGCCAAAAAAGTACGTCCGATGGCAGAAATATACGAGTGTAACTTCTAGGTTACGCCGTATATGTGATACCAAACCAGCGCAAAATTTGGCGTCGCCGGCTTTTTGCGGGCAACGCTGCATATCGGATCGAGGCCCAGGGCCTCAGTCTGTGCTTCAAATGAGTAAATAAAATAAAATCCTATCTAAAAAATCTAATCTCCCCATTTCCCTGAAAAGGGCATTTGGATGGGCATTGCCCTTAAAAGAGCATTTAGCTCTTTTTCTTTTCCCAAACCCTTAGCTAAAAATAAAACCCACCTAATAAACCTTTTAAAAAAAACTAACACTAACATCCACTTACAGTTTTTTAAGACCGGACATCCATCCTCATCAACCCGGGAGAAGTCTTCATCCAAGCGGCAAGAAGTGGTCCTCTAGGCGGGCAGAAGTCTTCATCCAGTCGGCATCTTCTATCTTCATCCTTCTGACGCGGAGCGGCTCCATCTTCAAGACATCTGGCGCGGATGGTGATGGTTCTTTGCTTTTTTAAATTGAGTTTCTAGGATTAGTATGATGTCTATCTTTTTCTTAAAGAAGTCGTGAAAAGCGATAGAAAGTTTTTCTGCTGAGAGGAAAACTTTTACATTTTGTGTTGCTATTAAGAGTTCGCCAGTGGACAATAGAGGAGTTATTATAGTGCTGTGTAAATTGTTAGATTGTCTTGTATGTTACTTATTTTAAGGGATATCTGTTGTACAGTACCTTACAATGTCGCTTTTAGAGGATATGAATAGAAATATTTAAAAGGAGGGAATGATGTGTTGTGTGAGACAAATAGATTGTTACTATGTGTATGTAATGTGTGTATGTAGTGTCATGCATATACTTTTGTGTGAGTTCATGTGAATATTCACGTATGCTTGACTACGGTGTGAGCGACTCGTGAGATAAGGAAAGGTCGAAGGTCAAGTCACAGAAATATAAGGCTAGTAACCTGTATCAATTTTCATGTGTGGAAGGTCTTTTTATATAACTTATGTGAGTTATGACTAGGACTTTTAAACAACAGTTAACTTGCATTTAATTTACAACTTGAAACATAGCTGACAGACATGAAGAAACATATAAGGCTTATCAGAACATATGTGAGTTATACAACGTTACTCATATCATTAGTCAAAACAATAATCTTATCTGAGTAAGATCCTAACAGTTCACCTAAATTAACATTATAAGTGATTCTCTTGAGCATAATGTATTTGTACAAATAAACAACTAACTATTTGGGGAAATCTTTCAAACTTCTATTATACTCCTTTCAGTCAGTGTCCTATTATTATATAGTATTATGGAGTATTTTAGAACAGTTTATTGTTATACTGTTGGGTGTTAGTCTTTGTTATTTTAGACAATGACTGTTTGATATGAGATTGTGGCTTCTTCTAGTCTTTCTGATGAATATTTGGTTCCATTTTGTTAGGATTCTGCGGCTAATAAAAGCCTTCTAGAGTTTTATTTTAAAGTAATAGTGTGTGTGTCATCTGGTGATGAATGTTACCCTATCTTCATCTTTTCATGTTCTTTCTTAGGATTTTAGGAAGCCAGCAAGTTTACACTTTTTTGGTAAGCGTTTTGATGAGGGTTTCCAAACTCTGTGGTGTGGTTTAGGAGGTGGTATTTCTTCTTTGTTAGATGTGGTCTCTTGTTGGTTAGTTGTTAGTGCAGGAATTCCAAATTGTTTGCAGAATTGAGGTATATCTGAAGGGTCCTCGCATTCGGGTCTTCTGCCATGTTTTTGAACTATCAAAGATACTGGAAATCCCCATCTTTAGGGGATCTTCATATTGCACAGATGTGAGGTTAATTCAGCATAATTATTTCTTTGTTGCCGTGTTCTAATCGAGAGTTCTTGATATACTTGAATTCTTGATCCTTGATGCAAAATGCTGGAGTGACGTCTAGCATTAAATAGAATCTTCTCTTTGTCTTGATAACTTTGGAAACATACTAGGATGTCTCTGGGTGGTTGTCCAACTTGTGGCTTGGGTTTTAGAGAGCGATGAGCTCTTTCCAGTGCGATAAATTGTTCTTCTTCTTGATCTAGTTGAAGGATTGTGTGGAATAAGCTTTGCAGGAATTCTTTTATATTTTCTCCTGTTACGGTCTCTGGGATACCCTTGAATCTAAGGTTGATCTGTTTTCAAGATTGTCTGGTTTATTCTCTAGTTCTTCTATTAGATTGTCATGCTGGGATACCGAATTTTTAATTTCGGTGAGGTTGGTAAAAAGATCTTCATATTCTCCTCATATTCTCCTCTAGCATTTCATTTCTAGCACCTAGTTCATTGATGTCTTTTTTTTTAACTCTGCACACTCTTGTTTGATTCAGCTCTTTACTTGATCAATGAGTGCTTCAATGGCTTGAAGTGTGACTGGTTGATCTGAGTCTTTATCTGGAGTAGCATGTGTTGATTTTGGAGAGCTAGTTTCAGAATAATTTATTTGTTCTTCTTCTTCATGTTATAAATTTTTCTGGTGATTTTTTTCGTTTCTGTTTAAAGAAGTTACATAACGCATTCTGTGCAGTGTCTGTTGATTTCAGCTGTTTGATTTTGTAAATTTGCGAAGCGTCATCTTTATTTTTTGATCTGTTAGAGGATCTATTTTCCTGATATAAACTATATTTTATTTTATTTATGTATGTGTTCACTTGTATAGTGAATCCTCAAGTCTGTTATATTTTTGCTGGTAGTATTATTGATGTCTTCTGTACACACTGATTAGTGATGGGTAGTGTTATACAGTATAGCGTAAATTAGGGATTAACTATTAGTCTGGTTCTAGTTGCAGCACGATTAAAACTTTACACCATGTCTGCCATGTACAGCTTTAAATTATGCAGTTCAGATTTAGGAACATGTATGCATTTATTAAGACTCTGATATTAATCATATCTGGCAACAAGTTGATTGTCAACTATTGCTATAGTGTCAGTGGTACTTTGGTATATTTTATGTTTCTTGTGCTGGCCAGTTTAATATGGCTGTGATGCAGTACATAGATTCTGTGTGATTTTTATAGATATTTTTACTCACTATATCCTATCTGGCCTTTATAGCTTGAGGTTTCTTTGATTAAGCGTTTTTTTTACCAAATACCCGGTTAACTTAGCCAGGTCAGTAGTCTGCTATGAAGGTTGCTTGGCTGGTAGTGTTGTCTGCTGTTACATGGTTCTCCGCTGTTATAATACTCCTCCATGCAGGCCTCTAACTTCACCCACCTCACCGTGGTGTTTGGATCCGATATGTCGGATTTTTGAAGTAGCGATCTGCTCACTGATCGTTAGCAATTCTTTCACTCACATTTGAGAGGTCCTTAGGTGCCTTACACCGGTTCTATGTAGGCTAGCCTTGGCTCTGTGTTAGGAGCTTCATCTTAGACGCCCTCTTGAGTGTCCTTTTAAATGGTGTCACCTGTGCACAATTTAATCCAAAGGGGGAATCATAAGCGCATCCAGGAGGCTGTGCATGGGCATTTAATCTATTTGAGACTGCAAATTGTTTTTTTCTGATATGCCTCACGCAAATGCTCTAAGAACTTATTCCATGTTTTGGTGTCCCCAGAGTCATTGAGTCAGATAGGGGTATCCATTTCACTAGGGGTGTTGTGCAACACTCAACTACCTTCCTGCAGTTCACTTGGAAGCTACACACTCCGAGGAACCCAAAGAGCTCACGACAGATTAAAAGAATGGATAAAACATTAAAGATCTCAATTGCTAAGCTATGTACCCAGACAGGACTGAAATGGGTTGATGCACTCCCATTATCTTTGTTACATTTTAACCAGACTTAAGGGTAGACTTAAAGTTTCACCATTTTAACTGTTACATGGTAAACCACCTCCTACATATACCCCTACATCTCTTCATGTAACAGACTACCATTGGACACTGCTGCCCACTGTATCTCTACAGCCACTATGGAAGGGACTCTATCTTATGCTGCTCATGACTCCAACCACTGTCAAGGTTACAAAAACTTATTTTTGGATCCACTACACAAGGTGCAAGCATTTCCTTGGACCAGGAGAAGTAGATAACAGCACCAAGGCGGACGTGAGACATCAGACCAGGACAAGTAGCAGATGATCGTGACAACTCTGTTCCAGCTACAAAGAATCATGAGGAATAGTGGCTCATTGATACTCTACCAGGCCTAAAAGTCAAGTTTTGCAGAGACAAAGTTGCCACGAACCTCGCTGACTGAGCCTTACAAGGTGTACTGAGTACACAAAATATTGAACATTTAGGAAGTATCTTTCTTTGATTTACAATGCATGACCCCTTTACAAACTCACTTTGAGTCAGTGAGAGTACTTTTGTAATCAGCATGGTTGCTGCTATGTTCATTATTGTTTTACTGATATAACTGCTGGTTGCAAGGTGTTCCTTTAATTTGCTATTACACATAATATACTGTGTCTGATTGATGCCAAACAAAACACTCACACTGTTTTGTTTTGTATTTTTCTTTTTAGCACACTACTCAGTTTTGCAGATTCCTAAATGAAGTCAGAAGGTTGTCTCTGACATAAACAATCCTATTTAAAGGGATCATAAATAGTTCACCCTTGGGTAAAAACAAATATGTAAATCAAATTAAACATAAAAAGAAGCAGATTGTGTATAAAACAAAAGCAAACAACGTATTTACGTGCAAAATAAGCACTTAGGATTTTTCAGTTCAGTTACAGCCTGCAGCATGATAATTAAGCATACATGTTGGCAACTTAGGATGCATTTTGCCTTTCTGAGCATGAGCCAATATGACTCCCTGTACATCAAGTCTATAAACGTAATACTAAACCAGCTAATCAGTAGAATAGCAAACTCGGCAGACAAATATATAAGGCAAAGAAAGCTCTTTTATGAAATGCCTAACCCCTAATCTAAAAATAAAAACCCACCCCAAAACATTGCACAAAATAAAAAACGAATTATCAAAAATAAAAAATATTCCTATTCTAATACCCATTTAAAAAAAAAAACCCCAAAAAAACAAAATAGAACACCTAATCTATGGGGCAGAGCGACGAGCTGAACCGGCAGGACGCATCTTGGAGAAGCTCCTGTTCTATACATAAAATATATGAGCCTTCTTTAGGTTCCTAAAGGATATTTGAGATTCTTTGGTGATTATATCTTTATTGGACTTATGTGGAATATGAAAGAGCTTTCCTGGATTGCATCTTTAGCCTATGCTGTTTAGTCAAACCATGCGACTCTGTCTGACAGGCCGTGGTGTTTTAAGATACCGCACATTCCCCCCCCCCCCCCAGGTAACTGGGTTACGAGTAGTCCTACTTGACAACACATTTTACAGAAATGGATACCGATATACGAATATCAGATGACATTATCTATGAGATGCTGAATGAACACTTTGCTGGCCTGAAAAATTTGACTGTGCAGTGTTTTGCAAGTTACCCTGTCCACGTGACCCCCATGATGGTGAATGGGACTTGGAGGCTTATGCTGCCCAGAACGTGGAGCCCATAAAAGTAACGCAGAAAAGAAACCCAGTGAGACAGAGCCTTATACCTCCCGCCACTCCTTATAGAAACCTACAGCCGCAATCCATGGTCACTCCCGTACAGGGCAACAGCCACCTCATTTCTGGAAGCGGAGCTGTAGTAAACACCGGCACTTTGCTGATGGGTGCCACTAAAAGGATGTGAGTGCTGAACCTGAAAGAAACCCCGGTTGTGCCACTTAGTCTGGACATGCCGATATTATGGGCGGACTTGATAGCTGGTAAGAGAGAAAGACTTGGTCAAATTGACTTTAGCATTATACCTACCTATCTGCACACGCAAGCTGCTCGGCTCACGCCACCTCTTGCCGTCCTTCTATTTGAGGACCTACTGCAACCATGGTGGGACCCTGGTGGGCCACCTCTGAACTCTGGGACGGAGGAGGCAGTGAGGAAAACTGGTATCGGGTAATAAGGCTTGCAGTGTCCCATACCGTTCTCTGCGGTTAAAACTAATTATGGTCACGGAGTTCAAACCATTCAGCTTGGGACAAGATAGACACCAGTAACTATTTCTAGCTTATTCTGGATGAAAAACTCTGATCTACTCTACTTATTGTTCCTCTGCCATAATATAGCTCCACATTGCTCTATTTATTCCTCAAAAGTTCCTATATACAATTTCAATGCATAGCATTAAGATATGGATAGTGTGGTTTTATGTTCACCTTGTATAAACAATTGACAATGCAAGGCTACTTTATAATGCTGATCTAGCAATCCACTTGCTAAAGTCTATGGCCATGCATCATGCGTACATCCATATGTACATATCTCTATAGTTAAGTTGCAACTTTATGCATTACTGAAAAATTGTAATTAATGGGGTAGCCTATATTGTTTAGTTTTAGAAGCATGCTTTCAGATCTTATGTGTTACGCTCCTATGTGGGTTCTCTTTTGCAAGCTACCTACGTGCCACAAAATTATCCTATACTACTTTCCTGTGTTGTTAGTAATGTATTGCTATTTACCAGAGTTATAATGTACACTGTCATCTTTTTATATGTGTCCTGAACCGGAGGGGCTCTATCGTGGGGGATGGGAAACCCATCCTGCTACTTCAAGACTGGAGGTATTTTTCTAACATGGTGTCGTGTAGAGGAAAGTTATTTAATCAAGTTTGTTCCTCCCTGCACCTTGCTTCTGTTGTATTGTAAGCAATTGGGTTTTTTGAACTTGAGGTTACATGTGTTTTATTAATCCTTAGAGCTCTATCTGAGTTAGTTTACTATTCAGCATTTTGGAGTACAGTTACTTGAGTAGCTCCCTTTTCACAGGTTAACTAAACAGCAGCTTTCATGGTTCACAGTAGCCAACACATTACTTAATTTTCTTTCACGCAACAAGTGGCCGAGTGACGTGCCCGACACCCGAACACCACTAGTTCCCTGTCAACACCAGTGAGTAAAAAGGGTTAGCTACACTATACACCTCTAAATTGATATTTGTACTGACAGACATGAGAGCATTCCATTTTGTTTAATCACTAAATTTTAAGGTCCAAAAGTGACCATACCTATCCTTAGAGTCCCCTTATTGAGTCACATTTGTTTACATGGGTCCAAGAGTGGCCTTTTGAAGTTTCGGGGGCACACATGTATTCATTAAAGCCATAGAATGAGGTCCATTACTAGCATTCAGTAGCTTTGTGGGAGATGTTGTTGGTTTGACTTTTAATTATTATTGTAATGTACTGCTTTGCATTTGCTTGTCATGTCCATGCAACATTATGTATAAGTTGTCTCTGCTATTGAACATCTATTTGAAGTTGTATTTTTGAATAACCTCAATAAAAATTATATATATAAAAAAAAAAAAAATAATCTACAGTAGAATAAACTACCAATAGCCCTTAAAAGGGCATTTTGTAGGGCATTGCCCTAAGTTAAACAGCTCTTTTACCTGAAATTTTTTTTACAAAGACACACTAACATTTCAAACCCCCACGCTCCCAAACTCTCAAAATAAAAAAAAACTATCTAAAAAAAACTAAGCTTCCCATTGCACTGTAAAGGGAATTCGTATTGGCATTCCCCTTAAAAGGCATTTAGGTCTTTTGCATTGCCCTGAAAAGGACATTTAGCTCTTTTACAAATAGCCCAAACACTAAACTAAAAAAAAACCCAGCCAAAAAATCTTAAAAAATCCTAACACTAACCCCCGAAGATCCACTTACAGTTGCTGAAGTCCCATGTGAAAGATCTTCATCCAGGCGGCTCCATCTTCATCCAGTCGGCTCCATCTTCATTCAGACGGCAGGCTGCTCCATCTTCATTCAGACGGCTCCATCTTCATCCAGGCGGCATCTTCAATCTTCATCCCGGCGGCGTCTTCTATCTTAATCCCGGCGGGGCGGAGCGGGTCCATCCAGAAGACATCCGGCATGGAGCATCCTCTTCATACGGTCGCAGCCATACACTAAGTCTTAAATGCAAGTTACGCGATTCAAAATGATGTCCCTTGCATTCCTATTGGCTGATTTGATTTTGGAAATTCAAATCAGTCAATAGGATAAGAGCTACTGAAATCCTATTGGCTGTTCAAATCAGCAAATACGATGAGAGCTACTGAAATTCAATTGGCTATTCAAATCAGTCAATAGAATTTCAGTAGCTCTCATCCTATTGGCTGATTTCAACAGGGGGGGTGTCAATCAACCTGATTGTATTTGATCGGGTTGACCAGGAAGACTGTCACCC
This sequence comes from Bombina bombina, assembly GCF_027579735.1. Lineage (NCBI taxonomy): Eukaryota > Metazoa > Chordata > Amphibia > Anura > Bombinatoridae > Bombina > Bombina bombina. Next base: position 859,659,938 of record NC_069501.1, read on the forward strand.
ACACCCTCATAAGCACTCGAATGGACTACGGCAACGCACTCTACGCCGGCTCCACCATCAAGCTCCAAAAGAGACTCCAGCGCATCAAGAACACCTCGGCCAGACTCATCCTCCACATCCCTTGACAATGCCACATCACCAAACACCTGTGGGACCTGCACTGGCTCTCCATCAACAAAAGAATAACCTTGATAAAGTCGGTCGAAATGCGCTGACCTCCTGTGACATACCAGCCCGAGTTCCTATTTGTATATGGTGAGCACTTTTCCTTTTAGTTTAGCTAGCTTCTTTTGTTTTATGCATCTGTTTGTTTTTTCTTCCACAGGTGCCTTGGCTTAGGTCACACTTGGAGAATGTTATGAAACTGATGATTAGTCCATATGAATCCATATGAATGAATTCTGACAGAGATAGAACCTAGTTTTCTTTACTTCTGAAACTGCAAGACCCCCAAGAAACTCACTGTCATCCCTATTAAATGCTGTCTGTGTCCTATGTTCCCATTTGCTATAAACATGTTGCTTATAACTGGAATATAGAGTTCAGTGTGTTAATATAACTATTCAAATCTTGCTTTTTTGGATCTTGCATGTCTTTTATTTGATTGAGCACAAATACTTGCTAAACAGGCCTAAAGTAACTGCAGTATCATACAATGGCCTAGATTCAATAAAACTAATTTGTGAAAGTAATAACTCGCTGAAAAATCTCACCATAAAATCGTTGCTGGAAAATGACAAGATTCAAAGAGATCTGTAACCACCCCTCGTCAGAGAAGAGATTGGCGAGACCAGCTCCACTGTAATAAAAAGAGCTGCTTCTAGCTTTTAGTTGTTAAATTCCGAATGCATAGAAGAAATCCAAATTACAAAACAAATAAAATAAAAATAAAAACAGCCCCTAAAAAAAAGTCCATTCTAACATTCACACAAAATAAAAACTGAAAGAAAACAAACAAACAAAAAAACAACCTCATTAGTTTTGATATAGTTAAGCATAACCATGAGATGATATACTTCACATGGGCAATCTCATTTTCATAGATGGTTAAGTGTAAAATCTTGCTTGAAGAAAGCCCCAGCACACCCTAAATGCCCACGGTTAGCCCCTTTTTCATGTCTGCGAGATTGCTGAGACAAATTTGGTCCTATCCAGGAAGACTAATTTAACATAATTAAACAGACATGCTAATATTTAACAATAAAAATGATTTACAGGTCTTTTTGAAAACATGTTACCAAAGTATTGCGGGAAAATGTATTTGTATTACCTTTTCATGCAGTTCACATTTGCTGTGTGAGATATCATGTATTGGGTAATTTAGTACATTGTTTCTCAACTCCATTCCTTAAGTACCCCTAACAGACCAGATTGTCATTCTATCTGAACTACAGATGAATACAGGTGAAATAATCAGCTGATCATTAATCATGGTCACTAACCTGCTCTCAACCATCATCTGATTATTTCACCTGTGTATCATAAAAATCTTGCCTGTTAGGGGAACTTGAGGACTAGAGTTGAGAAATACTGATTTAGCACAACTATATATGTTAATGGAAAGAATGCCCACTGGCAATTGGCTGTAAAACATAGGGGAAATTAAATTAAAACATGGTCTTGCCAGAACAATGAGACCACATGGCAGCATAGTGAGCCTTCATGAAGCTAGGTCATAGTTCCTTCCTACATCTGCTTTTTGTTTTGCATGAGGACTTATTAGCCTCTCTGTCTTTATGACTGCTGAGCTTAGCAGCACCCTCCACCTCTACTTAGCAGCACCCTCCACCTCTAGTAGATTCTGTACTCTTGTGCTCACAACCTGTTGAGTTTGACCCTCTGTGCACTTCTTTGTCTACTCTTGCTGATTTCTCTGTATGACAAATTTCTTCATTTTAAAGTATTCAGTTAGTTCCTGATTTGTTTACTTTTTAATGACTGTGGGCTCGCTTCCATTGAGTTGTTAAAAATAGAGCCGTAAGCTACCGAGGTTGCCGACAACTAAGTAATTTATGGCTCCATTTTAATACCAAGTTTCGATTGAAATATGTTGCACATTGCGTGCAGTCGCTCTTTTCGTGTAGATGTAAGTTAATGGTTAGTTGGTTTCTTTCAAATCAATTAGTTGCTATGGTAACTCAACATTACACTATATAATTTATATTTAACGTCTATTATCCTTAGCTGTGATCACCTCTAAAGAGAAAAAAAAACAAAGATACATTTATTTATAATATATATTTTATAACTATGAGCAAATACTCGCCTAGATTTAGAGTTCTGCGGCCAAAGGGGAGCGATCTTTACGCTGGCTTTTTTCTGGCCGCACCTTTTAAATACCACTGGTATTTAGAGTTCACAGAATGGCTGCGTTAGGCTCCAAAAAAGGAGCGTATAGCATATTTACCGCAACTTCAACTCTCGATACCAGCGGTGCTTACGGACGCGGCCAGCTTCAAAAACGTGCTTGTGCACGATTCCCCCATAGAAAACAATGGGGCTGTTTGAGCTGAAAAAAAACCTAACACCTGCAAAAAAGCCGCGTTCAGCTCCTAACGCAGCCCCATTGTTTGCTATGGGGAAACACTTCCTACGTCTGCACCTAACACTCTAACATGTACCCCAAGTCTAAACACCCCTAACCTTACACTTATTAACCCCTATTCTGCCGCCCCCGCTATCGCTGACCCTTGCATATTTTTTTTAACCCCTAATCTGCCGCTCCGTAAACCGCCGCTACTTACATTATCCCTATGTACCCCTAATCTGCTGCCCCTAACAACGCCGACCCCTATATTATATTTATTAACCCCTAATCTGCCCCCCACAATGTCGCCTCCACCTGCCTTCACTTATTAACCCCTAATCTGCCGAGCGGACCGCACCGCTATTATAATAAAGTTATTAACCCCTAATCCGCCTCACTCCCGCCTCAATAACCCTATAATAAATAGTATTAACCCCTAATCTGCCCTCCCTAACATCGCCGACACCGAACTTCAAATATTAACCCCTAATCTGCCGACTGGAGCTCACCGCTATTCTAATAAATGTATTAACCCCTAAAGCTAAGTCTAACCCTAACACTAACTCCCCCCTAAATTAAATATAATTTAAATCTAACAAAATAAATTGACTCTTATTAAATAAATTATTCCTATTTAAAGCTAAATACTTACCTGTAAAATAAATCCTAATATAGCTACAATATAAATTATAATTATATTACAGCTATTTTAGGATTTATATTTATTTTACATGTAACTTTGTATTTATTTTAACCAGGTACAATAGCTATTAAATAGTTAAGAACTATTTAATAGCTAAAATAATTAAAATAACATTCCGATCAGCCAATAGAATGCGAGCTCAATCTGATTGGCTGATCGGATCAGCCATTTGGATTGAACTTGATTCTGATTGGCTGATTCCATCAGCCAATCAGAATTTTCCTACCTTAATTCCGATTGGCTGATAGAATCCTATCAGCCAATCGGAATTCGAGGGACGCCATCTTGGATGACGTCCCTTAAAGGAACCGTCATTCTTCAGTTGGACGTCGTCGGAAGAAGATTGGTCCGCGCTGGAGGTCTTCACGATGGAGCCGTTCCTCATCGGATGAAGATAGAAGATGCCGCTTGGATCAAGATGGTTGCCTGTCTGGATCGCCTCTTCTTCCGGATAGGATGAAGACTTTGGAGCCTCTTCTGGACCTCTTCAGCCGCAGGATTATGGATCGCCAGCTACCGCTTGGGTTGGATGAAGATTTTGGAGCCAGGACGGATCGGTGTGATACCCGGCGAGGTGAAGATAAGGTAGGAAGATCTTCAGGGGCTTAGTGTTAGGTTTATTTAAGGGGGGTTTGGGTTAGATTAGGGGTATGTGGGTGGTGGGTTGTAATGTTAGGGGGGTTGTATTGTATGTGTTTTTTTACAGGCAAAAGAGCTGAATTTCTTGGGGCATGCCCTGCAAAGGGCCCTGTTCAGGGCTGGTAAGGTAAAAGAGCTTTGAACTTTTTTAATTTAGAATAGGGTAGGGCATTTTTTATTTTGGGGGGCTTTGTAATTTCATTAGGGGGCTTAGAGTAGGTGTAATTAGTTTAAAATTGTTGTAATATTTTTCTAATGTTTGTAAATATTTTTTTTATTTTTTGTAACTTAGTTCTTTTTTATTTTTTGTACTTTAGTTAGTTTATTTAATTGTAGTTATTTGTAGGTATTGTATTTAATTAATGTATTTTAGTGTAGTGTTAGGTTTAATTGTAGGTAATTGTAGGTATTTTATTTAATTTATTTATTGATAGTGTAGTGTTAGGTTTAATTGTAACTTAGGTTAGGATTTATTTTACAGGTAATTTTGTAATTATTTTAACTATTTTAGCTATTAAATAGTTCTTAACTATTTAATAGCTATTGTACCTGGTTAAAATAAATACAAAGTTACCTGTAAAATAAATATAAATCCTAAAATAGCTATAATATAATTAAAATTTATATTGTAGCTATATTAGGGTTTATTTTACAGGTAAGTATTTAGCTTTAAATAGGAATAATTTATTTAATAAGAGTTAATTTATTTCATTAGATTTAAATTATATTTAAGTTAGGGGGGTGTTAGGGTTAGGGTTAGACTTAGCTTTAGGGGTTAATCCATTTATTACAGTAGCGGCGAGATTCGGTCGGCAGATTAGGGGTTAATAATTGAAGTTAGGTGTCGGCGATGTTAGGGAGGGCAGATTAGGGGTTAATACTATTTATTATAGGGTTATTGAGGCGGGAGTGAGGCGGATTAGGGGTTAATAACTTTATTATAGTAGCGGTGTGGTCCGCTCAGCAGATTAGGGGTTAATAAGTGTAGGCAGGGGGAGGCGACGTTGAGGGGGGCAGATTAGGGGTTAATTATTGTAGGTAGCTGGCGGCGACATTGTGGGGGTTAGGTTAGGGGTTAATAAATATAATATAGGGGTCGGCGGTGTTAGGGGCAGCAGATTAGGGGTACATAAGTATAACGTAGGTGGCGGTCAGCAGATTAGGGGTTAAAAAATTTTAATAGAGTGGCGGCGATGTGGGGGGACCTCGGTTTAGGGGTACATAGGTAGTTTATGGGTGTTAGTGTACTTTACAGCACAGTAGTTAAGAGCTTTATGAACCGGCGTTAGCCCAGAAAGCTCTTAACTCCTGACTTTTTTCTGCGGCTGGAGTTTTGTCGTTAGATTTCTAACGCTCACTTCAGCCAAGACTCTAAATACCGGCGTTAGAAAGATCCCATTGAAAAGATAGGATACGCAATTGACGTAAGGGGATCTGTGGTATGGAAAAGTTTCGGCTGAAAAGTGAGCGTTAGACCCTTTAATGACTGATACCAAATACCAGAGGGCAGTAAAAACCAGCGTTAGGAGCCTCTAACGCTGGTTTTGACGGCTACCGCCCAACTCTAAATCTAGGCCACTATTTCTTATTATAAGTATAGTTTCCACTTTAATAATATATGTAATGTGTATTGCTGCCCTAGGCATAGGTCTAGTTTAAATTCTGTAGATATGTGCTTGCATATATTTTTATATGTAAATGCATACTGATATTTCCATAAGAAAATAAGCACAACTATTCCTATACATGGGACAACAATAAATATGACATATTACAATTTAATTCTGCATGAAACAGAAGCATTATTTGTACGTTTTAAAATTCCAATGGGAAATAGGTCTCAAAAAGCTCCTTTTCCCCTTTTACACCTAGTTGAACTGGGTGTAATTCCTCTCAATGTATCAACAGCATCTGACAGTGTATTGACGGTTTGCGCTTTCATTGGAAACCTGTTGTAAGTTATCACTTAACGGCTTCTAATTCTCTCTATGGGATGCGAAAATATTTTCAGCAGCTGAAGTCCAGCTGCCGAAATTGAGGTATAACGCTCCATTGGAAGCAGTCGATAAACGAAATTGCTTCTGACAGCATATTTATCGGTTTGCAAACTCGCGCAAACCTAATTATGGCTCAATGGAAGTAAACCCTGTGGGGCATATGTATCAAGCTCCGAATGTATCAAGCTTACAAAGACCACTGCTTCATAACCTGTCCGCCTGCTCTGAGCAGTTGGACACACATCGCTGGAAATCAACCCGATCGAGTACGATCGAGTTGATTGACACCCCCAAGTCTGCAGGGGGCGGCGTTGTGCGTATTGCTCGCCGTATTTAGCGAGGTCTGAATACCAGACATTGCTAAATAGAGCAATATATGTCTATTCGTTTGTCAGTAGTTACACTGTTAGCCACCTGCCCAAATTAGGTATACATTTCTGAATTTTCCTGCCAGTTTGTTTTCACAATAAGTCTCAGGAACTGCTTGTTCCGCTGTACAGAAAACCCAGACTTCCAGGGGAGGACATACCAGGGATGCAGCCTCCACAACTGCACCCAGCCCCGGGAGGTCCACCCCTCAGAGGGGCCCAACAGCTTCAGCACAAAAAAAAACATTCAAACTTTTTTTTTCTTCATGGGATGCTGCTCCGCTGCAGGCACATTTCCATTGCTACATCATGATCCCCAGTCATACCTTGCAAGGCTGCCACGTGGATGAGGAGTGTGAGTGTGGGCACTGCGCAGGGCTGGCTCTCGGTGGGTGCAGAGCACTCAGCCTCGCACTATAGCCTGGCTGTGTGCAACTTTGAGTCGCACACAACCAGGCTATAGCACAATGCTGTGTGAAGATCATCCATCCCTGTCACACAGGGGGACCCACCCATACCCAGAATTCAGAAGTCACAGGCATCGCACAGCAGCAGACATGAAGAACTTTCAGCAGTCAGTTGCAGCAGCTAGACAAGTAGTGAGTTGCTTGTGAGAACATCTGGTGGCTGCTGCTGCTGCTGTTCTGCTACCTCTGCTGCTGTATTTGCCTCGTCCCCGTCGCAGTACACATCATAATATTATTATTATTTATTTTAAATTCTAAAAGCCTGGAGCAGACGCAGTACAGTAAGCACAGGCTTTTACAGAGAGGCAGGTCTCTTTTCAGGCACACCGCTGGCAATATGGGCAGCTACCCGGGGGGGGGTCAGGGGCAGGTGGAGAATCAGGGCTGTCTGGGGGTCCTGTGTGATTGGGACCATGATGCATCTAGCTGCATGCCGGGCAACCGGAGTGTCAATTCAGAAAGTCTTTCACATTATCAGCGTGGAGGCAGCCATCTAATACTCCTGCATGGATATCCTAGTTGGATGCAACTAATTTTTTTCAGCTCTAGAATAGTTACAGAAGTCTGATATGATATTATTGTAGAAATAGGTGCACTCCCGCTAACAAACAAGCTTCATATGCCAGGGTGCTAAGAATAATAGATAGAGCTGATAGACGAAGCACTCTCTGGTCTTATCAAGTGTACAACACAATTTTATTTAAAGTGACGTTTCGTGGTGTTCACCCCTTCATCAGAAGGTGTGAACACCCAGAAACGTCACTTTAAATAAAATTGTGTTGTACACTTGATAAGAACAGAGAGTGCTTCGTCTATCAGCTCTCTCTCTCTCTCTCTCTCTATATATATATATATATATATATATATATACATACACATATCTATACACTTTATTTTAAATATATATATATATATATATATATATTTGAATCTGGCAGGCACAATGGTCGCTGACTCTGTGGGAGTGAGAGTGCAGATACCCTCCACTTTGTTTTAAATATAAATATATATATACTGTGTATATATATATATATATATATATATATATATATATATATATAAATAAAGTCTTTACCTTGTAGCAGTGGATCAGCACTAAAAATATCAAAACACAGCTTCCGGTGTGCTCTGGGTTATATGTACCTACTTCAAAATAATCATGCGTTTGGATAATCACACACTTTTAATCATCATGTGACGTTTCGGGGTGGTGCCCCTTCATCAGACATAAGAAAACAAACAAACAACTTGCCCCTTAAGTACCCCCTCACTGTGTAAATCACAGAGAACTACGGCAAACAGGACATAACAAGATACTTAAATCAAAGTAAAAAATGCAGGGGCTATAGTTAACATTGCCGGTGAACAACAAAAGCATTGTGTCTCATATAGTAGTTGTATCTGAGATCTAACAACAGCATAAATTAACATGTAAAGGTATCTAAACAAAAAGACCCTAAAATAAGTGTTATTAGAACGTTTAAAGGCACATGCACACCCACTGCCGCAGAACTACTGCCATACACAGGGGTTGTATGTCATATCATAATATACATGCATCTGTCATACAGCAATAAAACATACGGTCAAATAGTAGTAAAAAATAATATTTAGCACAATAATTAGTAAACCAGTCAAATAGATATAAACCCTAAGGGAACTAAACCAGCATCAAGTTATACAGGGTAATCATCAAAAACAAATTATGATACAACTTAGTGGTTACAAAAAGCATTGGAGATCATAGTGGGTATTTAAACCCTTAGGTACCAAGGTATCAAGGGTATAGATCCACTTGGTTTCCTTTTGTAATAACAGCCTGGCCCTGTTACCACCTCTGTTCAGAGGTAGTGCATGATCTATTATGATATAGCACAAGTCAGCAACAGTATGTTTGGCAGACAAGAAATGCCTGGGCACTGGTTAGTCACTTTTACCAGCGGTCAGTGCAGCACGATGGAAGCCCTGTGATTTCCCATCCATGTATGCAAGTCATCATTTGTTTTACCAATGTAGTATTCAACAATGTAACATACTGTATATACTACATAATTGGTAGTACATGTAACTCTCAATCTAATGGCATAACATTTATTGTGACACAGATGCACACAAAATGTGGACTGCATTAACCCATTACAGGTTGTACAACCAGTACATCTAAAGCAGCCAGGTTTAGGTGTCCCCAACCATGTTGAGCTCAAATAGCTTTTAGCATTATCAGGTCTCATTAGAAAGTCCCTTAAGGATCTTTTTCTTTTGCAGCCAACTCTAGGATGTGTCATTTCTTGAAAGGGAAGACATCTGTCACTATTCAAGATATGCCAATGTTCTTGGAGAATCCCAGATGTTTGCAACTTATCCGATGAATAGGTGGTCATAAATGTCAACCTGGAGGTGGACTCATCATCCAATTCCTATTTCTTCTTCCGTAGTGCGTCCGACTGAGTTATACCAGCCATGCACCTCCTGACCTCTTGTAACTTTGGTTTATTTCTGCTGCATGTCATCCAGTTGTTCAAGTTTCTTCTTCTCGGTACTATTATTTCAAACATCTCGTTTCAACTGAGAAATAGGTAAAGCTCTCTTAAGAGCAAGGGGGTGACAGCTGTCAGCCCCCAAGATAGAATTCCTATCTGTTCCTTTAGTATATAGAGTAGATTGTAGCCAATTGCCATCCTTATAGATTCTAAGATACAAGAATTCCACACTGGTTTCTAATGCATTCATTTTAAACTTGAGGTTGGCATTTGACTCATTCAGTTGTTTAAACCATGAATCCAATTCTTGTCTGGTACCTTTCCAGACCATATACAGGTCGTCAATGTACCTTTTTAATATTTTAATATGCTGGTTCTTAATTAGGACAGTATTAACCCCTTAACGACCGAGGACGTGCAGGGTACGTCCTCAAAAAAAAGGCGGTTAACGCCTGAGGACGTACCCTGCACGTCCTCGGTGTGGAAAGCAGCTGGAAGCGATCCTGTTTGCTTCCAGCTGCTTTCCGGTTATTGCAGTGATGCCTCGATATGGAGGCATTCTGCAATAACCATTTGAAGCCATCCGATGCAGAGAGAGCCGTGCACGAGAGGGCGGGCGTGTGCACGGGGAGGTAGCGGGTGGGAACCGCTACACTACAGAAAAAGGTGTTAAAAAAAAAAAAGGTTAAAAAGGGGAATCTGTTAAAAAAAAATGATCAGTGAGGTGGTGGGGGTTTGTCTGTCGGGGGAGGGAAGCTACACTACACTACAGAATAAAAAAACAAAGAAAAAAAGCCCTTTTTTGTGCAAACTGGGTACTGGCAGACAGCTGCCAGTACCCAAGATGGCCCCCAATAAGGCAGATAGGGAGGGTTACAGAGCTGTTTTGGGGGGATCAGGGAGGTTGGGGGCTAAGGGGGGATTCTACACTGCAGCATATGTAAATATGCTAAAAAATATATATATTTTTTTAAAAAAATGTTTTATTTTAGTACTGGCAGACTTTCTGCCAGTACTTAAGATGGCGGGGACAATTGTGGGGTGGGGGAGGGAAGGGAGCTGTTTGGGAGGGATCAGGGGGTCTGATGTGTCAGGTGGGAGGCTGATCTCTACACTAAAGCTAAAATTAACCCTGCAAGCTCCCTATAAACGTCCTAATTAACCCCTTCACTGCTAGCCAAAAATCACGTGTGATGCGCAGCAGCATTTTGCGGCCTTCTAATTACCAGAAAGCAATGCCAAAGTCATATATGTCTGCTATTTCTGAACAAAGGGGATCACAGAGAAGCATTTACAACCATTTGTGCCATAATTGCACAAGCTGTTTGTAAATGATTTCAGTGAGAAACCTAAAATTGTGAAAAATTTAACGTTTTTTTTAATTTGATCGCATTTGGCGGTGAAATGGTGGCATGAAATATACCAAAATGGGCCTAGATCAATACTTGGGGTTGTCTACTACACTACACTAAAGCTAAAATTACCCCAAAAAGCTCCCTACATGATCCCTAATTAACCCCTTCACTGCTGGGCATAATAAACGTGTGGTGCACAGTGGCATTTAGCGGCCTTCTAATTACCAAAAAGCAACGCCAAAGCCATATATGTCTGCTATTTCTGAACAAAGGGGATCCCAGAGAAGTATTTACAATCATTTATGCCATAATTGCACAAGCGGTTTGTAAATAATTTCAGTGAGAAACCTAAAGTTTGTGAAAAAATTTGTGAAAAAGTGAACGATTTTATGTATTTGATCGCATTTGGCGGTGAAATGGTGGCATGAAATATACCAAAATTGGCCTAGATCAATACTTTGGGATGTCTTCTAAAAAAATATATACATGTCAAGGGATATTCAGGGATTCCTGAAAGATATTAGTGTTCCAATGTAACTAGCGCTAACTTTGAAAAAAAGTAGTTTGGAAATAGCAAAGTGCTACTTGTATTTATGACCCTATAACTTTCAAAAAAAGCAAAGAACATGTAAACATTGGGTATTTCTAAATTCAGGACAAAATTTAGAAACTATTTAGCATGTTTTTTTTTTGGTGGCTGTAGATGTGTAACAGATTTTGGGGGTCAAAGTTAAAAAAGTTTTTTCCATTTTTTCCTCATATTTTATAAAAAATTTTATAGTAAATTATAAGATATGATGAAAATAATGGTATTTTTAGAAAGTTTATTTAAAGGCGAGAAAAACGGTATATAATATGTGTGGGTACAGTAAATGAGTAGGAGGGAAATTACAGCTTAACACAAACACCGCAAAAATGTAAAAATAGCCTTGGTCCCAAACGGACAGAAAATGGAAAAGTGCTGTGGTCATTAAGGGGTTAAAAAGTTAAAATTCAGCCATATAAATATTGGCATACGATCAGGCCATATTTGACCCCATCATCGTCCCAGATGTCTTGTGGTAGAATTTCTTCTCGAAACGGAAATAATTTTATTTCAAACAAAATCCCAACAACTGTAATATTATTTCCACAGGGGGGCCCACATATGGGTATCGATTTCGATGTCTCCGGATGGCTTCAATGGTACCTTCATGAGAGATTACCAGGTATAGACTGGTGACATCTAGTGTCACCAGTTAAACAGTTGTTGTCACTGTCATGTCATCACTTTGTAGGATCTTAATCATATCAATAGAATCTAACAGGAATGATGGTATATTGCGTACCAATGGTTGTAATAATTTGTCAATATAAGTAGCCAGGGTTTGTAAAATAGACTCTCTTGCAGAAACAATATGCCTTCCTGGTGGTCTGACAAGATCCTTATGAACTTTAGGGAGAGTATATAGAATTGGGATAATAGGAAATTTAGTAATGAGGTATGAGGGTAATGTTTTATTAACCCAGTCCTGTTGTTCACTTATCCTCACGTAACTGTCCTTTTTGAAACTTTTAGTCAGATCCCCAGGTAAGACTCTGTAGGTATTACTATCATTTAGTTGTTGCATTATTTCTGCTTTATAGTCAGGGTAGTTCATGACTACCAGAGCACCCCCTTTATCTGCTTCCCTAAAAACCAAATCAGGATTGTTCTTTAGATCCATCAATGCTTTCCATTCTTTACCTGATAGGTTTGAATGTATTTTATATATATATATATATATATATATCTATGCATACAACTTTAAACAACTATACTTATATTATCAAATATGCTTTTTTCTTTTTGTATCCTTTGTTTAAGGAGCAGCAATGCACTACTGCAAGCTCGATTAACACATTGGGTGAGCCAATGATGATAGGCATATATGCACAGCCGCCAATCAGCACATAAGTTCCAGCAGTGCACTGTTGCGGCTTCTGAGGCTTTTCAATAAAGTATACCAAGAGAACAAATCAAATTAGATAAAAGATGTAAATTAGAATTTTTTTAAAAAATGGCATGCTCTATCTAAAACATAAAAGTTTAATTTTGACATTATTATGTTGAAAAAAAAGATATGTATCAAATTCAAAATACTGACAGAAGGGACTATTTTTATCTGAAAATACTTGAAATAAACTATTACATTTTATAACATAATATTAGCAAAAATTTAAATGGATACTGAACCCACATTTTTTCTTTCTTGATTCCCAGAGAGCATGCAATTTTAAGCAACTTTCTATTTTACTCCTATAATCATTTTTTTATTTTTTCAGCTTACAAGCCGGCCCATTATTGGTTCAGAATCTGGGTAGCACTTGCTGATTAGTGGCTAAATACCACCACCAATCAGCAAGAGCTATCAAGGGTGCTAAACCAAAGATAGGCCAGCTCGTAAGCTTACATTCCTGCTTTTTCAAATAAAGATACCAAGAGAACAAAGAAAAATTAATAATAGAAGTAAAATAGAAAGTTGCTTAAAATTGCATGCTCTATCCGAATCATAAAAGAAAACAAATTGGGTTCAGCATCCCTTTAAGTTACCTATAAATAGACTAATTAATTTCTATTTTTTTTTCATTTTAAATTCTGAGGTATGACTAAGCTGTTTGATTTAAATGTACATCCAAAACTGTCAGTTTGTGTATTTTTAAAACAATGTATCTAAAACATAAATGAGCAACAATGCTGTGACATCTAGCATACTTACAGAAGCACAGAATTCCTTGTGTAATTACTGTAATGAGAACAACATCTAATTACTGAAAATCACCTAGCTGTGCAGGCTCAAACAATCTGTACCCATCATACACTATTAAAATATAAAAAAATAATAATTAATGACTGGCATACACCTGGTTAGGTTGGTTTTGGCTAGACTTGAATAACAATGCACTGTGTCTTGAAAAATGTGGTGCGAGACACTCATACTATGTGCGTCAAACATAACTACTTGGTTGGATTAACACCAATTATTATAAGTAAATTAAAACCTTGCAGTAGTTTATCAGATTTTATTAAATAATTCCCATTATTATCAGTTTGGGAAATATTGCTTTCCTGTATAGAAGAAATATGAAATGTATGAAATAATTATATAAAACCTTTACCCATGTTAAATCATACATTAAATACAAACTAAATATAGTAAATATATAAAACCTTTACCCATGTTAAATCACACATTAAATACAAACTAAATATAGTAAATATATAAAAGCTTTACCCATGTTAAATCACACATTAAATACAAACTAAATATAGTAAATATATAAACCTTTACCCATGTTAAATCACACATTAAATACAAACTAACGGCTAGATTTGGAGTTTTGTCGGTAACGACCCGAAAAGCTAACGCCGGTTTTTTTCTGGCCGCACCATAAAAATAACTCTGGTATTGAGAGTCCACATAAAGGCTGCGTTAGGCTCCAAAAAAGGAGCGTAGAGCATATTTAACGCAGCTTCAACTCTCGATACCAGAGTTGCTTACGCAAGCGGCCAGCCTCAAAAACGTGCTTGTGCACGATTCCCCCATAGGAAACAATGGGGCTGTTTGAGCTGAAAAAAAACCTAACACCTGCAAAAAAGCCACGTTCAGCTCCTAACGCAGCCCCATTGTTTGCTATGCGGAAACACTTCCTACGTCTGCACCTAACACTCTAACATGTACCCCGAGTCTAAACACCCCTAACCTTACACTTATTAACCCCTAATCTGCTGCCCCCGCTATCGCTGACCCCTGCATATTATTATTAACCCCTAAACCGCTGCTACTTACATTATCCCTATGTACCCCTAATCTGCTGCCCTAACATCGCCGACCCCTATATTATATTTTTTAACCCCTAATCTGCCCCCCTCAACGTCGCCTCCACCTGCCTACACTTATTAACCCCTAATCTGCCGAGCGGACCTGAGCGCTACTATAATAAAGTTATTAACCCCTAATCCGCCTCACTAACCCTATAATAAATAGTATTAACCCCTAATCTGCCCTCCCTAACATCGCCGACACCTAACTTCAAGTATTAACCCCTAATCTGCCGACTGGAGCTCACCGCTATTCTAATAAATGTATTAACCCCTAAGGCTAAGTCTAACCCTAACACTAACACCCCCCTAAGTTAAATATAATTTACATCTAACGAAATTAATTATCTCTTATTAAATAAATTATTCCTATTTAAAGCTAAATACTTACCTGTAAAATAAATCCTAATATAGCTACAATATAAATTATAATTACATTGTAGCTATTTTAGGATTAATATTTATTTTACAGGCAACTTTGTAATTATTTTAACCATGTACAATAGCTATTAAATAGTTAAGAACTATTTAATAGTTACCTAGTTAAAATAATTACAAAATTACCTGTAAAATAAATCCTAACCTAAGTTAGAATTAAACCTAACACTATACTATCATTAAATTAATTAAATAAAATACCTACAATTACCTACAATTAAACCTAACACTACACTATCAATAAATAAATTAAATACAATTCCTAAAAATAACTACAATGAAATAAACTAACTAAAGTACAAAAAATAAAAAAGAACTAAGTTACAAAAAATAAAAAAATATTTACAAACATAAGAAAAATATTACAACAATTTTAAACTAATTGGGTTGTAATGTTGGGGGGGGGTATTGTATGTTTTTTTTTACAGGCAAAAGAGCTGAACTTCTTGGGGCATGCCCCGCAAAGGGCCCTGTTCAGGGCTGGTAAGGTAAAAGAGCTTTGAACTTTAGTAATTTAGAATAGGGTAGGGCATTTTTTATTTTGGGGGTCTTTGTTATTTTATTAGGGGCCTTAGAGTAGGTGTAATTAGTTTAAAATTGTTGTAATATTTTTCTTATGTTTGTAAATATTTTTTTATTTTTTGTAACTTAGTTCTTTTTTATTTTTTGTACTTTAGTTAGTTTATTTCATTGTAGTTATTTGTAGGAATTGTATTTAATTTATTTATTGATAGTGTAGTGTTAGGTTTAATTGTAGGTAATTGTAGGTATTTTATTTAATTAATTTAATGATAGTATAGTGTTAGGTTTAATTCTAACTTAGGTTAGGATTTATTTTACAGGTAATTTTGTAATTATTTTAACTAGGTAACTATTAAATAGTTCTTAACTATTTAATAGCTATTGTACATGGTTAAAATAATTACAAAGTTGCCTGTAAAATAAATATTAATCCTAAAATAGCTACAATGTAATTATAATTTATATTGTAGCTATATTAGGATTTATTTTACAGGTAAGTATTTAGCTTTAAATAGGAATAATTTATTTAATAAGAGATAATTAATTTCGTTAGATGTAAATTATATTTAACTTAGGGGGGTGTTAGTGTTAGGGTTAGACTTAGCTTTAGGGGTTAATACATTTATTAGAATAGCGGTGAGCTCCAGTCGGCAGATTAGGGGTTAATACTTGAAGTTAGGTGTCGGGGATGTTAGGGAGGGCAGATTAGGGGTTAATACTATTTATTATAGGGTTAGTGAGACGGATTAGGGGTTAATAACTTTATTATAGAAGCGGTGCGGTCCGCTCGGCAGATTAGGGGATAATAAGTGTAGGCAGGTGGAGGCGACGTTGAGGGGGGCAGATTAGGGGTTAATAAATATAATATAGGGGTCGGCGGTGTTAGGGGCAGCAGATTAGGGGTACATAGCTATAATGTAGGTGGCGGCGCTTTGCGGTCGGCAGATTAGGGGTTAATTATTGTAGGTAGCTTGTGGCGACGTTGTGGGGGGAAGATTAGGGGTTAATAAATATAATACAGGGGTCGGCGGTGTTAGGGGCAGCAGATTAGGGGTACATAAGTATAACGTAGGTGGCGGTCGGCAGATTAGGGGTTAAAAAAATTTAATCGAGTGGCGGCGATGTGGGGGGGCCTCGGTTTAGGGGTACATAGGTAGTTTATGGGTGTTAGTGTACTTTAGAGTACAGTAGTTAAGAGCTTTATGAACCGGCGTTAGCCCAAAAAGCTCTTAACTACTGACTTTTTTCTGCGGCTGGAGTTTTGTCGTTAGATTTCTAACGCTCACTTCAGACACGACTCTAAATACCGGAGTTAGAAAGATCCCATTGAAAAGATAGGATACGCAATTGACGTAAGGGGATCTGCGGTATGGAAAAGTCGCGGCTGAAAAGTGAGCGTTAGACCCTTTTTTGAGTGACTCCAAATACCGGAGTTAGCCTAAAACCAGCATTAGGAGCCTCTAACGCTGGTTTTCACGGCTAACGCCAAACTCCAAATCTAGGCCTAAATATAGTAAATATATAAAACCTTTACCCATGTTAAATCATACATTAAATACAAACTAAATATAGTAAATATATAAAACCTTTACCCATGTTAAATCATACATTAAATACAAACTAAATATAGTAAATATATAAAACCTTTACCCATGTTAAATCATACATTAAATACAAACTAAATATAGTAAATATATAAAACCTTTACCCATGTTAAATCATACATTAAATACAAACTAAATATAGTAAATATATAAAACCTTTACCCATGTTAAATCATACATTAAATACAAATTAAATATAGTAAATATATAAAAACGTTACCCATGTTAAATCATACATTAAATACAAACTAAATATAGTAAATATATAAAACCTTTACCCATGTTAAATCATACATTAAATACAAACTAAATATAGTAAATATATAAAACCTTTACCCATGTTAAATCATACATTAAATACAAACTAAATATAGTAAATATATAAAACCTTTACCCATGTTAAATCATACATTAAATACAAACTAAATATAGTAAATATATAAAAACGTTACCCATGTTAAATCACACATTAAATACAAACTAAATATAGTAAATATATAAAACCTTTACGCATGTTAAATCATACATTAAATACAAACTAAATATAGTAAATATATAAAAACGTTACCCATGTTAAATCATACATTAAATACAAACTAAATATAGTAAATATATAAAACCTTTACCCATGTTAAATCATACATTAAATACAAACTAAATATAGTAAATATATAAAAACGTTACCCATGTTAAATCATACATTAAATACAAACTAAATATAGTAAATATATAAAAACGTTACCCATGTTAAATCACACATTAAATACAAACTAAATATAGTAAATATATAAAACCTTTACCCATGTTAAATCATACATTAAATACAAACTAAATATAGTAAATATATAAAAACGTTACCCATGTTAAATCATACATTAAATACAAACTAAATATAGTAAATATATAAAACCTTTACCCATGTTAAATCATACATTAAATACAAACTA
The DNA here is from genome assembly GCF_027579735.1 of Bombina bombina. Classification (NCBI taxonomy): domain Eukaryota; kingdom Metazoa; phylum Chordata; class Amphibia; order Anura; family Bombinatoridae; genus Bombina; species Bombina bombina. The sequence goes on from NC_069501.1 coordinate 859,677,826, forward strand.
AATATAGTAAATATATAAAAACGTTACCCATGTTAAATCATACATTAAATACAAACTAAATATAGTAAATATATAAAAACGTTACCCATGTTAAATCATACATTAAATACAAACTAAATATAGTAAATATATAAAACCTTTACCCATGTTAAATCATACATTAAATACAAACTAAATATAGTAAATATATAAAAACGTTACCCATGTTAAATCATACATTAAATACAAACTAAATATAGTAAATATATAAAAACGTTACCCATGTTAAATCACACATTAAATACAAACTAAATATAGTAAATATATAAAACCTTTACCCATGTTAAATTACACATTAAATACAAACTAAATATAGTAAATATATAAAACCTTTACCCATGTTAAATCACACATTAAATACAAACTAAATATAGTAAATATATAAAAACGTTACCCATGTTAAATCATACATTAAATACAAACTAAAAATAGTAAATATATAAAACCTTTACCCATGTTAAATCATACATTAAATACAAACTAAATATAGTAAATATATAAAACCTTTACCCATGTTAAATCACACATTAAATACAAACTAAATATAGTAAATATATAAAACCTTTACCCATGTTAAATCACACATTAAATACAAATTAAATATAGTAAATATATAAAACCTTTACCCATGTTAAATCATACATTAAATACAAACTAAATATAGTAAATATATAAAACCTTTACCCATGTTAAATCACACATTAAATACAAACTAAATATAGTAAATATATAAAACCTTTACCCATGTTAAATCACACATTAAATACAAACTAAATATAGTAAATATATAAAAACGTTACCCATGTTAAATCACACATTAAATACAAACCATATATAGCAGGCAGATGAACAGAAAATAAATAAATTATTGTCTTTTCTGTCAGTGTTTATGTATAAAGATAATTGTGATTACAAACACATAATGAAGGTACTAAAAATATTACTATATTTATATATAAAAGAATTCTATAAAAACAAATGATGCTAACATGAAAAAATAACTAATCATTTTATTTTCTAATTAAGAAATATAAAAATGTTTAATGATTCGAAAAAAAGAAACACTGTAAATGTAAGTGTTATGTTTGCATAATCACCCTGATGTTATGGAATGGGGTTGGCAATGGAATCAAGATATGAGTGGCCTTAAAAATAGTGGTATCTCTATAATGACAGTTTACATTCCTTTTCATGAGAATCACAAAATGCCTTTTACCATTTGCCTCACTTGCACACCTGCAAAAAAGCAGCGTAAAGTTCCTTAACGCAGCCCCATTGATTCCTATGGGGAAATAAAATTTATGTCGGCACCTAACACCCTAACATGAACCCTGAGTCTAAACACCCCTAATCTTACACTTATTAACCCCTAATCTGCTGCCCCAGACACCGCCACCACCTACATTATACTTATGAACCCCTAATATGCTGTTCCCAACATCTACTGTACATTATATTTATTAACCCCAAATCTGCCGCCCCCAATGTCGCCGCAACCTACCTACACTTATTATAGAAGACGCGGGAAATCTGGCTAACTGCATAATAAATCCTCAAATCCAAGGTAGTGTAAAACAGCCCTTAACTTTATTAGGACGGTGCCGAAAAAATATAGTACAGTGCTCTAAAATCAAATTACACAAGGGCAAAATGAGTATGCCATTCAGATAAACTGAACAGACACAAAGTCAGATGATTATTAACCCCTAATCTTCTGCCCCCAACGTCGCCGCCACTATACTAAATGTATTAACCCCTAAACCTAAGTCTAACCCTAACACCCCCTAACTTAAATATAATTAAAATAAATCTAACTAAAAATTCCTAACATTAACTAAATAATTCCTATTTAAAACTAAATACTTACCTATAAAATAAACCCTAATCTAGCTACAATATAACTAATAGTTACATTGTAGCTATCTTAGAGTTTATTTTTATTTTACAGGCAAGTATTTGTTTTAACTAGGTAGAATAGTTATTAAATAGCTATTAACTATTTAATAACTACCTAGCTAAAATAAATACAAAAGTACCTGTAAAATAAAACCTAACCTAAGTTACACTAGCACCTAACAGTACGCTATAATTAAATAAATTAACTAAATTAACAACAATTAAATAAATTAAATTAAATTAGCTAAAGTACAAAACCCCCCACTAAATTACAGAAAATAACAAACAAATTACAAGATATTTAAACTAATTACACCTAATCTAATAGCCCTTAGAATTATATAACATTATTTTTAAGGTTTACTCTCCCTTTAACTATTGACTTTTAAATGCGTTAGGACTCTTGACGGGGTAGGGTGTACCGCTCACTTTTTGGCCTCCCAAGACAGACTCGTAATACCGGCGCTATGGAAGTCCCATAGAAAAAAGACTTTACAAAGTTTACATAAGTCGTTTTGCGGTAAGGCCAAAGAAGTGTGCGGTGACCCTAAATCTGCAAGACTCGTAATACCAGCTGGCGTAAAAAAGCAGCGTTTGGACCTCTTAACGCTGCTTCTTTACCTTAACGCACAACTCGTATTCTAGCCGTTTATTAACTCAGACCCTTTACTACAATTAAGCTCTAACAAACTAGACCTCTTACTGTAATTAACTCATAACCCCCCAGACTCCCTATCACAATAAACAACAAAAATCATTTTTAATTCATAACTGTGTATAGATCCTCAGTATCATTATCCCATGTAGCATGCTCACAATTTATGTATAGGTACTCATCACCATTATACGAAGTGGTATATTTTTCCCAATATAGATTTGTATCTTTTTCAGTATATTAGGCACTTAAATGTATAATTGCAATCATAAATGTGCATTCATTTTTTTGTATTCAATGTGTGTACAAGTTTCATAGTGTAAAAATATTTTACTAAACCAGGAAACAATAGTGTTTATTAACATGTGAACTGAGCATGTGCCTGTGCAAACAATCAGAATATATACCACGTGAAAGAGGAACTTTTTTTAATGATGTTAAAGATGCTGCATTAGAAAAAGCCTAAAAATCATACAATTAGAAAATTGTTCTGTGTCTAATTCTCTGGAGCCAATGGATAACGGTTTTCTAAAGGTTTCTTACTGAGGTGCTTCTCAACCTTTTTATGCAGCGGGTATTCCTATATGTATACATTTTTTATATAAGTATTACAATTGAAGCATGTTATATTATTAGGGTAAAAGATTAAAAGGCAATTATCTATGCCAGAATGTGACAAATTATATTTTCAAATCCATTTTTGCTGATGGCAAATGCAACAAATTTTTGGAAATATTACAGAAGCAAATAATAAAGTATGCAACTTACAGAGAAAAAAAAATACAAAACTCATACTGTACTTTAATAATTTGTCACATATTAAACAAAATAATAAATAATATATAAATGTTCTTGTTACCAGTTACCACATTTCTGCATCTATCTGCATCACATATGCAGCTTATCAGGCTTATTTCATTGTGGAATACTTGGGTAAAAACACTTTACCTGGCACATATCATCATATTTTCCTAGTGATGTTTCCCTGTGGTCCTATATTTGGCACAAATCTCTGTGACACGTATTCACAGTGATATACACTATACTTGGTGCTTTCTCTGTGACACACTTTATGTTAGCGTTTCTCAACTTAAGTCCTTAAAGGGACATGAAACTCCAGATTTTTCTTTCATGGTTCAGATAGAGCATTCAGTTTTTTTTTTTTTAATTTATTTTTTTATTGAGGTTTCAAGAATGTACATAAAACAGAAAAGCAACAACTCAACATTCCAACGGTCAGTAGAGCTATAGAACAAAATAGTGAGTAACATCTCTGTGAACAGACAGTATGAATTAACATCCTAGGTGTCATGGGTATTATATTAGTAGATAGAAAAGTGGAGGTTTAATTTTCTATCTGTGCTACATAGTAAGGTTAAGTAATAAATTACGTCTTGTAAACAAATGTTAATAGAGATACCCTGATAAACGTGTTACACAATATTGGGTTGCTGTGAAGGTAACCTCGGTTTTTAGGTATAAATTAGGTTATGGTAGCTAAAGCTCTTGTATAGTGAAAATCAGTGAAGAAAAAACCCATAAAGAAAAGAAAACTTATGTTCAGGTAGATTAGTGGGAACCTAGCATGTTACCTCTAAGGGTGAGTAGTTAATTTATGGTTCCATAAGAGAGGGGTTAAAGCGTATGAACGATGAGCTAAGCTAGTGAGCAGGATGTAGAGTAGGGGGGTACAGTGGGCCAAAGCCGCTCAGAGAGGGGTGGGGGGTATTCTTATTATGTATACCAGACCTCTTAGGATGTGGTATCAAGGGTAGGGGTTGCATATTGGGATTATTAAAAGAGAGATACATGCTAGCGAAATCTTCCACCAATAGAGAAAAGGGCCTAGAATGAGAAGTGAGAATGGATATGTAGGGAGGAGGGGTGAAATTAACCAGGTGTGTAGCAGCTGATGGGGTCTGTGATTAATACTGAGCTACGCAGGATAGAATAAGGGAGGGGTATAATGTTATGAATTGTAAGGTAACGGGGACAATTCCTCTATGTTTGAGTGAAGAGGTGTGATCTATAAGTCAGAAGGGGTATGATATGCTATATGGGGGCTGTAAGTAGTGCTTAACTGTATAGGGTAGGAAAAAAGAAAAAGGCTTTGCACAATATGAGAGCTAGCAAGCCACAGTAATAGGAATAGCCAATCTCAGTGTACTATAATATCCTCTCTACCTGTATAATAATAAATAACTGGGAAGATCTCACGACCCTTGCTGATCTATAGTGGTATGCAGCGTTGATAGATAAAAACTATAAAATAAATAGTTCTGAACTCGTAAGGCTATAAGAGGCTTCCTATGGGAGAATGGTAGAGACTGCTGTATAGGTTATGGACATGTGAACAGGAGGGTCAGTGACCACATACTTAAGGATAGAGAATACATGTTATTAATTAACAGGCAAACTGCACAATAAGCGATCTGTGTTATAAACCCATAACATTTTAAACATAATATTCGGGTCAGTATTGGTTACAGGAATAGCGTCCAGTATTAGGCAGATAGGATATTCTGTTTGGTGCTTACAGGTGGGTTAAATTGTTAAGAAGAGCTAGGATTGTCTGAGTATGTGGTGGGTTTAGTGAGATGGTATTAATCTAGACTGGGTATTTACAGCGTAGAGTACTCCTTAATTTAGATAGCACTAAGGTAGAAGCAGTCTCACCATGTGACTTATTATTACTAAACATCAAAAACATCTCAGAGAGGCTACACAAATAACATGGATATCACCAAAGTCTATGAAACTGTATGCGTGTGAATAGCGAGAAGAATATGATTCAGTCCCTGGTCATAGGAATAAGTCCCGATCGCCATAAGTAACTGCACTGTCTCATCCAATACCCAACGGTTTGCGAAAGTAGGCATGTGGGTAGTTAGTCCATGGATATCCGCTCTCAGCGTATAGAAAGGTCCGCTGGAAGTTCCCTACAGCTGACAGAGAGTCAACTGTGCATTTTGGGGCCTCACTTGTTGGTAAGTGCACAGTGGTGGAGGGCAGGTACATGGTGGAGTGTTTCAGGGTGAGACCTAGCTGAGACCCCCTTTCGACCGGCAGCATTTCCAGTGGGCCCAGTTTCAGTTTAATATCTTCGGGTGGAATAGCAGGGCGTAGGTGTGTAGAAAACTTAGCGGCTGGTAATGAGGAGTAAGATGTAAGCCCCACAATATCTCCATGTAGAGTGGCAACGCAGTCATCTCCCTCTGGGTGCTGGAGGTAATCGCTGCGGCAAAGTTCCATGATCTCATTCTGTATATTGCTTAGGTTGGAGTCAATGCTTAGGCTCACAGAATCACCAACGTCGGGACTCTCAACTTTTTTTTTTTTTTTTATATAATTTTTTATTGAGGTTAGTTTCACATTACAGTACAACTGTGATACATCGAGATATGCATGAACACAACACATTATGCACATAAAAAAGAAAACACATAAGGTCTATTCTGTTTCATCACAGGATAATCCAATCAAATAAGAAATTAACATAACCTCTTTTTTTTTTTTCCATTATAGAACAGAATAAAGTGTAGAAATACAGGCATATGAAAATGGACTAAAGAACAGTCTAAATTTTTGAAAATAATGCAAATGTTAATATCCATCTTAAAACTGAACAATCTATCAAGTGAGACCAACCAGAAAGTAGTTAGAGAGAAAAAGAAAAAGGAGAGAGAGATAAAAAAAAAAAAAAAAAAAAAAAAAAAAGGGAAAGAAGAGGGGGTGGTGGGGAGATGAGTGGGTAAAGGAGGGGGGAAGGAGAAGGAGTTAGTTGAGGTATGGGGCCTACAGCTACTGTTCTCGTTAGCTGCCCTGTAGTAGAATTAGTTCAGGAGCTTCCACTTTGCCCAGATTTCTGAATGCAAAAAAACTTTGTTACGTTGGGTAAAGATTGGACCCTCCATTGTCTCCAAGTAGGACATGGTTTTGACCACTTCTCCCCATGAAGGTGGAGCTTGCTGTCTCCAGAGTCTCGCTATAGCTAGTTTGGCTGAGGTAAGTATATAAACGGAGAGTAAGGCCTCTGGGGGCGTGGCTGTGTCTAGGTTTAAATGTAATAAGGCTGTTTGCGGAGAGTTGTGTAAGTGGGGGATTAGGTTTCTACATTTGTGTGATATATCTTGCCAGAAGGTAGTCAACTTCGGACATTCCCACCAAATATGGGCCGGCGATCCCACCATCCCACACTGCCTCCAGCATAGTGGGGAGTTAGTCTGGGAAATTTTATATAACCTGAGCGGGGTGAGATGCCACTGTGTACAAATTTTAAGATATAACTCTAGTAGAGTAACACAGTGAAGTGCTTGTTTGGTTAGGGCCACTGCTCGGGCCCACTCGTCCTGTTCCGTACGAAAGTGAAAAGCCTTTTCCCAGGCCAAGGTGTAAGCTGACCTGTAGAATAGGGGAGAGTTCATCAGATCTTTGTAGGAGACCGATAGCGATCTGGGAATCTTAACGCTGTTGGTCCATCTTTTTTCCCACATGGTGGGTGGTCTGGGGGGTTGGCTTAAAAATCCCCAGGATTTTAATAGACTTCTGAGCCTCCAGAACTCAAATAGAAGAAGTTGGGGGGGATTGTAATTATTGGTAAATTGTGCGGTCGTAATGAATTGGCCGTTGGAAAATAGGTCCGCTATACGGTGGATTCCATGTTCCTGCCAAAGATGGGGGTGGGAGTCTCTAAGGGCCGCTAGCAGGCCCGTTAGAGAGTGTACAGGAGAAGGGTGTGGGGCTATTTGAGGTAGCGAGCGCAGTCTATCCCATATTCGAAGGGCATGTGAGATTATTGTATTATGGATTTTGAAGAGCGACCTGACATGCTTGGGTAGCCAAATGAGGTCTTGCAAGGTAAGAGGGCTAGGGAGCATTGCTTGTTCTAGCGCTTGCCATTTGTTTTTGCTGTCAGTGGTCTTCCATGCTAGGACTTGAGAAAGTCTTAAAGCTTCATGGTAATATGTTATGTTGGGGGCGCCCGCGCCCCCGCACAAGAGCGGTTGCTGAAGTATTCTAGTAGCAACTCTAGGATGCTTATTTTTCCATATATACTTATTGCAGATCTGTTGAAATTTGCTAATCAGACATTTAGGGACAGGGATGGGGAGTGAACGGAACAGGTATGTGAGCTTGGGGAGCAGGAGCATCTTAAATGCAGCAATACGTCCCAGCCAGGAGATGCATGGGACACTCCATTTATCAGTACAAGATTGGAACTGCTGGAGGAGGGGGTTAAAATTAGACTCTATAATGGTGGTGATGCTCGAGGAGAGATAAACTCCCAGATGCTTGATCCTCTGCCGGGACCAATTAAAAGGGTACCGTTGTTGAAGTTCTGTAAAATCAGAATCTGACACGTTAATGGAGTATGCCTCCGTCTTATTGATGTTAAGCTTGTAGTAGCTAATCTGTCCAAACCAATCTAGTAACCTGAAAAGGGCAGGGAGGGAATGGAGAGGGTCGCTAAGAAATATGGTTAGATCGTCCGCGAATAAAGCGGTTTTTTGCAAGGTATTCTCTAGTTCCACTCCCTTGACATCAGGACTACCTCTGATCGCCTCCGCCAATGGTTCCATGATTAGAGCGAAGAGTAGCGGAGAGAGGGGACAGCCTTGGCGCGTCCCATTGGTAATCGGAAAGGTCGGGGAACGGAATCCTAGACCTCTAACCGAGGCCGAGGGGGCTGAGTACAAAGCTCTAACACTAGAGCAAAATCCCGGGGGGAAGCCAAATTTATCAAGGACCTCAAATAGGTAAGTCCAATTGACCCTATCAAAAGCCTTTTCGGCGTCTAATGCTAGGGTCGTGCAAGAAAGATTACGCTGCTTGGCTTCGAAGTATATGTTGAGGATCCGACGAGTGTTGTCTGGTCCTTCCCGACCCGGGGTAAAGCCAACTTGATCACCGTCCAATAGTGACGGAAGAACTTTATTTAGTCTAAAGGACAAAAGTTTCGCCATCAGCTTTACATCAACATTGATTAATGAGATGGGGCGGAAGTGTTCACATACGTTAGGAGTTTTGCCCGGTTTCGGGATGGTCACTATGGTCGCCTCTAGAAACTCAGTTGGTAGGGTGCCAGACTGTCTGGCCAGAGAGCAGATTCTAGTAAGAAGTGGAGAGATCTGGAGTCTGAACGTTTTGTAGAACAGAGCTCCAAAACCATCTGGGCCTGGGGCTTTGTGGGATTTTAGGGAGTTGATGACCTGTAGTACTTCTTTAATGCTGAATGGGGCATCAAGCTGGTCTCTCTGGGCTTCTGTCAAGGTCGGCAGAGAGATAGTGCCTAGGAAGTCCTGAATATGTTGTGATATCGGGACGCGTTGGGTAGGGGAGCTCGCTAGGTTATATAATGTAGAGTAATAGGAAGCAAAAGCTTTCCCTATGTCTGCTGGGAGCCGGACATTGCCCTGGGGAGTTTTAATATAAGGGATGCGGGCTTCTGCAGTCTTTTGCTTAAGTTTATTGGCCAATAGCCTGTCTGCTTTGTTTCCTTTGGCGTAGAATGTTTGTTTGAATTTCTGGACCTGAGTCTGTTGTCTTTTTAATTCTAGGGTAGCAATTTGTGTCTTAATAGTTTCGATTTGGGTGAGAGTTTGCGGGTCAAAAGATGTTACATGCAATGCGTTCAGGTTTCTCAGGGAGACATGGAGTTGGGCAAGCGAACTACCCAACCGTTTTTTATGCTCTGCATTCAGTTTAATGAATACCCCTCTGAGAAAGGCCTTGAGAGTGCCCCACAAACAGAAGTCGTTAACTGCTCCATTATCGTTTATGCTTAGGAACTCGGAAATCTCTTTCCGGATCAGTGCGACCTGTTCTGGACTAGAAAGGAGGTGTTCCGGGAGCACCCAGGAAGAGCGATAGGGAGTGCTATTGGGGTTTTTTAGGGTAAGCTGAACCGAAGAATGGTCAGACCATGTACACTCAGGCATAAGTATTGATTGAACCGAGTCTAGGAGTCTCGGTTCACAGAAAAAGTAATCAATCCTGGTGTAGGTATTGTGTACTTTAGAAAAAAAGGAGTAGTCTCTTGATGAGGGATGGTGGGAACGCCAGATGTCAAATAAGGCGTGTTGGGCCAAGAGATTGTGGAAATGCTTTGCAGTCCTAGAGGCTTGTTTGTCACAGGGTTTGAGCTTAGGAGAGCGTCTATCTAATGTTGTATCTAGCAACATGTTAAAATCACCAGCTAGAAGTAAGTTTTGTGTTTTGTGAGAGGCCAGCAATCTTAAAAACTTCCTAAAGGCTCTAATTTGTCCAGAGTTTGGGCCATAGTAATTGGCAAGAGTATACGGAGTGTCGTCTATCCTACAGGTCAGTATTAGGAATCTGCCCTTTGGGTCCTTGAAGGTTTCTATTTTTTCAAAGAGAACAGATTTATGTATTAGAATAGCTACGCCTCTCGATTTCCCCATATATGAGGCTGTCTCCATTATCGGGTATTGCTTGCATCTAAAGGGTATAGGGGCTCCATCTGCCCAATGGGTCTCCTGGAGAAAGGCTATTTTGGTCCTGGCACGAGTTAAGTAACTAACTAATCTACTTCTCTTGTTAGGGGAATTGAGCCCTCTAGTGTTAAGCGAGGTGCAGGTGAGAGACATGATGAAGTAGTTTTAAGGAGAGGTGGGGAATGAGAAAGCAGGGGAAGAGGGGAGGAGAGAGGAAAGGAAGGAAAAAAAAAAAAAAAAAAAAAAAAAAAACACTAAAAGACTAGGAGGAGAAGGAGGTGAGAGAGAGGTGTGAAAAGAAAAGAGGACAGGAAAGAATGGTTGTTCTTAAACTTCCAGTAGAGTACAGAAAAATATTACATTCAGTCAAATATATGTTAGTACAGATAAATTGGCAAGTAGAAATTGCGGTATGTTCGAGAGAAACCGCGTTAATCGTCTTCCCTGATAGGGGAAGCGCATTAAGGTGAAGGGAGAGAAAGAGAAAAAAAAAAAGGGGGGCTTGAGTTTGTTGTGGGGGGGGGAGGTTGTTGGCAACTATAGAGTAGTGAACTGTTAATAGCTAATCAGGCAATGGGGATTGCCAAACGTGCGACTGTTTATCCGCGGAGTGTTAGAAGTGGCGGGAGGGAAGTGGGTAGAATAACGGCCTAGTAGCCTGTCTGATGAAAAGGTGGTGTATCTTTTGGAGTTATGTGACAGTGACATTAGAGAACTTACAATTTACTTATAAGAGAACAACAGTGCAATACATAAAACAGGAACCAGAACAACAAACAATTTAAAACAACAATACTGAGACAGATGATCAGGTATGTTTCTCGGTGTAGACCTTACAGAGTAAGTTGAGGAGACAAGATTGCGGTGTCTTAATATAGGCAGTGAGTTCAACTGATGAACTATTTTAGGCGAGTGTGTTTCTGGTCTTGCTGCTGTGGGTATGTGTTGGGCAACTGAGGATGTAGAACTGTGGTAGAGTGCTCAGATGTATGAGGTAAGGTGTTCTGTTAACAATTAAGTGATCAGAGTGGTCTATTCTAGGCGTATGATCCGCTAGACTAGTTGCTGTAAGTATGTAATGGGCAGCTGAGGTTGTGTTGTTGTGGTGTAGCGCTCTAATGCATGGGGTGAGGAGTGCTACCAACACCTAAGTGACCAAAACACTAAATGAGCGGGTGTGCTATAAGGGTACTTCGAGTGTTATATACTTAGGGGTTACTTTTCTAGTGTGTCTGTCTAAGTCCCTGGAAGATTGTGTGCAGGGAGTGTGCTACAGCCGGGCCCTCGCTGAGCACATGGTGCCTGTAAATCAGTGTAACCTTGTTTGGAGGCAGAAAAGGTTGTGTGTGGGGTCTATGGATGTTTGAGAGCTAATTGTGGTAGGAATGAGACTTTAGTGTTCCAGAGAAAAAGCAATGATAGCAATTGGTAAGCGATAAAACCTCTATTAAAAAATGTAAACAGCGATCACTAGAATATAAGTACTGTATATTGTAAAGGAGCAAAACAAGTGAAAGATACTTATCGTCTAAAGGTCATCAAAATCAGCATGCCAGCAACTAGAGTCCCAATATTGTGTGACCACCTGTTATCCGAATGAGCTAAAAAAAGGAAAAAGAAAGTAACTTCACATAGCAAATGTCCAGGAAGAGTAAGCTACATCTTAGGGTTTGTAATGCACTTCCTAGGGAGCTGGTGATCCAGATCTATGTCTCTGCGTAAAGGTCGGCCATTTCTGGCTCTCAAGTTGGTTCTGAAGGCCAAGCCTTCGTGTTGTAGGGGTAGTCCAGTCTCCCTCCTCGGAGGCAACTAAGTTGTTCCGTCTGTCTTCAGGGGCGGAGGAGCCCCCCCATTCTGCTGCTGTGCTTCTCAAATGGGATTGGCTGGTGTGCGGTTTGTCCTTTTGCAAGGGGTATAGATTCCAGTGCTTGAGTAATTCATACCCTCTGTTAGGGGTCTGTATGGTAAACATCTGATTGTTCCGGAAGATGAGTAGCTTTATGGGGTAGCCCCACCTGTACCTGATCTCGTTTTTTCGTAAAATGGATGTGACTTCTGTAAAAGTTTTTCTCTTCTGTAAAGTTCTTGCGGAGAGATCAGGAAAAATTTGTAGTTTTTTAAATTTTTCTGGGAGGGAGGGTTTCTGAAAATGGGCTCTTTGGATTCTCTCTTTGTAAGTGAAGTAGTGTAGCCGGACAATTGTGTCTCTAGGCTGGTCATCTGGGAGACCTTTGGGCTTAAGAGACCGGTGTGCCCGGTCCATCATGGCTTCAGTCTCCGTGGCGGGGGGAGCTAGTACATGAAACAGTTCTTTTAGGTATGGCTGTAAATCGCCAGCAGAGACGGACTCAGGGATACCCCGGATCCTGAGGTTATTCCTCCGAGATCTATCTTCCAAGTCCGCTATCTTGTCATCTACAACATCTAGGTAGTCTGCAAGGCGTTGTGTGTAAGAAAGCAGGTTAGAATGTTCCACAGCGGCATCCTCCTGCTTTCTTTCCAGAGTGTCAATTCTTTCATTTGTTGAAGAGATCTCTTTCTTGAGCTCAGCTGTTGAGGCCGCCATTTGGGCAGTGAATGAAGCGTGATGCTTGTCCAGTAGGGACTTAAGTGAGTCCATGATGAATGAGGGAGTGACTGCCTCAGATGAGGCTTGTTGGATGTTCTGGATAGCCGCCAGTGTCAGATCCGAAGTGTCAGACCCAGGGGAGTCTGGGGGTTCAATGTCACCTTGTGAGAGCCCTCCAGGGGGCCCAAAGTGATCCATCACAGTTTTTTTTTGGTATAAAAGGTTGTTTGCTTTTTTTCCCTCTGGCTGATTGTGACATGGTGAGGGGGAGACAGGGCTGGGTTTTTTGCAGAAGGAGACTTTGAGAGGTTAGAGGTCAGGTATGGCAGGGCGGCCCCACTTCAGGACAGCAAGGGGTCACTGTGTGGTAGACAGGCTTAAGTGGCCTATGCGTGCCTATTCCATTTTAAACAGATGTGTATCTTAGAGAAAATGAGAAAGTCACTGGCGTGGAAAAATCTGGAAGTGTTCAGAGTAGGTTAGGGGCACTCTCCCTAGGGAAATTGCCACCTCTGGGCCAGGCCGGAAAAGGGGTGGTGGATATGACCTGCTGCATCAAAGTGCAGCAGGAAAGGGGACAGGAGAGTGTACTTCAGCTATGAATTAAAGGCAGGATATATTGCGGCTCCTAAGCAGCTACAGCTGGTGTAAAACAGTCTTACTTTATGTTAGAACCAATGCTGCAATTGGTGGGTATGCAGATTGCTTTCATTCATAACCTGGAGGTAATATTGTGGTGTAAGCCTGGGAGCCCCTGAGTTGTTGTGGGTAGCTGCTTAACCCCTTGTGTGATCACTATCCCCGCTGGGGAGCTGTCGGTGATGGAAAGGCAAGTAGTAGTTGCTGCACCGTTAATTTACAGGCCCCTTTATAGAGTTCAGGTTAGTAAAAGATTGGTAAGCTGATAGTAGTTGTACTATGTTAGGAGAAAAGTACATGTACTGAGAAGAGTCTTTGCGAGTGCCTGTGCTGCAGTTTCTTCTGACACTCTGAGTGTGACTGTGAGGAAGGCCGCGCTGACAGGCTGCTGTGCTTATGTGACTGAAGGTTAAAGATGGCGATTTCGCGCCACTCAGTGGGGACGGAGTATCGGCATGGAGTGGCGCCCAGCTAGTGTGTTAGCTCAAATTAGGTAAGTCACTGTCAGTCTCCAGATCCCCTTAGGCTCTAGTGTTTGTAGGTAGCTTAGATTTAAATAGGCAGTGTAATCCCCTGCCGATCGGGCTGCAAGTACTTACAGGGAGGAGATTTGCTGGGCGCCACGTGGAAGCTGCTCATCTATGGGGTCTCAAGTTGTTCGGAATCCTTGACGGCTTCTCAGAGTGTCGAGAGAGAGCAGGCTCCGGGGAGGGCAGTGGTCCTCCTCGGTTCAGAGCTCCAGTCCGGCACCACTTCTGTGGAGTGTATGTAGATGCGGGGAGTTCCGCTGCGGCACAGCTCTTTCGAGGCCGGATATGGAGGGTCGATCAAACTTCCAGTGCCACTAAGTCCGGAGACCCTGCAATCGCGGCTGAGCAGCACAGTAGGTTACTGGTTGTTAGAGTTACGGGCATAGGGCACAGGAAAGGCGGCCCGGGACAGGTCAGATCCTCCTGCAGCAGAGGTAGTGCCAGTAATTCAGTAACTTCCTCTGACGACGTGCTGGTACTTCAAAAAGGTAATTCTGTGTCCCTACCAAGGATATGGGATCGCAGCTGGTGAGGAATAGCTGAGTATTGAAGTAATCTATCTGGTAAATTTAGCTTTTTGGCTAACTAGAACTCGGAGCTCTAGCTAGGTGCGACCGGCCAGTATGGTGGTTGGCTCCACCCCCCCGGGACTCTCAACTTTTAAAGCCGCCATGAGGGAGACATGATGGCCGTCCAGCTTGCGTGAAAGTAATTGCAGTAAGGCTGTTATTGCGGATTCCATTGTGGGAGAGCGGGTACACAGCCGTTTGTATAAAACAGCGGACCAGGGTTTTTCACTTCTTCTCAATACGAAAATCACTCTGTATTCTGATGCAACTTTCCCTCCCTTAATATGAGGCCGGGGGGAGAAATGGTAAAGTCGTGAGTTGGGCCGCAGCCAGAGGTCTCAGTCGTTTAGGATCAGATGCGGTATTGAAGTGTAGTGAGAATAAGATCCTTAGAGAACAGTCCTCTTCACCGATAGAGATATAACAAGTATATTGGAGATATAATTCTGGAAGTTAAGGATAAATGTCCAAATGTTCAAGATAATATCGGAGCTACTAAGAGGCACTTCTGAACATGGCTGCGGCCAGGACACGCCCCACGAGCATTCAGTTTTAAACAAATTTCCAAATTTATTTCTATTATCAAATGTCCTTCATTATCTTTGAAACCTTTAGTTAAAGGGGCAGCAATGCAATACTGGGATCTTGCTAAACACATCTGTGAGCGAATGACATGAGGCATATATATGTGCAGCCACCAATCAGCAGCTAGCGTCCAGTAGCTTATTGGTGCTCCCGAGCCTTCCTAGGTATGCTTTTCAGCAAATGATATAAAGAGAGCAAAGCAAATTAGATAATAAATAAGAAAGTTGTTTAAAATTACATGACCTACCTGAATTATGAAAGAAAACAATATAGGTTTCATGTCCATTTAAATGCTCATAGCCAGATAGATTCTAAGGATTTAAAGACAAAAATACCGCCAATCTCAAAAAGCTTAAAAAACAACATACTTCTCTCCTTTGTGTGTATGCTTATTTTCAATATTGTTGCATTAAGTATGTTGTGTTTTTGAGTGTCTGTATTTTTGCCTTTGGATGTCTTAGCGGCTGGAGGCTGAAATCACTGCCAGCACTGTGCTACAGAATGTCTTAAATCCTTTTCAATATGAGTCTGTCTGGCATATCTGCAGCCAAGAATCTTTGGGACCTATCTATCAAGCTCTGAAAGGAGCTTGACGGCCCGTGTTTCTGGCGAGCTTTCAGACTCGCCAGAAACAGCAGTTATGAAGCAGCAGCGGTCACAAAGATCGCTGCTCCATAACCTGTCCGCCTGCTCTGAGCAGGCGGACAGACATCGTCGGAAATCAACCCGATTGAGTATGATCGGGTTGATTGACACCTCCCTGCTGGCGTTGTGAGCTGCTGGTGCAATGCTGAATATGGAGAGCGTATTGCTCTCTGCATTCTGCGAGGTCTGGCGGACCTGATCCGCACGGTTGGATCAGGTCCGCCAAACTTTGTTAAATAGAGGCCTTTGTGTAGATTCTAAGGATTTCCCTAAGTACTGGTGAGTCAGTCATCGTAAGTGGGCAAGTGAGCAGCCCAGGAAGGGAATTAGAATCTGTCCCGTTGGATGTGCTTGAAGGTAGAACTGAAAAACACTGATTTCTGTGAAATATTGAAAGTTTTACTTAGCTGCATCAGGGTAAGAAAAATGAAAGGGCAAGTGCTGGAATACCCCTTGTCAATGTATAACGCACCCTGGGGCCTACATGTACCACAGGTTGAGAAACAAGATCTTATTGGATTGGAATAACCTTTAATCATAACCCCCCCCCCCCCCTTCCAAAATAAAATGTAAATTCTTTGCTTTTCCAACAGTTAGAAATAGATTCATTTATTAGGGGAAAATGTATATGGTAGATTTGTAGAAATAAAGATGAAGATGTTATTTTTTTGCCAGTGTACAAATTAATGCACAGTGTCTTAGCTTTGACATGGCGTTGATGTGAACCATTGTGCTCTCACCCAGGGCCACAAGCAGTGCTAGTAGGTTATCTCACTCCTGTTCTCCTAGTAACCTCCATTGCTGTAGGCATTTATTTGCTGTGGTCAAAGTGAAAATGAAGGTAATGCAACAGTTATATAGGTGTCTATAAAGCAATTCTGTATACTAAGGGAACCATTAGGTGAGTTATATACTGTTTGCTAGGATGCAAATCAAGCACTTCTGTTGCTGGGTTCTTTTTCAATGTATATAAATGTTTTGCTTTTAAGTTTTCCTGACTGATTTCACACAACTATTTTGTTTTGTTTTTTTTCATTTGGGTGTCTCATGTCCAATAAAGAAGAACTTTGTTGCTCCAAAACATAACTGTATAATTATAATAAATCTCTGATATATATATGATATATGATATACTGAAGTCCGGCAAATGCTTATTCTGGCTTGATATATATACACACCCATGTTATTTTTATTAGGCCTCAATTATCAAAAACTCATCAAAATGGAGAAAAATCTATATTGCAATGTATTTGTCTCTACATCCAGAACTGAGCATAGCAAAATAAACAGCTCTTAAGCTAAACTTTGCCTTTCTAAAATTATTTGAGGAACTTTCCGGTACTGAGACTTCTTAAATAATATTGTCAGGCCAGAGAACTTTAGAAAATCAGGCCCTAAGAGCGGTAGAAAGATATATGTGTGAGCTAGTTACATAAAGTATTTTGTTTGTGCTTAACCATGCACAAGATTACATTTAATTCTCCAGTCAGCTTTTCTAATTCTCAGACTTTTACAAAGAAATTGTATTTGAAAAAAATAACACCGAAAGCTTTCTCTAGTGCAAATACATTTTAGAGGAGATATATGCCAATAGGCTGATTTTTAACATTATTTGATCAGTCAGTCACAATTCACATAGCCAGTATATACTTTACTATAATTTTACTTTCAGAATTAGTCTAACTCAAAAAATCAACATGACATTTTTTTGAAAATGTAAGTTGCCCATTATTAGCAAAAAATAATTTTGCAATTTTTTTTTCTATTTTGCGTGCTCAATCAACATTGCAATATCACTACTTTAAAGCTTTCTTTCCTTACAAAAGACAACAATTACAGTGTGATAGTTTATAATCCAGACGTTTGAATAACCAGTCGCATTATGAACAATACAAATATGATTCACATATGTAAATGATCAATCTTCAATTACAGCCTACAACAGTAAAATGAGGGGTATGGTTTTAGAATTTTGTCCTTCAAAAAAAAAAAAATCATATTATACTGATTTCAAAGCTACAATAGATAATTATTAGTTATTTTTAAAATTGGTAAAAGCTTAAAAGGAAATAACACACCTTTTAATTTTATGTGGAAATTATGCTAGTCTCATGCTCCCTAGAGAGGCCAAAAAAACAAATTCTGTACAAACAAATGTTGCAAATCAAACTGCTGCTTTGGTCAATTTGCAGCAGGAATGTGGAGCAAAACACATTTTTTTTTAACAAAATAAAAAGGTGTTTAATATCCCTTAAACATAAGAATCTCTTATATATTTATAAGCAAAGTTACTCTGATAACATAAGGTTACAGGTTAGCTTGTTGATTAGTTTTCCAGTGCCAGTCCCAAATGTTTGGTTTCTATGGCCCTTTAGAGGTCAATGTATGGGGCTGTTCTTGTTTAGGTACGGCTGGCTAAGTCTTATTCAAATTTGCTAGATTTATTCATACAGTTATCCTGAAATCCAAGAAAACATAGCTGTTTTGTAAGCTCCTTATTTTTTATGTCTTTAATGGTGGAGAAAAAATTATTTATTAGATTCTTATTATGGAGACCAAACATATATGTGTGTCAGTATGTTGTGCAAACATACTATGAACAAATTAATAATAGTCTGTAGTTTGTACTATAAATTCACTAAGATGGATTTATACTGTGAAGTAAATTTAACTTGCTTACTAAGAAACAAAACAGAAAACAATATTAAGATGACTCAGATAAACCATAACCGCAACCAAATAATTTTGTCATAAAACATCAACCAATACATTTGTAATGTCTCTTAGGGGTTTTAATATATTTTCAAATTATACAATTTCTAATAAATATTTTTGAAGAATTATAGTTTTATTTAGGGGGTGTATTAAACTGGATACATTTTAAAAGTTTGTGCTCTTGTGGGTAATCCCATATTGTATTCTTGTTTCTTATTTTGGGGTTGATTCTAATCGTTTTCTTTTGGGCTTTTTTTCCCTTCTGATATGTCATTTCTGACATCAGAAGGATCAGAATCCAAATGAATACACCATTTCTTTATTGGAAAAAGATTGGATATCTTGGATATTAGAGAATTCTCCCATACGATGCGTGAATCAATTATTACAATCCACCAGCCATAAGTTATTGACTAAATATGGGCAACAAAATGATCACATCAAAGTCAACAGCCAAAGGCAATATATAAAGTGTAAAACTGCCCTTTTCAACATGTTTGTGAGTAGTTCAAGGCAATGTGGAATAATTCTATTGTCTTCCATATGTGCAATACACTCTGAAATGGCCACTGACACCATTTTAGATGTATAGATGAATATATGGTCTAGATTAATTAAATCTATATTCATTACTATAGTATAGTCCAGCAGTAGTGGGTGGGATAGATATTTACAAGTGTATATGTGTTTAACAGACATATAAAGTGATATCTCACACAGCTAAATAGATCTGTAGAAAATGCGAGGAAATTAAAATCATGACCACACCATATAGAAATGGCATTGAACAATCCCAATCTTGCAATATTTCTTTTTACTACATACTCTCATTTTTGTGATTGTACGTCACAGTACTTTAATCTTCTTAAATGTCATTTCAATTAGAAATTGCGCCTTGGTGATTAGAAATGAATGGTTTGCGGTTCCGTGATCTACAATATCTAGAACTTTATGTCACCATATTATTGCAGTAACATGTATTTGACAAAGACAAACCTCATCCTGAATAGTAATGTTTGGAACTTTTGAAATATTTTTAACCTTGTCACAATTTGCAGTAGGATTTGTTAAAATCACTTTATAGAAACGTTGCATCCACTTTCTTAATATAGAAACTAATTTCATGCTCTTCTTGATATTAGATACAAATGTCCCCAAAATGGATGGAGGTTTTCTTAATGAAAAGAAAAAGAAATTATACATGGCTAGATTACAACTGGAGCACAAAAATGTAGTTCTGTTTTTTATTCTTATTTTTTTTTAATTGAGGTTCAATTCAAGGCATACAATCAATAAATGTCAGTAGAAAATTAAATTACAGATTTGTATCTCAACATATAACCAATATGTGCCAATAAAAAAGATATACAATACATGTTTATATGACATAGTTCAGAAGTATTAATATGTGTGTATATATATATATATATATATATATATATATATATCTTGCCAATCAGACTATATACCTTCCAATAGGTGTATGAGTCCACTTATGGATCTCCCTGAAAAAAGGGAGATACCAAATTACAGATGGTAATATTATACAAAAAGGAGATCCCTCTTGGATATCAAGGGGTGAACCTACTTTTACTGTGCTTTATATAAACTAACTAGTACATACTAGACAATATTTTAATATGAAAACTTAAAATGTAGTAACTTAGGAGAGACTGATATATGAAGAATATGGAATTTCTTTCTCTGTCTTTGAAAACTAAGATTTACAATCTTCATAATACTATGTCCCGCTGTCTTGGCCACTGACAGCAGAACAATTGGCAGCATGTTGTAACGCAAACAATACATGTTTAGACAGGGTATATAACTATTGCTTTAAGATATCTGCAGCAACTCTTAACCTATGTATCTTAATGTTGAAATCATCAAAAAAAGCATTACACTATATTCCAGCATCAAACATGCAAATTGCCTTTGACTTTGACATGTTTCTTGACTTTGACATGTTTCTATATAAAACACATAAAACATTATTTGTGTTCTATTGTATACCGTATATGTAAGATAGTTTCATATGGCCCTCCCTTGTTGAATAGGTAAACCATTATTTTGAGATGTCAATATTTTTTTAGGGTTCTAAGAGGTGTAACTAGTTGATATTCTATATAGGCACCCACAAGACAAATATAAAGACAAAGCATCAAGTGTAGACTCCAACCACACACTGTGTTGGGTAAATATCACTTTTTACATTGCTATAAAATACCAAGATTTACTTGGTACTCACAAGATACATATACAACTGTGTATGTCTATTGTGGGCTACAACTCCTACTATTCACTATTCCTTGGATAAATGTCACTTCCATTTCCTAGTAAATCCAGTTTCGGAGCACTTACTCAGTTCAAGTGGCCCCCATGGGAGAAGAACACTTAGCCAGTGGCCCCTAGATACTTTGAGTTTGATACCCCTGCATTAAACCATCTCCAGAAAGCTAAGCTGAAACTGTATATAATACAAAACTGGACTATTAAATAGGCATAGGTTTGTACATCCAGAAGTAAATCAGAACTATACATTTGCATAGTATAGTAGGTCTCACAACACATAAATATTAAACATGGAAGTATATACTGAACAAAAACATACATTTATGACCCTCATAAAGTCTAGTATATTTTCTAATAAACATAATATCAACAGGCCCATTTGTAAAACTGCTTCATATGGACAAACTGAAGAAGCAAGTCCTGGAACATAAATTAAATTTAGCCTATCCCTCTATTAGCTTGCCATCCTGAGGGAACACCAACGTTTATCCAGCCTCTCATCACAGAAAACAACGGTCAGAATCCAGTGGTCTGCACTAAACTTCAAGACCGGTTCTGATCCTGCCAGTGGGTGAGATTTAGCATAGTATGTTTTGCTGCTCCAGTGGTCAGATCCGCCTAAAAAATGTAGTTCTATTGTGAACTAAAATTGCTCAACTTAAATTTCTAACATTGGGATGTTTGATAGCATCGGTGTGCTAATCCCTTAAATTATAGATTTCTATGGGTGTGCTAAAAAACTAATGTTGGCTATCGGTAAAGTGCTAATCCGAAGGTCAAATAGTTGAGTTCTTCACTAACAATTAAACTATGATTTTCAATTGAAATATACATTTTAAAATGTAAAGTCAGAAAACAGAAGAAAAATCTAATTTGCTCATTACAGAGTACTTGTAAATGATGTATATTATCCCATCTTTTTACATTATTAATAGGTCCCCTAACTTTGCCATTCAACTCTCATTTACATGGATTGATACTTCATGATAGATTATAATACTATGCAATTTATGTAAATTATTTAATTGTGTTTCTTACATAATCTGATATCTCATCCCCTGCCTTTTTTTACTTGCTGAATTTTTATGGTTGTTTTTCTATTATAAGCTTAAAGGGACATGAAACCCACATTTTTTCTTTCATGATTTAGAAAGAGAATGCAGTTTTAAACATCTTTATAATTTACTTCTATTATCTAATTTGCTTTATTCTCTTGATATTCTTTGCTGAAAAGCATATCTAGATATGCTCAGTAGCTGCTGATTGGCTGCTGCACATAGAAGCCTTGTGTGATTGGCTCATCGTGTGCATTGCTTTTTCTTCAACTAAGGATATCTAAAAAATGAAGCAAAATAAATAATAGAAGTAAATTGTAATGTTGTTTAAATTTGTATGTTCTATCTGAATCATGAAAGAAAGATTTTGGGTTTAGTGGCCCTTTAATGTAGCCAAAACCGAAACCTATCAGTATCTCTAGTTAGCTGCTGCAGTCCATGAAGGTGAGTATCCCAATCAAGTAGTTGGATCAGGGCTTTCAACATTTGTGATTGTTTCTCTCCCATGACACTAAGATCACAAGATCACAGTGTTTTACTTTTCAGGGAACTTAAAATCTTGCTCTCCAAGTGATACTTCTCAGAGGTCTTGGAGTTAGGCAGGGTAACTTTGGTTAGGATTACTTTTTTTGTTCAAGCAATTAATAATATGCCATTTTATTACAACTGAAGTAACACCCAGATTGCAGAGAAATATGTGCTTACCATTGTTTAACACAGTTGCTATATGTTTTTAGTGAATTAGTTTTACAATAAAAACCTTTTAAGCTATTATGTTAACAAGCAGCTTGCAGTACTTTGCCAGGATTCTGATCCTTCAGCATGCTAATAGACACAGTTGGTTTGATGTCTAGTATAATGTAGGTATCCTTCTAATTGGCTTTAAGAGTCACCTGGACAAACTTCTATCCTGTTATGATGCTTCAACATTTGGATTTTACTCTGTGGATTTCACTTAAAGTCACTATTTGTCTGTATTCTAATTCAGTTTGAGTTCCCTCTTGTTTTATATATAACTGGTATATTTCTTCCCTTGTTTCAAAGGCAATTTTCTTTATTGAGATGAATAGGTATCCTGCAAATCCTGTTGCAATGGGGCGATAGCTGTTTAGAAAATCAGGCTTTACTATGATGCTATCCCATGTTTCAGTTTGGGGTTCAAAATTAGAGTTTGCAATGTTTCACAAACTAGAAAAATTTCTCAGCCTTTTCATTTGGAACTGAACCAAAATCTATGGATTCTGCCACATCAGAACACGTTTTCTTCACCATGGTTTTGTTTGTGCCTGTGTGGATAGGCGCAGGAAGCATTAGCAATGATGGCACCCCTTCCATCCCCTGTGCATTGCTTCCTACTCATTTTGCATTTTGATGTTGTATATGTGGACCTACAGATACTGCCTTCCATATTTGTCAGACCTGCTCAGTTTTCTAGTGCTTATGGGGAGGCATCTTTATGGCTATTAAAATATCTGGGCTTAGGGAGCTAGATAAGACCTCCCCTGAGTTAGAAGTCTTCCACTATGGCCTAGAGGTGTTGAGTTAATCCCAGACATTATTATTTCTGTTTTCTTTTGCAACTAAAATGGTGTTGGCAAGAAATTGATTAAAAGTTCAGGCACCTAGGTTGTCCCAGGTTTTAGATATTGTCAACTATATTAACATTATGTACGACTTTGCATATATTTGTTTCTAGATAAGACTGATTTCTTTAGTCCAGTCTGGGCTCCTTGGGATAATTATAGGTCTCAGTGAGAGATGACTTATGTGATATTTCAGATATAGAAAGGACAAAACTTGGACTAGGCAGAGCTGGTTGTGCCTGCGGGTGGGGGATGGATGAAAAGAGAACTCTTTTTGTTGAGAGTTTATGGTATCTAAATATAAGTTTTATTTTCAATGTGACACTTTTTTTAGTACAACTTTGATCTTTTTGAAATTTCTTCAACACTAATTGTAAAATTTCCTTGACCTATACTGTATGTACATATGACTTTGTATAATGGAATATATGTTGCAGACTTGGACCTTGCCTATTTTGAGGTCAATTAATAAATGCTGTTATCCTGCTTTTTAAATGATGCCTTACAGTCATGTGAAAAAGAAAGTACACCTTCTTTGAATTCTATGGCTTTACTTAACAGGATATCATAACAATCATTTGGTCCTTAGCAAGTCTTAAGATTAGGTAAATATAACCTCAGATGAACAAGAAAACACATGACATATTACATCATGTCATGATTTATTTAACAAAAATAAAGCCAAAATGGAGAAGCAATGGGTGAAAAACTAAGTACACTGTTACTGCTTCCATAGGAATTAAGAGGCTAAGTAGCAGCCAGGTGCTGCTAATCAAATGCCCTTGATTAATTGATCATCATCAAGTGTGACAACCGCTATAAAAGCCTGACATTTTAGCAGTTTGTTGGTCTGGAGCATTCAGGTGTGTGTTAAAATAATGTCAAGGAGGAAAGACATCAGCAGTGATCTTAGAGAAGCAATTGTTGCTGCCCAACAATCTGGGAAGGGTTATAAGGCCATTTCCAAACAATTTAAAGTCAAACATTCTACAGTGATAAAGATTATTCACAAGTGGAAAACATTCAAGACAGTTGCCAATATTCCAAGGAGTGGACATCCCAGCAAATTCACCGCAAAGTCAGACTGTGCAATGCTCATAGAAATGGCAAAAAACTGTTACATCTCAGACACTACAGGCCTCAGTTAGCATGTTAAATGTTAAAGTTCATGACAGTACTATTAGAAAAAAGACTGAACAAGTATGGCTTGGTTTGCCCATGGAAAGCCTCTTCTCTCTAAAAAGAACATGGCAGCATGGCTTAGGTTTGCAACGTTGCATCTAAGCAAACCACAAGACTTCTGTAACAATGTCCTTTGGACAGACAAGACCAAAGTGGAGATGTTTGGCCATAACGCATAGCGACACATTTGGAGAAAACAAAACACAGCATATCAGAACAAACAGCTCATACCAACTGTCAAGTACGGTGGTTGAGGGGTGATGATTTGGACTTGTTTTGCAGCCCACAGGACCTGGGCACCTTGCAGTCATTGAGTCAACCATGAACTCCTCTGTCTAACAAAGTCAAATGTGAGGCCATCTGTCCGACAGCTAAAGCTTGGCCGAAATTGGGTCATGCAACCAATGATCCAAAGCACACCAGCAAATCTACAATAGAATGGCTTAAAAAGAAAAGAATCAAAGTGTTGCAATGGCCCAGTCAAAGTCCAGAGCTGGGCATAAACGAATGCCCGCAAACCTCAATGAACTGAAGCAACTTTGTAAAGAAGAGTAGGCCAAAATTCCTACACAACGATCTGAGAGACTGATAAAGTCAAACAGAAAAGGAATACTTCAAATTATTGCTGATAAAGGTGGTTCTACAAGCTGTTGAATCTTAACTTGTACTTAGTTTTTCACACATGGCTTCTCCATTTTGACATGGTGTAATATGTCATGTGTTGTTGTTCATCTGAGGTTGTATTGTTATTATGTCCTGATACGCAAAACCATAGAATTCAAAGAGGGTCTACTTTCTTTTTAATTTTTTTTGGTGAAATTTCAATAAAGATTGTATTATAAAAGTACTTTAAAAGGAAATATTAAAAAAAACACAGAATTATTATTAATTTGTGAAGTGTTACAGCATTCATATTGTATATATATAACTAAATAAGGGTTTATTTCCATTGAGCCTTAATTAGGTTTGTGCATGGTCGCAAACCAATAAATATGCTGTCCTAAGCAATTTTGTCTATACCTCAAAATATTTTTACATCCCATAGAAAGTATTAGAAGCCGTTAAGTGATAACTTATGCCAGGTTTCTGATGAAAGCACAAACCATTAATACACTGTCGGACGCTGTCGATACATTGAGAAAATTACACCCAGCTCATCGAGGCGAAAAAGAGCTAAAATTTGCTTTTTGAGACGTATTTCCCATTGAAATTTTAAAAGTTGCAAATAATGCAAGTGTTTCAATGTAGAAAAAAATGTGTAATATTTAATATTTATTGTTGTCCCATGTATAGGAAATGTCACACTTTTGTTCTTATGGAAATATCTGTATGTATTTACATATAAAATTATATGCAAGCACATATCTACACAATTCAAACTAGACCTATGCCTAGGGCAGCAAAACATATTACATGTATTAATACAGGGGAAAATATAATTATAATAAAAAATAGTATTTGCTTATAGTTAAAAAATATGTATCTTTGTTTATGTTTCTCTTAAGAGGTATTCACAGGTAAGGAGCACAGACATTAAAAGTAAGTTTTATAGCGTGTCAGGTTACCATAGCAACTAATTGATTTTCAAAAAATCAACGTCAGGTGGAAGTGCTAATAAAATGTGAATTACACCTACATGAAAAGAGCGACTGCACGCAATGCACAAAATATTTAAATGGAAACCTGGTTCTAAAATGTAGCCGTAAACCACTTTTAGCCGTTGGCTACTTCGGTAGCTTACGGCGATCCCAAAGTTGTGTGCCCTTATGAATGCTTACACTATTTTATTCTGTTTATAATGTTACTTTTTATAAAAGTTTTAATGAAAAGCTTATTGACGGCTGTTTAACTTATATTCTTTCATGTGAATAATTATGAACATACAGTATATAATTGAGCTTTTACACAAATAAAAAAATATTTTGCGCTAGCGTTAACCCAAAATAGCGGGAAAATCCTAACTTAAGTTTTCACATGCGCATGCATGTATTCCCTCATAGAAATTAATGGAGAAAAAAAAGCAGAAAAAATACTAACACCCGAAGTCGCGCAAACACCATTGCATTTTCGCATTCCCCTTAGAAGTCAATGGAGGGAAAAAAAAAATGTTGAAAAACAAAACACCCATTGCGCACAACATAGCATATTCACATTAGCAAATGTAAAATACTTACAGTAAATATATAGTTAAAATTCTGATTAAATATGAATATTGCATAAATATGTATCATGTTTTCATCTACTCATGGCAAAGGGCTCTAATGCACTTATATATATTTCTATATGTATGTACATATCTATTAATGTTTTTAAATGTGTATATACGACTGTAAATATTAATATTGTATATATATATATAATTCATTAATACATATATACATATATATAAACATACATCTTTAGAAATGTATATGTATGTATCTCAATGTTGATTGTTGAAGAGACTAATATAAACTAGCTCTAAATAGGGGGCGCTATAATAAGTGTATTAGGACAATGATAAATGATTGTGTAAGCTCTACACCTCAACCCAAAAACATCTACCAACACATATACACACACATATATGTGAAAAATTAATTATATATGTATATACAAATATGTACAGTATATATATATATATATATATATATATATATATATAAAAAGGTAGCCCTCAGTTTACGCCGGGGTTAGGTTCCAGAAGGAATGGTTGTAAATCGAAACCGTTGTAAATTGAAACCCAGTTTATAATGTAAGTCAATGGGAAGTGAGGGAGTTAGGTTCCAGGCCCCTCTCAAAATTGTCATAAGTAACACCTAATACATTATTTTTAAAGCTTTGAAATGAAGACTTTAAATGCTAAACAGCGTTATAAACCTAATAAAATAATCACACAACACAGAATATATAATTAAACTAAGTTAAATGAACAAAAACATTTGCTAAACAGCATTATAAACCTAATAAAATAATCACACAACACAGACTTCACTTGCATTTTTCTGCAAACAGTTCTTTCTATGCATTCCAATCTGGAATGATTTATAGACAGGAAGATCTTATTCCTTTGAAATCTGCTCGATAGCTCAGGTCTGGTTAAACTGAGTAATTTCAGCTTGCTTGGCTTTGCTGAAACACAAGCGGACAGCTCCACCTACTGGCTATTTTAATAAATGCACTGCTTCTCAATGCTTTTCAATAGCAGTCACATGACTGGAAAAAAAGGTTGTTATTCTGAAACGTTGTAAATTGAACCGTTGTAAACCGAGGGCCACCTGTATATATATATGCACACACAAGCATACACACACCAATGTGCATGCACAATACACACACACACATATATGTGAAAAATTAATTATATATGTATATACATATATAAATATATACAGTATATATATATATATATATATATATATATATACATGTATATATATATATATATATATATATATACACACACACAAGTATACACACACCAATGTGCATGTACAATACACATGCAAAAATTATGTTTTTGTGTATGTGTACAATGTTAAAGCCATTTGCCTGCCTTTTTTTTCTAACACTCGAGATCTCATATCTTGGAGCCCTTATAACTTTTTTGTGCAATATTTTTATAAAATAATTTTTATTAGATGATGTTAATATGAGTGTAACTGTACTTTGTAATGTATTGCTGAAGTGTTTTGTGCAACTTTTTTGTTTCGGAAAACATTTAGCACAGCTCTGAGATTGCGGTAAGGATTGAAGCATAAATGGCGATTGCGCTAGCGAAATCACGATTTTGCTTAACTTGTAATATCAGCGCAATGAAAAAAACTTTGTTACATTTATTTCCATAGCCGTGAGGTTCAGATCTTTATTATTATTATTATTATTATTTATTGGCATTAATTGCATACAAAGCTAAATATATATAAGTGCTATTATTAATTAATTTTTCACATATATGTGTGTGTATATGTGTTGGTAGATGTTTTTGGGTTGAGGTGTAGAGCTTACACACTCATTTATCATTGTCCTAATACACTTATTATAGCGCCCCCTATTTAGAGCTAGTTTATATTAGTCTCTTCAACAATCAACATTGAGATACATACATATACATTTCTAAAGATGTATGTTTATATATGTGTTTATATGTATTAATGAATTATATATATATATATACAATATTAATATTTACAGTCGTATATACACATTTAAAAACATTAATAGATATGTACATACATATAGAAATATATATAAGTGCATTAGAGCCCTTTGCCATGAGTAGATGAAAACATGATACATATTTATGCAATATTCATATTTAATCAGAATTTTAACTATATATTTACTGTAAGTATTTTACATTTGCTAATGTGAATATGCTATGTTGTGCGCAATGGGTGTTTTGTTTTTCAACATTTTTTTTTTCCCTCCATTGACTTCTAAGGGGAATGCGAAAATGCAATGGTGTTTGCGCGACTTCGGGTGTTAGTATTTTTTCTGCTTTTTTTTCTCCATTAATTTCTATGAGGGAATACATGCATGCGCATGTGAAAACTTAAGTTAGGATTTTCCCGCTATTTTGGGTTAACGCTAGCGCAAAATATTTTTTTTTTGGAACTTGTAATACGAACGCAACCCAACTAGCGCAAACAGCTTAACTCTAGTGCAGTTTTCTCGATCGCGAAAAAAAATCATACCGTTCCACTTGTAAATTTAGCCCAAAAATAGAAGTGCAATTGATTGCAGTCAAGCAATGTCAATACACAATAGTGCTAATATTTTAGCACTACACTTGAAATCTTGGCCTTTATGGGGATTTCAATTTTGAATTCAATGTCCCTTTAAACTAAGAATTTACTGGCAGTAGGGTCAATTAATAGATAATTTAAAGGGACCTTAAACACAATAGATTAAAGGGATAGGAAAGTCAAACTTAAACTTGCATGATTCAGATAGAGCATGTCATTTTACGACACTTTCAAATTCACTCCTGTTTTCAAATGTGCTTCATTCTCTTAGTATCCCTTGTTTAAAAATGAATATGCACATATCCTACACTAGTGGGAGCCAGCTGCTGATTTGTGCCTGCACACATTTGTCTCTTGTGATTAGCTAACTAGATATGTTCAGCTAGCTGCCAGTAGTGCAATGCTGTTCATTTACCAAAGGATAACAAGAGAATTAAGCAAATTTGATAATAGTACTAAATTGGAAAGTTGTTTAAAATTGTATAGTCTTTCCAAATCCTGAAATGAAATTTTGGGGTTTCTTGTCCCTTTAACACCAGCAGAGTATGATTTTAGAACTGATAACACCTTACTTTCTGTAATTATTTTTCAATAGTCAAACTCCACCCACCATTTACCTAATTTTTTACTGGAAAAAACAGGGATGGCCATTGATTTAGCTACTAAAACTTGCATTGCTGTGTACTTATTTGCTAACCTCTGGTGAAACGAATTAGAGACATATTTGTGAATGGGTTTGGCTTGTGAAAACTGCTATGTGCATTTCCAAGTCAGAGCAATGGAACACGTAATTAACTTACGGTTAGAATACGAGTTTTGCGTTATGAGTGAAAAAGCCTCATAACTCTGCTGTTTCACTACTGCTGCTAATACGAGTCTTGTAGGTATAGCTGTACCGCACACTTTTTTGGCTGTCACGCAACGTAACTACCACACTTTTTAACTACCACTCCTTTTTCAATGGGACTTCCATAGCGCCGGTATTACGAGTTTGCCTGTCCGGCCAAAAAGTGAGCGGTACAGCCTATAACTACAAGATCTGTACCACCAAGTCAGTAGTTCTGGGTTTTACGTTACAAAGCTGTAACATAAAACTCATAACTAAAGTGTTACAAAGTACACTAACACCCATAAACTACCTATTAACCCCTAAACCGAGGCCCTCCCGCATTGCAAACACTAAAATAAAATTATTAACCCCTAATCTGCCGTTCCGGACATCGCCGCCACTATAATAAACATATTAACCCGTAAACCGCCGCACTCCCGCATAGTAAACACTAGTTAAATATTATTAACCCCTAATCTGCTGCCCCATGTCGTCGCCACCTACATACATTTATTATCTCCTAATCTGCTGTCCCTAACATCGCTGCAACCTACATTACTGTTATTAACCCCTAATTTGCTGCCCCCAAAATCGCAGTCACCTAACTACACTTATTAACCCCTAATCTGCTGCCCCCAATGTCGCTGCCACTATACTAAAGTTATTAACCCATAAACCTAATCCTAAAACTAACCCTAACCCTAACGTAACCCTAACCCTAACACCCACTAACTTTAACATAATTAAAATAATCCCTAATAAAAATTAGAATTAATACCTAAATTATTCCTATTTAAAAGTAAATAAATACTTACCTGTAAAATAAAACCTAAGATAGCTACAATATAACTAATAGTTTTTTTGTATCTAGCTTATGTTTTATTTTTATTTCACAGGTAAGTTTGAATTTATTTTAACTAGGTAGACTAGTAAGTAAATAGTTACATCTTGAAGACATCCGGCACGGAGCATCCTCTTCTTTCGATGGCTCTTGAAGAATGAATTTTCCTTTAAAATATGTCATCCAAGATGGCATCCCTTGAATTCCGATTGGCTGAGCTCGCGTTCTATTGGCTGTTTCAATCAGCCGATAGAATGCAAGCTCAAACCTATTGGCTGATTGCATCAGACAATAGGTTTTTTTACCCTTTCATTCTGATTGGCTGATAGAATTCTATCAGTCAATCGGAATTCAAGGGACGCCATCTTGGATGACATCATTTAAAGGAAACTTCATTCTTCAAGAGCCATCGAAAGAAGAGGATGCTCCGCGCCGGTTGTCTTGAAGATGGAGCCGCTCCACGTCGGAAGGATGAAGATAGAAGATGCCGTCTAGATGAAGACTTCTGCCCACCTGGAGGACGACTTCTTGCCATTTGGATGAAGACTTCTCCCGGCTTCATTGAGGACTTCTTGCCGCTTGGAAGAAGAATTCTCCCAGCTGGATGAGGATGGATGTCCGGTCTTCAAAAACTGTAAGTGGATGTTCAGGGGTTAGTGTTAGGTTTTTAAAAAGGGTGTATTGGGTGTGTTTTATTTTTAGATTAGGGACTTTGGGCAATGTAAAAGAGCTAAATTCCCTTTTAAGGGCAATGCCCATCCAAATGCCCCTTTCAGGGCAATGGGGAGCTTAGGTTTTTTAGGTATGTCTTTTTTTGGGGGGTTGGTTGTGTGGGTGGTGGGTTTTACTGTTAGGGGGTTGTTTGTATTTTTTTTTTTACAGGTAAAAGAGCTGATTTCTTCGTGGCAATGCCCTTCAAAATCCCCTTTTAAGGGCCATTGGCAGTTTAGTGTAGGCTGTTTTTTTTTATTTTGGGGGGCTTTTTTTATTTTGATAGGGCTATTAGGTGTAATTAGTTTAAATATTGGATAAATTCTTTTTTTTATTTTGTGTAATTTAGTGTTTATTATTTTTTGTAATTTAGATAAATGTATTTTGTTAATTTAGTTTATTTAATTTTAGTGTAATGTTAGGTTTTAGTGTAAGACAGTTTAGGTTTTATTTTACAGGTAACTTTGTATTTATTTTAACTAGGTAGCTAGTAGATAGTTAATAACTATTTACTAACTAGTCTACCTAGTTAAAATAAATACAAACTTACCTGTAAAATAAAAATAAAACCTAAGATAGCTACAATGTAACTATTAGTTATATTGTAGCTAGCTTAGGGTTTATTTTACAGGTAAGTATTTAGTCTTAAATAGGTATTATTTAGGTAATAATATTAATTTGTATTTAGATTTATTTTAATTATATTAAAGTTAGGGGTGTTAAGGTTAGACTTAGGGTTAGGTTTAGGGGTTAATATATGTATTTAGTATTAGTGATGTGGGAAGCCAGAGGTTTAGGGGTTAATCACTTTAGTATAGTGGCGGCGGCAACATTGGGGGCGGCAGATTAGGGATTAATAAGTGTAGGTAGGTGGCGGCGATGTTGGGGGTGGCAGATTAGGGGTTAATAAGTGAAATGTAGGTTTCGGCAATGTCGGGGCGGCAGATTAGGGGTTAATAAGTGTAATGTAGGTGTCGGCAATGTCAGGGGCAGCAGATTAGGGGTGTTTAGACTGGGGGTTTATGTTAGGGTGTTAGGTTTAAACATAAATTTTCTTTCCCCATAGGAATCAATGGGGCTGCGTTACAGAGCTTTACGCTCCATTATTGCAGGTGTTAGGCTTTTTTTAGCCGGCTCTCCCCATTGATGTCTATGGGGAAATCGTGCACAAGCACGTAAAACCAGCTCAAAGCAGCGCTGGTATTTGTGTGCGTTATGGAGCTCAACGCTGCCATATTGCCCACAAACTCAGGTTTTTGGAAAACCTGTAATAGCAGCGCTATTAAAGGTGAGCGGTGGAAATAACTTGCAAGTTATTACCGAGACACTCATAACGCAAAACGAGTAATCTGGCCGTATATTAGTTAAATTACAAGAAAGAGGGGAAAATTAAATAATATTGCAAAGTTGTTTTACTATGTATAATTAAACATTTTATATTGCAATCTCAAGGTGTTTACTGTCCCTTTAGATTTATATGTTCACAGGACTTTTACTTATTAATGAGACACTATAATGCTCACAATGTGGTATGGTTGTAGCTGTCTTCTTGAGGGGAGGGCTTCCTATAAGAGCTAAATATGTATAATTGTTTAGTTATTTGAACTTCTTTAAAACCAAATCTTCACACCAATGATCTCATTTATTTTTTATTACAATAATATTATTAATCAGAATTGATTTCTTTGTGGTTACTAAAACAAAGATAATTGTGTTAATTATATTATATCATAGTGAAAATACACTAAGGTTCCAAATTAATAAAGCAACATATGCAGATTTGGGGCTGTTGCAAGCCTGACATTGACTGATGCTTCTTGACCTATCCGCAACCTGACTGACAAGTTATGCACTTGCACAATTGGTTGCCCAAGAGAATGGTGTAGGGTTTCATGAGTACTTGAAGGCCAAGAACTTTTGTGGACACGTTCCCTGTTTGGAAACATTGCCCATAAACACCTTGATAAATGCAGGCCTAAATCCTCAAGTTAAATTTTCTTCATTTCTGAAATAAATTAAGCTTTTTAAAATTTGTAGAAGCAAGTTTTGATGATGGATAAATTCTCTTATTAATGCTAGTAAAGTTTTCTCCATAAATAATTACTTTACACAACAATATTTTCTTGCTCAACAGTGTGATTCTTAACATTCTTCTTCATTGCATATCCACGATCTCAGAATAGATTGCAGCACTAAAAATTGTACTTCTTATAATGATCTGACCTTTTCAATGTGAAAAGTTCAAACTTACAACCACTGCAACCAAAAGTCAATCTGTCAGAAGCCAATGCCAGTATGGGATATTCCATGTAAACAATAAAGCCTTATTTTTCACGGCTCCTGGGGAATGTTATACACATTGAAAAGATGAAAAACTGTCAGAATATTTCAGTGTTTCCCTCTTGAGATCTGGTACAACTAATTAAATTTAATTCAATTTTTTTTTATGAGAAAAAGCTTAGTCCGGGCAATGGAGATAAAAAAAAAAGTTTTACATTTCTTTAGAAAAACCTCATCTCATATGTAAATATTAAAGGGAAAGTAAACCCCACATTTGTATTTTATGATTCAGATAGAACATACAATTTTTAACAACTTTCCAATTTAATTCTATTATCACATTTTCTTCATTCTTTTGTTATCCATTGCTGAAGGGACAGCTTTGCAGTACTAATAGGAAGCTGAAAATATCTATTAAGCCAATCACAAGAGACAAATGTGTGCAGGAACCAATTAGCAGCAGCTCCCACTTGTGTATGATATGTGCATATTCATTTTTTTAACAAGGGATACTAAGAAAACGAGGCACATTTGAAAATTTAAGTGAATTTAAAAGTGTCTTAAAATGACATGCTCTTTCTGAGTCCTGCAAGTTTAATTTTGACTTTCCTATCCCTTTAATTAAATATGATACATAAAGATATATATTCTAAAACAAAGACCCTTCATTTAAAAAGAAGGATGAATATATATT
Organism: Bombina bombina; assembly: GCF_027579735.1. Lineage (NCBI taxonomy): Eukaryota > Metazoa > Chordata > Amphibia > Anura > Bombinatoridae > Bombina > Bombina bombina. The sequence continues at coordinate 859,712,316 of NC_069501.1, forward strand.
TTTATGGTATTTTTGTGTTAGAAAATAATGCCACAAATGTCAGTATGTAGAATAGATTTAATTTATTTTATATTGTCAACCAAGTTAGTATTCTGTTATATTCAAGCTCATCACATACAAATTAAAACATGGCTGCTATCACTGGCAAGTCTTGATTTGTCTAGAATATTTTAAATTGTTTTCTTTTTTTTTTTTTTTACTTGGCTATTACCATAAACCCCTGATGCTACACCTGATTGTTTTTATGTAAATAAGATAATTTAAATTTAGTAATCAATTACACAATTTACAAGCCTTGAAGCCTACAGTGTGATATTTATTCAGTAGACAGTTCATTTTCAGGGGCTTTCAAGTTGATTAAAAGTTTTAATTGTTCATATATAAAGGTTACACTTTGATTAAAAATGATTTAAGCATTATAACTAATTAAAGTTTGGTGATAACTTATTACAATTCAAGTTATGCAAGACAGGTTATTATTGTCTGTAACAAATATGGAGACGTTGTATCTATTGTTATGTTATCACTATATTTCTCAATGAATGCTGTTATTTTTCAGTTTTTTTACTAGTAATGTAATAAAATGTGTCAGTAAAATATTAAAATACTTACCTATTTAAAAGAAAAGTAAATTAGGTCTTGAAAAAAATAAAATGCATACAAAGAAAGATATATATATATATATATATATATTTATTAGTACCACTTTTTATTCTTCATCTAAGAGTTGGATGGTGTGAATTTTATGTACATTTAATAAGTTATACAGTTTCTTCCCTGCTATGTGCAACAATCGTTAATATAATGGCCAGCATTCAGAGAAAGTCTGTATATAAACTATCCTAGTCTGATGCACAGGACAAACCTTTCTCATAATGTGCATTATGGCCTATGAGAGCATGATGAGTCGTTCTCATCATGTAGGAGGATCACTGATCAGAAGCTGTTTTTGGTGATCACTCACACTACAGGCCAGGGATTGTTGGTAGCCTAGTGGCCAGCATTTCCAAGCCTTCAATGCGAGCACTGATGATGTCCCCACAAACATGTGGTGATTTCACAAAGGACGGGGTTAGTGTAGCTGCCAGGCAGCTAGATGGGAGAGGTGATTCAAAACCCTTGTTCTAAGCTCTCTTAGCAGCTACAGACTCCTCATTTAAAAGATAACCATCTGCTCTTTTAAATGGTGGTGTTCTTAATAAGCACCCAGGTCCCCAAAATAAAAAAAAAATTACCCAAGCCCGAATATGGAGTTTTAATGGGGAGGAGACCTTTAGTGATAAAAAATAAAATAATTACTGCAAATTTGGCTTTCTGTTTTTTATCCTTTTTTTAAAAAAATTGTTATACCTCTCAAGACATAGACATTTTTTCAGAAATATACACTGACTTCAATACGAGACTCTGTGATTCTACTTAAAATCTTTTAGAATAGAATCTTTAAGCCTGATGTATATGCATGCAATAAGTAACACCTGCTACAAAATCCGCTCAGTGAATCTTTGTTTTTTGGTTTGAGTCCGCATGTTTGATTTCTATTGGTCTTTGTATTAGTGACAACTTCCGTTTTTACTAATTACAAGTGTATATAATGTTGCCATTTGTAATGTTTTGTATTCGCTTTTTATTGCCTGAAGAAACGACCAGTGTTTGGTTAAGAAACACGTTGTTTTGTAACATTAAAGCGTTTTTACCTTTTACATTATTGGAAGTTGTCCTCCAATTTTTATCTCTTCTCATCCTATGGCTTGATACAGAAACTGTTTGTATCACTACTGGAAGCTGTGCAGTGCTGGATTACAGCAGAAAATCTAACGGGGAAACCCCATTCAGTGTACTAGCCACTGTTGAGTGCTAGCCTGCTCTGCTACACCGGTCATAGTACGGTGCCTATACGTCTAGTAAGCACATTCACCACTATAACACCATACTATATGAGACAGATTACACTATGAGGCCCTCTCACTATATAGGTGTGTGTCTTTATTTCCTTTTTCGATGAGCCATACATGCTCTCTAATTCGTTCTCTCAGAGTTCTTGTCGTTTTGCCCAAATACTGTTTATTGCAGCTGCATTAGATTAGGTATATGACCCCCTTTTCCGTACATCTTATTATGTCTCTTATTTGGAACTTTACTCCTGTTTGGCTGGAAGAGAATTCTTTGGTTGGCTAGAATACTCTTAAGGTTATTGGATCTCCTATATATGAAGCATGGTTATATAGGAGATCCAATAACCTTAAGAGTATTTTAGCACCTAGTGAAATTAAAGTACGGAATTCTGCCTTCATCCATAAATATTTATTGGGAAATAAAATTAATGGTTTCTACCCATGTCACTGCTGCAGATCTTGTCACTTTAGCTCCAAAACCAAAGAATTCTCTTCCAGCCAAACAGGAGAAAAGTTCCAAATAAGAGTTTTAATAAGATGTACGGACAAGGGGGTCATATACCTAATCAAATGCGGCTGCAATAAGCAGTATTTGGGTGAAACGACAAGAACTCTGAGAGAATGAATTAGAGAAGATTTATGGCTCATCGAAAAAGGAAATAAAGAGACACACCTATATAGACATTTTAGAGATGTCCACAACAAAGAATTAGAATTCTGGGGAATAATCAAATTAAAACCCAGCTGGAGAGGAGGTAATTTTGAGACCAAACTTCTTAAAAGGATGCAGAAATGATATACAAAATGAGGACCCTGCACCCTTTGGGACTCAATTCTGAATTGGATGTCACCCCCTTTATGTATTAATAATAAATAATTATCTAGCCAAGATAAGACATGTCCATTATATCTATATACATATGAAAATAATTTTTAAATGTGACTCTTGATATAGACTTCTCTATTATAATATAAATATATCTATGATTTTTAATAGTCTATATGATTTGTGGATCTTTCTCCACTACTCCCAATATTTAAAAAATTAAATGAGAGCTACTCATTTTTTGGAGAGGAAAAACCCCATAGCTTTTTAATAAAAGATTCTTTAAGAGATTTTTTTGAGAGATTTTTCAAGTGATATTTTAGAAGTAATGAATTTATAGTAAAGAGGCTACTGAATTTGTTTTTTCAACCGATTTTTTAACCGATTTAATTAATTAGGCATAAGCCATCGCACACGTCTATACATTATATATTCCACCTTTTTTTCCATACCACCTTTATTAAAGTGGAGGAGGGATTAGATGTTAATAACCTCCTTTCCCATTTAACCTATCAGAAGTCTCTTAGGTCTTTAAATACTGCACCTATTTGCCTACTATACACATCTTGAAAAAGCCCCCAGGGGTAAAATGCGTTGATTGTGTTTGCAGCTTGTATTTTTTTTATATACAGACAGCTATCATATGTCATTTATGCAAGAGAGGGCCTTATTCGGTGGTTTTAACTCTTACATGTTGCTGTCACTTTAAGAACTCTGTATTATACGGACTGTGTACAGATAATACCTCTTCTATATGATTTGTGCACAGAAATTACTGCTACAAGAATATACCTGTCTGTCACCTTAAGAGCGGTGTACTGTATGAATTGTGCACAGACACTACTCCGACAAGAATATACCCTTCAAAGACTACTCATTTAGAGTACTTAACACCAGAAGGGGCTTATACGCCCACACTTTGGAGTTTTACAGTAATTCTAACCAGGAGAAGATTTCGTAGAGGAACAATCAGAGCGGTCACAATTAGAAGGTATACACAGCTGATCATCATCGGACGCCCCCAATCACGTGACGCCTACAAGTAACGCGGAAGTGAGGGGCCCTTCCAGGCACGTCTGCCAGATCAACCACAGGAGTGGTTTGAGAAGAACCACAAAACTATACTGTGCCGTAGGAGCAGACAAAATAATAGGAGTGATTCATTCCACACTGCTTGAGAGACGATCCATTCCCTTTTCTTGGCCACAGTGTTAAACATCACTATCTAACGCTACCACTCTCAACAGAGAGTGAGTGGCGTCCAGGTACATTCTCAGCCATAGTTATCTTTCTACCCTACAAGACTTAAAACTGTATTATCGTCTAATAGACTAATTATTTAAAAAATGATATATACATACCTTTAGCAATCGTTATATTTTTGCATATATGCACATTCATGTGTTTTTATTTTTTATGGACGTCCAGTTTTAACAGTTTTTATTGCTTTATGAGTATTGTTTTATTGCTGACTTTTTAAATATTCATATAATATTTACACATTTAAATGTTTTATTCAAATAGTATACTCCATATGATATTTTTGTAATACAATTTGTACTTCTGTAATCTTATTTTTTGAGCTAATCTTTAGTTACATCTTTTATGACTATATATTATATATTGGAATCTACTATATATCACATATTGGGATTACTTACTAGACATTAATAGTGTATACACACGTTTATCCTCGCATTATAATTTTATGCTAATTTTTCCTCTCCAATAGGAATGTATTCTTACATCTGTTTATGAGTACCACTAAAAATAAAATTCTGGTGTGTTTTATCTATCCCTAGCCTAGAGCGCCAGTACTTAAACCCTTTCTTTTTTCTTAGACTCTTCTACCTAGGGGCTTATTTGAGGAAGTTCCCTTGTACTTGGCACTAGGGTGGTCTATAGCGCTATCTCCACCCACTTCTTACACCTGTTCTGAGTGTAACCTTTTCTTTTGAAACCCCTGTATGGTCTTGTCCACCGTGCTGCAGCTCAATTTCAGGGTCTTGGCAATCTTCTTATAGCCTAGACCATCTTTATGTAAAACAACAATTCTTTTTTTCAGATCATCAGAGAGTTCTTTGCCATGAGATACCATGCTAAACTTCCAGTGACCAGTATGATAGAGTGTGAGAGCAATAACACCAAATTTAAAACACCTGAGACCTTGTATCACTAATGAGCCACATGACACCGGGGAGGGAAAATGGCTAATTGGGCCCAATTTGGACATTTTCACTTAGGGTGTACTCACTTTTGTTGTAAATGGTTTAGACATCAATGGCTGTGTGTTGAGTTATTTTGAGGGGACAGAAAATGTGCACTGTTATACAGGCTGTACACTCACTACTTTACATTGTAGCAAAGTGTCATTTCTTTAGTTTTGTCACATGAAAAGTTATAATTAAATATTTACAAAAATGTGAGGGGTGTACTCAGTTTTGTGAGATACTGTATGTATATATCTTATATCTTTGAGCCCTTATAACTTGTTTATGTATTTTGTAATCATTTTTTATTAGATAGTGCTATTTTGAGTGTAACTGTACATTTAAATGTATTTTGATGTTATTTTGCTACACTTTTTATGCAAGCATAACAGTTAACCAGAGCTCTGAGGTTACGCTATATCCTGATGCGAGTTAAATTCAATTGTGCTCAATCGATCACGTTTACTTTCAACATGTAAAAACAGTCGCAAAAAACCCCCAAATATTGCTTGTGCGTAACTGTTAGCGCGCCACTCATAATCTGGTCCATAGTGTATCCTCTTAATGAAAGTATAAACCGTATGCTAATAAAATGTAATTAGATAAAAATTGCATTGACTGCATTAGTGATATTGAAGTATTTTTTTACTGGCTATATTAGTGTTTCAAATAATTGAATTATTAATCATGAACTTCACTTTGCAGACATACTGAAAATTAGTTTTGTTCAGTGAATTGTGTGTGAAGCATAACAAATTTAATCTTAACATTTTAATAAAAAATAGCAGGATGACAAAGCTTATTTGTATAACTTTTAGATATAAAATAATCTAAGTTGATGATATAATTGATGCATTTTGAAAAGGAGCTGTGAGGAGTTTTAATTTGGAATACTCTTCTGCTTATCAATGACTCATAACTCTTGTGTTTTTGCCATAGACATCTCCTGATTTTTTTTTTTTTTTAAATATGCAATAAATAAAAATGTCCATAACCCACACAACTTTATTAAAGTTACACACTAAGACACTCTAACCCTAATTCTACTTGAGCTCGAACCTGTAAGGCTCTTTTTTTAGTAATTCTTTATGAGCTATGAATTGAGCTAATTGTTTAAGAAACCTTTTGTTTTATTTTATATATATATATATATATATATATATAGAACCAAGAGAAGGTAAAATATAGAGGCGCTTAGTAAAAAGAGCTAATTACTGTATCTATAATAAGACACATATAGTGCAAAAAGTCACAATATTTGACTGCTGAATGATATAGGGGGGATGGAAAAAATGGTTAGGAAAACAGATACATATATAAAACTATCACAGTGTATAGATTGAAATTATATTGCAAATATCAAATACCTGAAGCTATCTGTAGTATATATAGAGACTAGTCTAGCAGATGGTGTTGTTATTGCTAGAACACCACAGGTGACAGAAAAGGTTCACAGTACATACAATTAGTACAAGCAATTATAAATGAAAAACCACAAAAATGTGCATGCAAATAGAGTCCATATGTGATACTTTTGTGCAAAAAAGGAAAAGGTGGAAATCCCAAAGTGGCGGATCACACTACCCCCTCAGAGGGTTCTACTTACTCTCCTTTACCTCAATCTGTATGAGGTAAGTGTCGCGTGGGGTAAGTAGAAAGTCCTTCCTTGTAGTGGCAAGTATCCTATGGCTTGTTTCTTGGAAAAAGCAGAAAGATAATAATAGTGCAACCCCGTTAATATGGATTTATATGCACAGTAATGTATGAAATAGCACTCACACTAGGCAACCTCAAATGGATATGAGGTATTTTATTAGCATAATGAGGTAAAACCAGATATTGGCATGAACATTGCAATTAGCATTAGCAGTATTCGTTTTTTGAAAACGGTTTAGTGCAAGACCAATACAGCACAGTTCAAGAGCCGTACAATGGCATAAAATATAAGTACATAAAAGTCCTAACGCGTTTCGAAGGTCTACAAACATACACGACCTTCTTCTTCAGAGGAAAAAAGATTACCGACTGTAAATAAGTCCGTCGGCTTTAAAGCGGAGCTGCGACACGCCCCTATGAACTCCAATTGGATCCTCAGATCACATGACCTTCAGTAGCGCGATGCAAAGTGAAGTAAGGGCTGCCAAAGTTGTTACTGGCATTAGTGGAGAAGTATTGGCTGTTCAAATAATCCATTAGAACAACACTTTGGAGCTTGTAATAAGTTATAAGCAGCAGTGATTTAAAATGCCGCCCATACAAGCTTTGTCTACACTTATATAACTTGACAGATTAGAACACCCTTAGTAAACCACAATTAGCACATATTACGTGTAGTAATTACATAGAGAACATTTAAAAATATACATTAGTACGCAAGGTAAATAAATACATGGGTTAAAATTCATATAATACAGTACATCTAGGTATTTCTATAGAAAATTCAAATACATAACATTCCAATAAATAATTAGTAATATTTACATAAAAACATGAAATTCAGAAATACATATATTTAAATATATTTAAATTTAAAAATTAATATCAGAAATACAACTTAATATGATATAAATTTGATAGAAAAATATATATACAAATAAATTTATTATAGAAAAAAGAATATTTTAAAAGACCTTTATTATCAAAAATACAATAGGGTACATCAGTATACCTACTTAATGTATAAATATAATGGAAAATTAATATATAGAGGGTAGGAATCCAGAAATCAATGAGAGATGCAATGGAACTAATATTGGTTAACTGTAAATGTTAATAGAAATTTAATATATATATATATATATATACATATAAAGAAATATATATACATACATATATATATATACACTAAAAAAGGGGGAGGGTATTGTGAACCAAGATGCCAGGACTGCAAGGCCACAAAGAATAAAAAATATAAAAAATACAAATGAAAATCCAAATTAAAAAAGAGAGGGGGGGGGATTGGAAGAGAGTCAATATTCTTATTCTTATTCTGGTTGGAAATATTAAAGTTAATATGCTAAGTTAAAAAGGCCGCCAGGTCGATATCCTTATTTAAACCTTTAGGATTCAAGGAACCTAGAGTATAAATCCAGTACCAGTTTCCCTTTTCCTGAGTTTAAGTTCTCTGTCCCCCCCTCTTTTATCCTGTTGTACACACTCAATTATTGTTCCTTTGAGGCAGGTTGGTTTTTGATTATGTTTTTCTCTGTAGTGGGCCGACAAACTGTGGTTCTTCTCACCATTTTCAATGTTATTGATGAGTTCGAGTAACCTCTTCTTGAAGGGTCTTGTGGTTCTTCCCACATATTGAAGGCCACACCCACATTGTAATAGATATACAACAAAATCCGTCCGACAGTTGCAAAGGCTTTCAATTTTATACTTTTTATTAGTCACCATGGATATAAACTCCTTAGTTGGTTTATTTGATGAAAAATGGTGTGTACATGCTATGCAATTTTTTCTGTTGCATTTGAAATAGCCAAACGTCTCTTTATTCAGCCAGTTGGTTTTTGAGTGGCCCTTAGACTTCAACTGGCTTGGGGCCAGGATATTCTTCAGATTTTGTTTTTTTCTATAGATTAGTCTTGGCTCCCTCATAGTAATTGAGTCAAGAAAGGAGTCTTTTTTCAGAATATGCCAATGTTTCTTTATTATATTCTTTACTTCCCATGTTCCTTCATTATATGTTGTCACAAAATTAACATGTCCTGAATATTCCTTTTCGGTTTCATGTTTTTTTGTTGTTATGGGGACTTGTTTACCTGTATTAAGAAGTCGTTTTCTATCCATGGTATTCACTTTTTTCATTGCTTCCGATAGATTATAGGTATTGTACCCTTTTGCTTTGAATCTTTTACTGAGATTCTTAGCCTCTCTATCATAATCCTGTTTTTTTGAGCAGTTTCTTTTCAGCCTTTGGAACTGTCCCATAGGGATATTCTGGATCCATTTCTTGTAGTGACCGCTTTTAGCATGGAGATATCCATTGCTGTCTGTTGCTTTTGTGTAGAGTTTGGAATGGATCTCATTGTTTTCCTGGAAAAGAATGACATCTAAAAAGTCTATCTCATGGGGGTTTGTCTTACTTGTAAATGATAAATTAAAATCATTGATGTTTAATTTATTTACAAATTCATCCAAGAGGGTGGAACTACCATCCCATATTAGGATGATATCATCTATATATCTACCCCAAGCTACGATGTTTGGTAGATATACATTGTTTTGCCAGATGACTTCTTCTTCCCAAAGTCCCAGATAGAGATTCGCGTAGCTTGGGGCAAATTTCGTCCCCATTGCTGTTCCGGTGACTTGTAAAAAGTATTCCCTTTCAAAGAGGAAGAAGTTCTTTTCCAAAGTGAATCTAATTGCATCTAGCAAAAAAGATTGTAGGTTTTCATGTAGACTATTGTCTTTTTTTAGCCAAAAGCCTATAGATTGAATACCCTTTTCATGTGGGATGTTAGTGTATAGTGCACTAACATCCATAGTGGCCCACAAGTATCCTTCTTTCCATTTTAGATTGCTAAATTTCTCCAGTGTATCTGGGGTGTCTCTTAAAAAGGATTTTAGTTTAGGTACCAGAGGTTGTAAAAAGAAGTCTATGTACTCCGAGAGTTTTGCTGTTAAAGAGCCTTTTTTCTAGCATCACCTATTTTTGCGCCGTTGTCACAATTTGTTCTCTTTGTCCCCATTTTATTACCCAGTGATAGGCTGCAATATAGGTGTTTGCTAATACCAATTTAATTATATATTTTATTTATTTTTTATCTTAGCAATCTAACGTTTGATATACTTTATATTTTATATTTTATATTTTATATTTTGTATTTTCTTCTTTAATTAGCTCCTATTACAGAGTACAACTTTTTATCTCATAAACAAGAGATTTCAACTAGTTAATATGGATCTAGAATATGGAGATTATTTTAATCCTAATTCTAGATCAAGAAATCTATCCATCCCTGAGGATACCTTAGTAGAATCAGAGATTCTCCAATTTATAGATCCCAAGGTACTCCTGGGTGAATTGGAGAAATTGAGTAAAAAACAGATTCTAAACTGGCATGATGGAAATAATTTGGCCAGATATAAGAAATATAATATTATTCCTAAGGGTCTTAAATTAGAGAAACAATCAATAGTGGATAGCTCGGAAGTAGAACTACTCACTGAATGGGACACAGCACTGGAAGAATGCTCTAATAAAATGATAGACATCCTTGTGAGATTTAGAAATAAAAAAGTAGAATCTCTCTCACTACAAATCAAAGATCTGAGAGAAAACCTCAATATCTTTAAGGGGGACACTTACTATAAGGAGCTAGATAGGGAAAATAAAAATAAAATTGATAAATTTGACAAATTAGTTGAGGCAAGAAAACTCAACAAATTCTATAGAGATTATAATTTAAGCAAAAAAGAGAAGGAAGATAACACCGATAATACTTTTTGGGAGGAACAACCAGTAGAGACTCCTAAAGGTGAAAAGGAAGATTTTAATTGGTTAGAAATAGAGTCCCCAAACTTCTCCACTAACACCCAATTTAGAGAACTCAATGAGAATGCAAATAATGGAAGAGATCATACAACCAACCCAATAAGAAAGGGGGAGGTACAGGGTGCCAGAAATGTAGAGAATACAAAATTTAATAACACCCATTATGGGTATAAAAAGGGTGGCCAAGGACATGGCCATCAAGGCCATTTTTTTCAAAGAAACTTTGACAAAGAAAGAGAGATGGGAAATAGAAATTCCAATTCAAGAAGACATTTTAACCCCTCACATAGTAACTATAACCGCTCAGAATTGCATTTTGAACCCAAACAAGTATACAAAAATGGGTATCATAATCCAAAAAGAGGATATAACATGGAATATCCCAATCAACATTGGAGACAGAACTCCTATCAGAACCGCAACTATGGATATAGTGAACGGCATGATAGAGGTTTTACTGGGGGTGCGTATCATAATTATGATCCCAACTATCACAGAGAGAGAACCTACAGTTCTAGAGCAAATAGTGAGAAACAAACAGGTCCATGGAGAGATAATGTTTTCCAAGAACCCCAGATAACAGATAATGCTGTAGGTAACAGATCTGTTCATTTTTTGGAGAACAATCCAAGGAAAACCGAGAAGAGGAAAAATACACTTCCTCAACCTCCAGCAGAGATACTCCAATGGAGAACAAGGGGGCAACAAAAAAGGGGAAATGGGGAACTAGAGAAGGCAGAGGAGGAAGAAAATCTGGGGGCAAAAAGAAGAAAACCGACACAGATTCTACAAACCAAGATGTAAAAATGAAAATTTTTAATCTTTCGAATCGTGTGTTATTACCCCATGAACAGGATCTTTTGGAAAAAGGTCTATCTTTTGCCCCCACTAGGGGACCAAACCCCTTTCAACTTTTCGTGGACTTCAATAAATTCACGAGAAATTTGACTTTAAAACGATATTTCGAAAAACAAAAATCAGAGCAAATTCAAAACTCTATGAATGTAGAAGAAGAAACTCTTCTTACACTTGAATCTCTAGAAATGGAGAGTATACAAACGGAAAATGGAAATACAATCCAAAAGAACATACATACAAATCTGAAACCAAATTCGACTTTTTTTCCCTTGAACGCAAAAGGCAATTTTATTCCTGTTTTTACAAAATTAGTCCAGGAGGACTTAGACAATTTATGCAAACAATACAGAATTAGGAAAGACAATTTGACAAAAAAAGAAAGAGATTTCATTAACTCTTGAACATGATGATAATGTCATAATTAGAGAAGCGGATAAAGGAGGTGGAATTGTTCTCCAGAATAGAGTGGATTATTTAAGGGAAGCAAGGAGACTACTAGATGACAAAAATACATATAAGAAACTTAAATCCAATCCAACAGATGTATTTGTTATAAAATACAAACACCTTTTGGATGATGCCAGAGACTTAAAAATATTAAATGAGAATGAGTGGAAATACCTTCAAAATGACACACCAGTGGTGGCGTTATTTTATCACCTGCCTAAGGTCCACAAGAGCTTAGAACAACCTCCTGGTAGACCAATAGTATCGGGTATAGGCTCTTTAACAGCAAAACTCTCGGAGTACATAGAATTCTTTTTACAACCTCTGGTACCTAAACTAAAATCCTTTTTAAGAGACACCCCAGATACACTGGAGAAATTTAGCAATCTAAAATGGAAAGAAGGATACTTGTGGGCCACTATGGATGTTAGTGCACTATACACTAACATCCCACATGAAAAGGGTATTCAATCTATAGGCTTTTGGCTAAAAAAAGACAATAGTCTACATGAAAACCTACAATCTTTTTTGCTAGATGCAATTAGATTCACTTTGGAAAAGAACTTCTTCCTCTTTGAAAGGGAATACTTTTTACAAGTCACCGGAACAGCAATGGGGACGAAATTTGCCCCAAGCTACGCGAATCTCTATCTGGGACTTTGGGAAGAAGAAGTCATCTGGCAAAACAATGTATATCTACCAAACATCGTAGCTTGGGGTAGATATATAGATGATATCATCCTAATATGGGATGGTAGTTCCACCCTCTTGGATGAATTTGTAAATAAATTAAACATCAATGATTTTAATTTATCATTTACAAGTAAGACAAACCCCCATGAGATAGACTTTTTAGATGTCATTCTTTTCCAGGAAAACAATGAGATCCATTCCAAACTCTACACAAAAGCAACAGACAGCAATGGATATCTCCATGCTAAAAGCGGTCACTACAAGAAATGGATCCAGAATATCCCTATGGGACAGTTCCAAAGGCTGAAAAGAAACTGCTCAAAAAAACAGGATTATGATAGAGAGGCTAAGAATCTCAGTAAAAGATTCAAAGCAAGAGGGTACAATACCTATAATCTATCGGAAGCAATGAAAAAAGTGAATACCATGGATAGAAAACGACTTCTTAATACAGGTAAACAAGTCCCCATAACAACAAAAAAACATGAAACCGAAAAGGAATATTCAGGACATGTTAATTTTGTGACAACATATAATGAAGGAACATGGGAAGTAAAGAATATAATAAAGAAACATTGGCATATTCTGAAAAAAGACTCCTTTCTTGACTCAATTACTATGAGGGACCCAAGACTAATCTATAGAAAAAAACAAAATCTGAAGAATATCCTGGCCCCAAGCCAGTTGAAGTCTAAGGGCCACTCAAAAACCAACTGGCTGAATAAAGAGACGATTGGCTATTTCAAATGCAACAGAAAAAATTGCATAGCTTGTACACACCATTTTTCATCAAATAAACCAACTAAGGAGTTTATATCCATGGTGACTAATAAAAAGTATAAAATTGAAAGCCTTTGCAACTGTCGGACGGATTTTGTTGTATATCTATTACAATGTGGGTGTGGCCTTCAATATGTGGGAAGAACCACAAGACCCTTCAAGAAGAGGTTACTCGAACACATCAATAACATTGAAAATGGTGAGAAGAACCACAGTTTGTCGGCCCACTACAGAGAAAAACATAATCAAAAACCAACCTGCCTCAAAGGAACAATAATTGAGTGTGTACAACAGGATAAAAGAGGGGGGGACAGAGAACTTAAACTCAGGAAAAGGGAAACGTACTGGATTTATACTCTAGGTTCCTTGAATCCTAAAGGTTTAAATAAGGATATCGACCTGGCGGCCTTTTTAACTTAGCATATTAACTTTAATATTTCCTACCAGAATAAGAATAAGAATATTGACTCTCTTCCAATCCCCCCCCCCTCTCTCTTTTTTAATTTGGATTTTCATTTGTATTTTTTATATTTTTTATTCTTTGTGGCCTTGCAGTCCTGGCATCTTGGTTCACAATACCCTCCCCCTTTTTTAGTGTATATATATATGTATGTATATATATTTCTTTATATGTATATATATATATTAAATTTCTATTAACATTTACAGTTAAACAATATTAGTTCCATTGCATCTCTCATTGATTTCTGGATTCCTACCCTCTATATATTAATTTTCCATTATATTTATACATTAAGTAGGTATACTGGGGTACCCTATTGTATTTTTGATAATAAAGGTCTTTTAAAATATTCTTTTTTTCTATAATAAATTTATTTGTATATATATTTTTATATCAAATTTATATCATATTAAGTTGTATTTCTGATATTAATTTTTAAATTTAAATATATTTAAATATATGTATTTCTGAATTTCATGTTTTTATGTAAATATTACTAATTATTTATTGGAATGTTATGTATTTGAATTTTCTATAGAAATACCTAGATGTACTGTATTATATGAATTTTAACCCATGTATTTATTTACCTTGCGTACTAATGTATATTTTTAAATGTTCTCTATGTAATTACTACACGTAATATGTGCTAATTGTGGTTTACTAAGGGTGTTCTAATCTGTCAAGTTATATAAGTGTAGACAAAGCTTGTATGGGCGGCATTTTAAATCACTGCTGCTTATAACTTATTACAAGCTCCAAAGTGTTGTTCTAATGGATTATTTGAACAGCCAATACTTCTCCACTAATGCCAGTAACAACTTTGGCAGCCCTTACTTCACTTTGTATCGCGCTACTGAAGGTCATGTGATCTGAGGATCCAATTGGAGTTCATAGGGGCGTGTCGCAGCTCCGCTTTAAAGCCGACGGACTTATTTACAGTCGGTAATCTTTTTTCCTCTGAAGAAGAAGGTTGTGTATGTTTGTAGACCTTCGAAAAGCATTAGGACTTTTATGTACTTATATTTTATGCCATTGTACGGCTCTTGAACTGTGCTGTATTGGTCTTGCACTAAACCGTTTTCAAAAAACGAATACTGCTAATGCTAATTGCAATGTTCATGCCAATATCTGGTTTTACCTCATTATGCTAATAAAATACCTCATATCCATTTGAGGTTGCCTAGTGTGAGTGCTATTTCATACATTACTGTGCATATAAATCCATATTAACGGGGTTGCACTATTATTATCTTTCTGCTTTTTCCAATTTCATCTATGTGAGTGAAAGCATTGGAAGACAAGCAACAAGCCATAGGATACTTGCCACTACAAGGAAGGACTTTCTACTTACCCCACGCGACACTTACCTCATACAGATTGAGGTAAAGGAGAGTAAGTAGAACCCTCTGAGGGGGTAGTGTGATCCGCCACTTTGGGATTTCCACCTTTTCCTTTTTTGCACAAAAGTATCACATATGGACTCTATTTGCATGCACATTTTTGTGGTTTTTCATTTATAATTGCTTGTACTAATTGTATGTACTGTGAACCTTTTCTGTCACCTGTGGTGTTCTAGCAATAACAACACCATCTGCTAGACTAGTCTCTATATATACTACAGATAGCTTCAGGTATTTGATATTTGCAATATAATTTCAATCTATACACTGTGATAGTTTTATATATGTATCTGTTTTCCTAACCATTTTTTCCATCCCCCCTATATCATTCAGCAGTCAAATATTGTGACTTTTTGCACTATATGTGTCTTATTATAGATACAGTAATTAGCTCTTTTTACTAAGCGCCTCTATATTTTACCTTCTCTTGGTTCTATATTTTTTGGTCTCTATTGGTCTTGTGGGGTTTGGGGATCCCACTTTTCTAATAAGTAATTTTGGGGCTGCATAGTGATCTATCTACACTCCATTTATATATAAAAATATTTCTTTTCAGGACTTTTTTCTAGCATCACCTATTTTTGCGCCGTTGTCACAATTTGTTCTCTTTGTCCCTATATATATATATATATATATATATATATATATATATATATATATATATATATATATATACAGTATATATACACACACACACACGTGCTTAACCAATTGGCTACAATGCATTACAATCAGTAGTGGACCTATTCAATAAAGGGCCCTGGTGCAAAAAATGTTTTGGGCCCCCCAAAGTTAACTCAGAAGTAAGCAATAGTAATACTGTACATGCTGCTCTGTATAATCATTTTATTTATTTATTTATTTATAAAAATATTTTACCAGGAAGGATACATTGAGATTTCTCTTGATACAATAGGGTACAATAAAATACAAAAACAATAATAATACACAATATATGCAAAAATTAACATAGAACAGGTAGGAAATATATAATCAACCATGACAGGTGCATTCTGTGTTGAGATATATAGAGAGGGATCTCTTAAAGCAGTGGTTGCCAACCGCGGTCCTCAAGGACCCCCAACAGTCCTGGTTTTCATTATAGCTAAACCAGTGCACAGGTGAAATAATCAGCTGATCTGTAACCAACCTGCTCTCATCCATCAGCTGATTATTTCACCTGTGCACTGGTTCAGCTATAATGAAAACCAGGACTGTTGGGGGTCCTTGAGGACAGCGGGTGGCAACCACTGTCTTAAAGGATATTAGGCTTGGGGAAGGTTTGAAAGTGTGCGGGAGGTCATTCCATAACTTATAGATAGATAGATGAACCTGCAACCTGCAGAAAAAAATGCTCTCCTGCATTAAAATTGTGCACACCTATGTAAAGACTGGCTGCTATAGGCCCCTCTAGTAGCTGGGCCCCAGTGCCACTGCACCTGCTGGTAGTTCTGCCCCTGATTACAATGTATACTCAAGCGAAAGATATCCAGGAAATAAAAACCACACAATCTAAATGGTCTGCAATTCTTATTGTATTCATATATTTTTAACACTTGTGCAAGCTCTTATATGTGACTATTATTATATGTAATGTATATTAAATATCCTATCAGAAATGTGAGTCACTGACTGTATAATAATGTAGAAAAATGATAAAGAATATTATCTACCTTGTGTGCCTAGATATTCTGAAGATTAATTTACAAGCAAGATACTGTGCTTGCTATTTGAAAGTCATCTTTTATTTTTCATTTAATACTGTTACACAAAGAGGTTGCAGAATCTTGTTTCATCAAACACAGGTGAAATATGTTTAGAAAATAACTATACACATAGGGCCAGATTAAGAGTGGTGTGCAAACGTTTGTACGTGAGCGATAAGGGACTTATTGCTGGGTTTGCGCTTGTCTGGTTTACAGATTGTATTATGAGTTTAGAGTAAACGCAATCGTTTGAGCGCAGTCATGATTTATGCTAGGATGATTACCACAACTTCAGAGCTCTGGTTAACTGTTTTGTTGCACAAAACACATAAAAAAAATGCATTACAAAGTATAGTTGCACTTATAATAACACAATCTAATAAAAATTATTGTAAAAAAAATATTGCACACAAAAGTTAGGGCTCAAACATAGGAGATCTCAGGTGTTACTCGCAAATAGCTTACTTCTAGCGCAATTCATTAATTAGCGCTTTACTTTGGTACAAACCTCTATATAACTCTGACACACTATTATAATACACAATATAAATACAAATTGCATTGCTTCAGTCAGCCACATTTAAATTAGCAACAAAGTTTGATATGCCTTGTTTATCTATGCAAACCATCTTCAATAGAGATTTGATTGTACTTAAATTGCACACAAATAGCTATGAGCTACGTATAAATTTTCTGTCTAAACTCTGAAACATGACTAGACTACGAAAATTAAAGCAGTTTGTGCTATCCTCCATGCATGAAACTAGAACCTATGACATTTAGTTAAGAATCAATAGTCCTTATCTCCTTTATTATTTAGTCTCCTATTAATTTACTTTTATAAGTTTCCATTTATTAATGTAATTTTGTATAGTAGTAGACAATAGAGATGTGAAAAGGAAAAAATTAGTTTTGTCGATAAAATTAGTTCTCGAAGTTCATTTTGGCAGAATTTTATTTATGCAGGCATTCATTTTGTCAGGATATTTATTAAAGAATAGTGATGTCGCGAATAGTTCGCCGGCGAATAGTTCCCGTCGAACATAGCATGTTCGCTGCGGACGGCGAACATATGCGATGTTCGGTCTGCCCCCTATTCCTCATCATTAAGTAAACTTTGACCCTGTACCTCACAGTCAGAAGACACATTCCAGCCAATCAGCAGCAGACCCTCCCTCCCAGACCCTCCCACCTCCTGTACAGCATCCATTTTAGATTCATTCAGAAGCTGCATTCTTAGTGAGAGGAGGGACAGTGTAGCTGCTGCTGATTTAATAGGGAAATCGATAGCTAGGCTAGTGTATTCAGTGTCCACTACAGTCCTGAAGGACTCATCTGATCTCTGCTGTAAGGACAGCACCCCAAAAAGCCCTTTTTAGGGCTAGAACATCAGTCTGCTTTTTTTTTCATCCTGTGTAATCTAATTGCAGTTGCCTGCCTCACAGCATGTGTGTCAGGCTCACAGTGTATACTGTGCCCACTTGCCCAGTGCCACTACTCATATCTGGTGTAACAGTAGTGTAAATTTAAAAAAAAAAAAAAAAACATTTTTGACTGTGAAATAATAGCAGACAGCTGCCAGTACCCAAGATGGCCGCCAATAAGGCAGATGGGGAGGGTTAGAGAGCTGTTTTTTTTGGGGGGGGGATCCGGGAGGTTGGGGGCTAAGGGGGGATGCTACACCACAGCATATGTAAATATGCTAAAAAAAATTATTATTTTTTTAAAAACCTTTTATTTTAGTACTGGCGGACTTTCTCCCAGTACTTAAGATGGCGAGGACAATTGTGGAGTGGGGGAGGGAAGGGAGCTGTTTGGGAGGGATCAGGGGGTCTGATGTGTCAGGTGGGAGGCTGATCTCTACACTAAAGCTAAAATTAACCCTGCAAGCTCCCTACAAACTACCTAATTAACCCCTTCACTGCTAGCCATAATACACGTGTGATGCGCAGCAGCATTTAGCGGCCTTCTAATTACCAGAAAGCAACGCCAAAGTCATATATGTCTGCTATTTCTGAACAAAGGGGATCCCAGAGAAGCATTTACAACCATTTGTGCCATAATTGCACAAGCTGTTTGTAAATAATTTCAGTGAGAAACCTAAAATTGCGAAAAAATGTAAGTTTCTTTTAAATTTGATCGCATTTGGCGGTGAAATGGTGGTATGAAATATACCAAAATGGGCCTAGATCAATACTTTGGGTTGTCTACTACACTACACTTAAGCTAAAATTAACTCTACAAGCTCCCTACATGCTCCCTAATTAACCCCTTCACTGCTGGGCATAAAACACGTGTGGTGCGCAGTGGCATTTAGCAGCCTTCTAATTACCAAAAAGCAACGCCAAAGTCATATAAGTCTGCTATTTCTGAACAAAGGGGATCCCAGAGAAGCATTTACAACCATTTATGCCATAATTGCATAAATTGTTTGTAAATAATTTCTGTGAGAAACCTAAAGTTTGTGAAAAAGTGAACAATTTTTTTTTATTTGATCGCATTTGACTGTGAAATGGTGGCATTAAATATACCAAATGGGCCTAGATCAATATTTTGGGTTGTCTACTACACTAAACTTAAGCTAAAATGAACTCTACAAGCTGCCTACATGCTCCCTAATTAACCCCTTCACTGCTGGGCATAAAACACGTGTGGTGCGCAGTGGCATTTAGCAGCCTTCTAATTACCAAAAAGCAACGCCAAAGCCATATAAGTCTGCTATTTCTGAACAAAGGGGATCCCAGAGAAGCATTTACAACCATTTATGCCATAATTGCATAAGTTGTTTGTAAATAATTTCTGTGAGAAACCTAAAGTGTGTGAAAAAGTGAACAATTGTTTTTATTTGATCGCATTTGGCGGTGAAATGGTGGCATTAACCCCTTAATGACCGCAGCACTTTTCCATTTTCTGTCCGTTTGGGACCAAGGCTATTTTTACATTTTTGCGGTATTTGTGTTTAGCTGTAATTTTCCTCTTACTCATTTACTGTACCCACACATATTATATACCGTTTTTCTCGCCATTAAATGGACTTTCAAAAGATACCATTATTTTCATCATATCTTATAATTTACTATAAAAAACATTATAAAATATGAAGAAAAAATCGAAAAAAACACACTTTTTCTAACTTTGACCCCCCAAAATCTGTTACACATCTACAACCACCAAAAAACACCCATGCTAAATAGTTTCTAAATTTTGTCCTGAGTTTAGAAATACCCAATGTTTACATCTTCTTTGCTTTTTTTGCAAGTTATAGGGCCATAAATACAAGTAGCACTTTGCTATTTCCAAACCACTTTTTTTCAAAATTAGCGCTAGTTACATTGGGACACTAATATCTTTCAGGAATCCCTGAATATCCATTGACATGTATATATTTTTTTTCAAAGACATCCCAAAGTATTGATCTAGGCCCATTTTGGTATATTTCATGCCACTATTTCACCGCCAAATGCGATCAAATAAAAAAAAATGTTCACTTTTTCACAAATTTTTTCACAAACTTTAGGTTTCTCACTGAAATTATTTACAAACAACTTATGCAATTATAGAATAAATGGTTGTAAATGCTTCTCTGGGATCCCCTTTGTTCAGAAATAGCAGACATATATGGCTTTGGCTTTGCTTTTTGGTAATTAGAAGGCTGCTAAATGCCACTGCGCACAATACGTGTATTATGCCAAGCATTGAAGGGGTTAATTAGGGAGCATGTAGGGAGCTTCTAGGGTTAATTTTAGCTTTAGTGTAGTGTAGTAGACAACCCCAAGTATTGATCTAGGCCCATTTTGGTATATTTCATGCCCCCATTTCACCGCCAAATGCGATCAAAGTAAAAAAAACGTTAATTTTTCACAATTTTAGGTTTCTCACTGAAATTATTTACAAACAGCTTGTGCAATTATGGCACAAATGGTTGTAAATGCTTCTCTGGGATGCCCTTTGTTCAGAAATAGCAGACATATATGACTTTGGCGTTGCTTTATGGTAATTAGAAAGTCGCTAAATGCTGCTGCGCATCACACGTGTATTATGGCTAGCAGTGAAGGGGTTAATTAGGTAGTTTGTAGGGAGCTTGCAGGGTTAATTTTAGCTTTAGTGTAGAGATCAGCCTCCCACCTGACACATCCCACCCCCTGATCCCTCCCAAACAGCTCCCTTCTCTCCCCCACCCGACAATTGTCACCGCCATCTTAAGTACTGGCAGAAAGTCTGCCAGTACTAAAATGAAAGTTTTTTTTTTTTAAGAAAAAAAAAAAAAAAGCATATTTACATATGCTGTGTTTAGGATCCCCCCTTAACCCCCAACCTCCCTGATCCCCCCCAAAACAGCTCTCTAAGCCTCCCTCTCAGCCTTATTGGGGGCCATCTTGGGTACTGGCAGCTGTCTGCCAGTACCCAGTTTGAACAATCAAATGTTTTTTTTTTTTTTTTTTTTTCTGTAGTGTAGCTCAATCCCCCAAACCCCCCCCCCCCCCACGGACCAACCCCCACCACCTAAATGACACCTAAGGTTTTTTTTATATATTTAAATTTTGTCCCACTTTTATTTTGGGACACATTTTTTCCGTAGTGTAGCGGTTCCCACCCGCTCCCTCCCCGTGCACGCCCCCGCCCCCTTGTGCACGCGCGCGCACCCGTGCACGCCCCCGGACTTACCCGCCCACGATCCCGCCCCCCTCCACATGACCAGGGCCATCGATGGCCGCCACCCACCTCCCACACCGGCTCCCACCCACCAACGATACCGGCCATCGATGTCCGGTGCAGAGAGGGCCACAGAGTGGCTCTCTCTGCATTGGATGGCCGTAAAAGGTTATTGCAGGATGCCTCCATATTGAGGCATCACTGCAATAACCGGAAAGCAGCTGGAAGCGAGCAGGATCGCTTCCAGCTGCTTTCCACACCGAGGACGTGCAGGGTACGTCCTCAGGCGTTAACTGCCTTTTTTCTGAGGACGTACCCTGCACGTCCTCGGTCGTTAAGGGGTTAAATATACCAAAATGGGCCTAGATCAATACTTTGGGTTGTCTACTACACTACACTTAAGCTAAAATTAACTCTACAAGCTCCCTACATGCTCCCTAATTAACCCCTTCACTGCTGGGCATAAAACACGTGTGGTGCGCACTGGCATTTAGCAGCCTTCTAATTACCAAAAAGCAACGCCAAAGCCATATAAGTCTGCTATAATGGCATGTCTGGCACACAGTGTTGGGGCAAGGGTCCATCTGACCACTGATACCTGGTCTGCAAAGCATGGTCAGGGCAAGTATATCACCTACACTGCACACTGTGAAGCGGGCGTAACCCTTACACTACCTGATCGATACAACATCATACCTGATGTTTTAAAGCACGTTATTCCAGACAATTTCAGGATGTTAGGTGATTTATGCCCTTTATGGATTAAAACCAGACTCTGCATCAACTATGTAATTTTCCATGGGAGTTTTGCCATGGATCCCCCTCCGGCATGCCACAGTCCAGGTGTTAGTCCCCTTGAAACAACTTTTCCATCACTATTGTGGCCAGAAAGAGTCCTTGTGGGTTTTAAAATTCGCCTGTCTATTGAAGTCTATGGTGGTTCACCCGGTTCGCCCGTTCGCGAACCCAAATTTTTATGTTTGCGACATCACTATTAAAGAAATTTGTTCGCAAATGAAACATGTTTCCATTATTTACAAAGGTAAGCAAAATATACAGCTAACTTTAACAAAAATTGTATATTTCTAAAAAAAATCTTTATATCACCAGATGTCACATCAACAAGTTACCTCTTTACTGGTCATTTGGCAACATATTCTGCAGGAGCACACAAATGGATTTTAGCTTTAGTCACAGTGATTGAAAATGATTGCACTTCCGCTAGTCTCCCACCTCGCTATTTTAAGGTTTGATTGGAAAAGCCTGTATGACTAAAATCCAACATTTAGTGCCTGACTGGCTATCCCTATTATCAATCTTGGACAGGGGACATTGGACAGATGAATAGTCAGACCTACATGCATCATTGTAAACAAAGGAGTTGATTAAACAATATATCACCATTTCCTGTCACTTTGTATGGCACATATAGAACAAACAATGTGGATGAACAAATAAATTAGGTCACATATTAATCTATTCTTAGTTTCATTCACTATTTTATTCAGTGATTCTTCTTTAGGATGAAAAGGTATAAATTCATAAGAAAACAAATTTGTCCTAAGCAGAATGCATATGTCTAGTAGACAAGTACTGAACTACCAAACACGTGTAATGTGGAATGTAACAAGCAATTTATGCAAAGTTTCTTAAACCACGTGCAAACTCCCCCAAACGCTTAAAATTAAATGTATCACTTTTCAACTAATGCACTTGTAAGCTTCCTATTTGAACATAAAATGTTTTTTATAAGTGTAAAAATGCTCTGTTCTTTCTCTAGTAAAAATAAACTGACATTTATGCTGTTCTATTAGGCATACCAGTAACCAGCATATGGGATAAAAGAAAATCCCTAAAATGAAGACTTGAATTAAATAAACTAAATTAAACTAAATAAATATTTAAACAAAATAATCAATTTAAAGAAAAAAAAAGTGAACTGAAGAAAATAAATTTATTTTAAAAAATCTTAAATTCTAAATAACCTACTAGTTTTATTTTTGATCAATCCAAATGTGAGGAAATCATTATCTAGGGAGTTCATAATTATTTTTTACCGAATATATCCCAGATTACAAGTGGAGTGCTTTTTATAGCACATGGTGCGCAATCAATATCTCAGGCCCACACTAAAAAAAGTGCACATACTGGTATTAAAACTCTTTAGTGTGCTTTATACTTTTATTGGATAGCTTGGTTATGCTAAAAAATGCTCATATTACAAGTCAGTTATGTGTTGCGCTCAACTTGAGACTTGAAGAAAAGTGTTAGGGCTAGAATAAAGGTATAGCAAAATACATGTACAACATACAGTATGAAAATAAACTATTACACACACATACATAATTATAAATATATATATATATATATATATAAAAATATAAATATATATATAGAAATCCACGGTGGAGAAAAAAGTGCACTCCATGCCAATATGTTAAAAAATACAAACTTTAATAAATCATGCACATGGATGTAAAAACATTATATGATATATATATATATATATATATATATATATATATATATATATATATATATATATATATATATATATGTGTGGATTAGACAATAATTGAACAAGATTTGAAGAAGATTTGAGACAAGCTAAATAGTTTTATTTCAAAGCAATCTTTTGCACTTAATATTCTGCTATGTTTTCAGGACTGCTTTTCTTTTTAACAGTCTCATGCCTATACCACAGGCATGCTCACATGCTCATACCTTACCCTTCTCCACATGCAGTTTATATAGGCCCCTCTATCCTTTCCTCTCCTTACCTTAGCTCTTATGAACTACTTTCTATCATAAAATCTATGTCCCTTAGCTGCATTGACTCACAGAAATACCCCCACTGCTATAAATCTCATTCTCACCTACTCTTATTTTCCATCTTGCTGCTATTAGCATCAGGTGACATCTCTCCAAATCCTGGGCCCACCCACATTCCA
The DNA here is from genome assembly GCF_027579735.1 of Bombina bombina. NCBI lineage: Eukaryota > Metazoa > Chordata > Amphibia > Anura > Bombinatoridae > Bombina > Bombina bombina. The sequence goes on from NC_069501.1 coordinate 859,736,701, forward strand.
ACCATTACCCATTCACGCACTCCTTATAGAAACTTTAACAAAAGCAACACACATAACCTCATTTCAATCCAATGCATCCCATATGCACACACTCCTTTCACTTGAGCACTATGGAACTCTCGTTTTGTCTGCAACAAATTTACAACCATTCATGACCTGTTTATATCAAATGCTTTCACCCTTTTAGCAATTACTCTTACCTGGCTATCTTCTTCTGACACCATTTCTACTGCTGCTCTCACACATGGTGGTCTTCACTTTAGCCATACCCCCAGGCCATGTTAGAAACATGGCGGCAGTGTTGGGATCCTGCTCTCTCCCTCCTGCATATTATCAGTACCTACCTCGAATCCCATCTGTCTCCTTCTCCTCCTTTGAAGTCCACTGTATTCGCCTGTCACCCCCCTCTCCGTCAGAGTGGCAGTCATCTATCGCCCTCCTGTACCGACCTCCCAATTTCTTGACAACTTTGCCGCCTGGCATCCTCACTTTCTCTCTACAAATATACCAACCCAAATTCTTGGGGACTTCAACGTTCCCATTGACAACCCATCTGCCCCTGCTGCCTCTAAACTTCTTTCACTCACATCCTCCTTTGGTCTCTCACAATCCACCCTATTCCCTACTCACCGTGATGGACACTCCATCGACCTGGTATTTTTCCACCTCTGCTCTATATCTGACCTCATCTGTCGCCCTTTTCCCATTTCAGACCACCTGGTAACCTATAATATTAATGCCACAGCTAAACCCACTTCCGCCCCCGCACCTGTAGAAATCTACACGCTGTAGATCTGCTCCAATTTTAAAAAATCATTCAAGATCTCCTCCCTCACACTTCCACTATAACCTGCCCTGATCTCACTACAGACCACTATAACAAAACTCTCTCCTCTGCACTAGACACACTTGCCCCTCCTCGACTGCGCAAAACATCACGCAGTCAGTTACAGCCCTAGCACTGTCAGCAAACAAGCTGTTTGCAAAAATGCTCCCGTACTGCTGAGTGTGTCTGGAGGAAAACTCACTCTGAACCTGATTTCATACACTATAAGTTTATTCTTTGTTCATACACTTCTGCCCTTTACTTAGCCAAGCAAACCTATTTCTCTTCTCTCATATATACTCTTTCCTCAAACACTAAACGACCCTTCTCCACCTTTAACTCTCTCCTCTACTCACCTGCTCCACCAACTCAGTCTGTCTTTAGTGCTCAAGACTTGGCAAACTACTTTTTAAACAAAACACGTACTATCCGAAGCAACATCCCATCACCAACCTGCAATATTCCAACGACAGGCCTAGTTATTCTCTCTGCCACCCTCTTCCATCCAGCCATTGAGAACAAAGTTTTTTCATTACTATCTTCATCACACCTCACTAACTGCCCGATCAACCCTATCTTTTCCCATCTAATACCCTTCCTGTCTTCCACCCTCACTCCTGCCCTTACTCACATCTTCAACCTATCTCTCTCTACCAGTTCATTCCCATCTTCTTTCAAACACGCAAACGTCACTCACATACTAAAAAAAACTAATTCTCCTGAAAGCTACCACCCCATATCACTGCTTCCACTAACATCAAAACTCCAAAAACTAGTTTACAATCGCCTAACCCACTTCCTGACCACCAACTCCTTGCTTGACCCCCTGCAATCTGGATTCCACCCAAAAACCCTCAACTGAGACTGCCCTTACCCAAGTTACTAACGATCTCTGCTAAAAGTATTGGCTCCTACTCTATACTCATCTTACTTGACCTCTCAGCTGCCTTCAACACAGTTGACCACCCCCTCCTCCTACAGACCCTTAGCTCTTTTGGCCTTTGTGACACTGCTCTTTCTTGGATTCACTCCTATCTTTCTCAAAAGTCTTTCTTTGTGTCATTTGCCGGCGACTCCTCCTCTCCAATGCCTCTGTCTGTTGGAGTACCTAAAGGATCTGCTCTGGGTCCTCTACTCTTCTCCATTTATACTTCTTCACTGGGTAAACTTATCAACAGGTATGGCTTCAAATATCACCTCTATGCTGATGACACCCAGGTCTACCTCTCCACCCCTGCTCTCTCTCCCTCTGTCCTTTCTCATGTTAGTGACTGCTTTTCTGGTATCTCTCCCTGGATGGCCTCTCACCACCTAAAGATTAACATGTCCAAGACTGAGCTCCTTCTAATCCCTCCCTCAAGCTCTATGCCGACTCCTGACTTCTCTATCCCTGTCAACGGCATCACCATTTCCCCATCTCCCCAAGTCTGCTGTCTCGGAGTTACACTTGACTCAAATCTATCCTTCGTCCCCCACATCCAACCGCTTTCTACATCCTGCCACAACCACCTATGCAATATTTCCAAGATTCACATTTTTCTGAGCGCTAACACCACAAAGATATAGTCAACTCCCTTGTTATTTCCTGACTTTACTACTGCAATAACCTACTTACTGTCCTTCCTCTTTCCCGCCTCTCTCCCCTTCAATCCATCCTAAATGACTCTGCCAGGCTAATCCACCTTTCCCATCACTCTGTATCTGCTGCAACTCTCTGCGAGTCCCTTCATTGGCTCCCCATTCACAGCAGAATTAAATTCCAAATTCTCACCCTTACATACAAAACGCTCTCACCAATGCCGCTCCGTACTGCCTATCCTCTCTAATAAACAAGTATACTCCAGCCCGCCCACTAAGATCCAACAATGACCTGCTCCTTGCATCTTCAACTATCACCTCTTGCCATGTTAGTCTGCAGGACTTCTGTCGTGAAGCACCTACCCTCTGGAACTCTCTCCCTCATGCTGTCAGACTTTGCCCAAATCTTTCTTCCTTTAAATGCTCCCTGAAGACTTTTTTGATCAGAGAAGCCTACCACCCAACTCAATAATAAATACATTTCACTTCCCTCATCTAACTCTGCTTTAACATCTTTCTCAATCTTCCAGTCCTCACCTCCTGTTTCTCAACCTCCTACCCTTCTAGGTTGTAGGTTCCCAAGGAAATAGGGCCCTCAATTCCTCCTGTATGTGTTTTTAAATGTTGTCCTGTCTTTTATATCATTGTTTTATTTAAATTAATTGTACCCGTGGACAGCGCTGTGGAATATGTTGGCACTTCATTAATAAAGTATAATAATATATAATAATAAAATAATATATATATATATATATACACACATATATATATATATATATATATATATATATATATATATATATATATATATATATATAAATATGTGTCTGGAGTAATTAGGTAAGCAGTCAAGATAACAAGCTATCGGTTGGAGTAGAGACCTTATATGATGACCTGGAGGGGACTATTTATCCTTATATACCTTCAGTAGAGTATAGAATACAAGAATCTTTGGGCTAACAATTGTCAGGTATGTATATAGATCTGAATCTATATACCCAGCCTCAAACAACCCTTTTAGACACTGATCAACCTGTTTCTTGATCTGTACTGTTGGGTCCTCTGGTAACCTCATATATGCATCCACATCATTTAGCTGTTCAAGAGATTCCCTTCTATAGTAATTGTAATCTATGCTGTCGGCATTTAGCGATGTCGGGTGGATATGATTCGCTACATCGAATCATGTCCACCCAACATTTGATAAATCGGCCCCATAGCATACAATTTAAAGGGACATGAAACACACACTTTTTCTTTCATGATCTGATGGAAAATACAATTTAAGGGGACCTGGAGCACATTTTTCTTTCATGATTCAGATATACCATACAATTAAAAAAAAAGTTCAAGAGAATACCTAGGTAGGTAGCTTGTGTGTGTTCGAAGCACTACAGTATGTGGTAGCAAGAATGCAATGATGGCATCAATTTATAATATTGATTGGACATTGTATAACATTATTAAAAGAATGTTTGGAATACTGCCATATGGTGTTCAAAACATGAGCATGCTTCTGAAGCTACTTACCTGCTTTTCAACAAAGAATACCAAGAGAACATAGTACATTTGATAATAGAAGTAAATTGAAAAGTTTTTTTCTGTCTGAATCATAAAACAATAGTTTTTTTTGTTATTAAACGCAATTAATTAATAAAAATGAACCAATTTGAAAATATATTAAAACATACAATCAACAATAAGAAAACAATGCCAGTGATAAATCATTGGATATCAAACTCATGCTACATTATAATAGGGCAATAAATGTAATAAAACAATTATTACTATAATATTTTATATATATATAAACTGATGCCTAATCAAATATAATGCAAACACAGCTGTATCCATTCAAAATAAAATGTATGCACCCAAGTTATCATTCAACAAAAAGATAATGTTCCCAGCCAAGGAACCTGTTAACCTACGTTCATGGCCAGTGAGATGGCATTTGTGTCCTGGATTTATAATTTTTCACATTTTAACTTGTGCCACCTCTCCACTTGTTCGTGTGCAAACAGGATTTGTCAAATCTCTGATTATTTTCTAAATGTGATTTTGTGATTTTGTCAAATCTCTAGTTATTTTCTAAATGTGCCCCAATTGCTTCCAAATTTTAGAATAAAAAATAACTGCACAATGCAGTTGTTAGGGGTTAAAGTGTGGGGGTGTTAGAAAAAAAACGGCACTGAAAAGTGCTTTTACATAGAGGTGTATTTACAACTGTGTGTTCTTTATAAATATATGTGTATATGACTATGTACATATTTATTTATGTGTTAATATGTGTATATACACATATAAACACATAAATATATATGTATATAGTCATATACATATATATTTAATATTTGCTGCCCATCGCTGCGCGACTTACCCCCTTCGCTGCGCTAGATTCTCCTGACATCTAACGACATGAGAACAAGGCTCCTATTGGAGCCTATGGAAAAGCACTTTCATGAGCGCAAAGCTTCCATGCAAATTGAGCACAAGGTAGCATTCGCATTGCGGGTCACCTCAAATACCAGAGCACAATTGCGTGCACTGGTATTACGAGTAGAGTGCTAATATCGCACTCACGAAAGCGCAATTTTGTGCTCCACTCGTAATCTGACCCTTAATGTATTAATTTAAAACATGTATATTTTTCATTTCAAATTAACAGGTTTATATATATTGTACCTTACTTCCCAGTGGAAAACATACCTTTTACTGAACCCACTCCATTGCTTCACCCCAATATATATTTTTTCATAGAAGGTCCATTTTAGAGACCTTTATAGGATCTGGACCAAAAATAGCAGATCACAATGGTATAATGTATTTATTTTGTTATTGTTGCACCTAAATGAATGATTTAGGTAGAACTTACAATTTTAAACAACTTTCCAGTTTACTTCTATTATCAACTTTGTTTAATTCTCTTGGTATCATTTGTTGAAGAAGCAGCTATGCACTACAGGGGCGCGATCCAATATACGCCGCAGGTTTCGGCGCAAGCGTGGAAACCTGCGCCCCCCGTAGTTTCAGCTTGCAACTCGAGCTATCTTATATACGGCGCCTTCAGATGCTAAAGTGCCGTAAGTCGGACAAACTAGCGATGTCCAGAAATCTGCGTAAGTACAAATTTCTGGAGTCGCCAGTGACTTACGGCACTTTAGAAACTGCCACCGCATAAAAAAACTGACTAAGTTATAAAATCAACCGTTACTGTCTAACACGCCTCCCAAACATAGCCCGACACGTATACCCCACTATCCGCAATCCCCCCTCTCACTCCTAATAATAAATATATTAACCCCTAAACCGCTGCTCCCGGACCCCGCCGCCAGCTACATATGTCTTACCCCCTAATCTGATCCCCTTACACCGCCGCCACCTATATTAAAATTATTAACCCCTGATCTAATCCCCCTATACTGCCGCCACCTATATTAAAGTTATTAACCCCTAAAATACTAAAATTTCCCTACCACTAAACCTAAGTCTAACCCTACAAATAGCCCTGAAAAGGGCCTTTTGCGTGGCATTGCCCCAAAGTAACCAGCTCTATTACCAGCCCTTAAAAAGGGCCTTTTGCGGGGCATTGCCCTAAAGTAACCAGCTCTTTTACCAGCCCTTAAAAGGGCCTTTTGTGGGGCATTATCACAAAGTAATCAGCTCTTTTACCTGTAATCTAATCCCTAATCACCGCCGCCACCTATATTAAATATATTAACCCCTAATCTGACCCCCCCTACACCGCCGACACCTATAATAAATGTATTACCCCCTAATCTAATCCCCCTACACCGCCGCCACCTATATTAAATATATTAACCCCTAATCTGACCCCCCTACACCGCCGCCACCTATATTAACTATATTAACCCTAATTATATTAGGGTTAATATAGTTAATATAGTTATTATATTAAATATATTATTAATACTCACCTAGATTTAGAGTTTTGCGGCCAAAGGGGTGCATTAGCTACGCGTCTTTTTTTTCTAGTGCTGCTTCTAAACAACGCTGGTATTGAGAGTTGTCTGAGGGGCTGCGTTAGGCTCCAAAAAGGGAGCGTTGAGCCGAATTTACCGCCACTTCAACCCTCGATACCAATGTTGCTTACGGTAGCGGCTAGCTGGAAAAACGTGCTCGTGCACGATTCCCCCATAGGAAACAATGGGGCAGTTTGGGCTGAAAAAAAACGAACACCTGCAAAAAAGCAGCGTTCAGCTCCTAACGCAGCCCCATTGTTTCCTATGGGGAAACAGTTTCTAAGTCTGCACCTAACACCCTAACATGAACCCCGAGTCTAAACACCCCTAACCTTACACTTATTAACCCCTAATCTGCCGCCCCCGCTATTGCTGACACCTGCATTACACAATTAACTCCTAATCTGCTGCTCCGTACAACGCCGCAAACCTACATTATACCTATGTACCCCTAATCTGCTGTCCCTAACATCGCCGACACCTACATAATATTTATTAACCCCTAATCTGCCCCCCCCAATGTTGCCGCTACCTTACCTACACTTATTAACCCCTAATCTGCTGACCGGACCTTGCCGCTACGCTAATAAATGTATTAACCCCTAAACCGCCGCACTCCCGCTTCACAAACACTATAATAAATATTATTAACTCCTAATCTGCCTTCCCTAACATCGCCGCTACCTAACTTCAAGTATTAACCCCTAATCTGCCGACCGGACCTCACTGCTACTATAATAAATGTATTAACCCCTAAAGCTAAGTCTAACCCTAACCCTAACACCCCCCTAAGTTAAATATAATTTTAATCTAACGAAATAAATTAAATATTATTAACTAAAGTCTTCCTATTTAAAACTAAATACTTACCTGTAAAATAAACCCTAATATAGCTACAATATAACGAATAATTATATAGTAGCTATTTTAGGATTTATATTTATTTTACAGGCAACTTTGTATTTATTTTAACTAGGTACAATAGCTATTAAATAGTTATTAACTATTTAATAGCTACCTAGTTAAAATAATCTCCAAATTACCTGTAAAATAAATCCTAACCTAAGTTACAATTAAACCTAACACTACACTATCAATAAATAAATTAAATAAATTAACTACAAGTACCTACAATAACCTACAATTAAATAAACTAAAATAAATTACAAAAACAAACAAACACTAAATTACAAAAACAAAAGATTACAAGAATTTTAAGCTAATTACACCTACTCTAAGCCCCCTAATAAAATAACAAAGCCCCCCAAAATAAAAAAAATTCCCTACCCTAATCTAAATTAAAAAAGTTAACAGCTCTATTACCAGCCCTTAAAAGGGCTTTTTGCGGGGCATGCCCCAAAGAAATCAGCTCTTTTGCCTGTAAAAAAAACACAATACCACCCCCAACATTACAACCCAACACCCACATACCCCTACTCTAACCCAAACCCCCCTTAAATAAACCTAACACTACCCCCCAGAAGATCTCCCTACCTTGAGCCGTGTTCACCCAGGCATCGATGGACCAAATGAGGACATCCGGAGCGGCAGAAGTCTTCATCCTATCCGGGCAGAAGAGGACATCCGGACCGGCAGACATCTTCATTCAAGCGGCATCTTCTATCTTCATCCATCCGGAGCGGATCCATCCTTCTTCTACCAGCCGACGCGGATCCATCCTTCTTCCCCGACGCCTACTCGCCGAATGAAGGTTCCTTTAAATGACGTCATCCAAGATGGCGTCCCTCAAATTCCGATTGTCTGATAGGATTCTATCAGCCAATCGGAATTAAGGTAGGAAAAATCTGATTGGCTGATTGAATCAGCCAATCAGATTCAAGTTCAATCGGATTGGCTGATCCAATCAGCCAATCAGATTGAGCTTGCATTCTATTGGCTGATCGGAACAGCCAATAGAATGCAAGCTCAATCTGATTGGCTGATTGGATCAGTCAATCCGATTGAACTTGAATCTGATTGGCTGATTCAATCAGCCAATCAGATTTTTCCTACCTTAATTCAGATTGGCTGATAGAATCCTATCAGCCAATCGGAATTCGAGGGACGCCATCTTGGATGACATCACTTAAAGGAACCTTCATTCGTCGGTAGTCGTCGGAAGGAAGAGGATGTTCCGCGCCGGAGGTCTTGAAGATGGAGCCGCTCCTCGTCGGATGGATGAAGATAGAAGTTGCCGCTTGGATGAAGATGTCTGCCGGTCCAGATGTCCTCTTCTGCCCGGATAGGATGAAGACTTCTGCTGCTCCGGATGTCCTCTTTTAGTCCATCGATGCCCGGCTGGGTGAACACAGCTCAAGGTAGGGAGATCTTCAGGGGGGTAGTGTTAGGTTTATTTAAGGGGGGTTTGGGTTAGAGTAGGGGTATGTGGGTGGTGGGTTGTAATGTTGGGGGGTGGTATTGTGTTTTTTTACAGGCAAAAGAGCTGAATACTTTGGGGCATGCCCCGAAAAAAGCCCTTTTAAGGACTGGTTATAGAGCTGTTAACTTTTTTAATTTAGATTAGGGTAGGGAATTTTTTTTATTTTGGGGGGCTTTGTTATTTTATTAGGGGGCTTAGAGTAGTTGTAATTAGCTTAAAATTCTTGTAATATTTTTTTATTTTTTGTAATTTAGTTTAGTTTATTTAATTGTAGGTAATTGTAGGTAACTTATTTAATTAATTTAATGATAGTGTAGTGTTAGGTTTAATTGTAACTTAGGTTAGGATTTATTTTGCAGGTAATTTGGTAATTATTTTAACAAGGTAGCTATTAAATAGTTAATAACTATTTAATAGCTATTGTACCTAGTTAAAATAAATATAAAGTTGCCTGTAAAATAAATATAAATCCTAAAATAGATACAATATAATTATTCGTTATTTTGTAGCTATATTAGGGTTTATTTTACAGGTAAATATTTAGTTTTAAATAGGAATACTTTAGTTAATAAGATTTAATTTATTTCATTAGATTAAAATTATATTTAACTTAGGGGGGTGTTAGGGTTAGACTTAGCTTTAGGGGTTAATACATTTACTATAGTAGCGGCGAGGTCCAGTCGGCAGATTAGGGGTTAATAAGTGTAGGTAGGTAGCGGCGACGTTGGGGGGGGGACAGATTAGGGGTTAATAAATATTATGTAGGTGTTGTAGGCGATGTTAGGGGCAGCAGATTAGGGGTTCATAGGGATAATGTAGGTGGCGGCGGTGTGCGGTCGGCAGATTAGGGGTTACATTTTTTTATTATAGTGGCGGCGATGTGGGGGGACCTCGGTTTAGGGGTACATAGGTAGTTTATGGGTGTTAGTGTACTTTAGAGCACAGTAGTTAAGTGCTTTATAAACCGGCGTTAGCCCAGAAAGCTCTTAACTACTGACTTTTTTCTGCAGCTGGAGTCTTGTTGGTAGCGGGTCTACTGCTCACTTCAGCCAAGACTCTGAATACCAGCGTTAGGAAGATCCCATTGAAGTGATAGGATACGCAATTGGCGTAAGGGGATCTGCGGTATGGAAAAGTCACGGCTTGAAAGTGAGCGTTAGACCCTTTCCTGCCTGACTCTAAATACCAGCGGGCGGCCAAAAGCAGCGGTAGGAGCCCTTAACGCTGCTTTTGACGGCTACCGCAGAACTCTAAATCTAGGCGATAGTTAATAATTAATATAGTTATTATATTATATATTAACTATCTTAACCCTATCTAACTCTAACACCCCTAACTTAATTATTATTAAAATAAATCTAAATAATATTAATAATATTAACTAAATTATTCCTATTTAAATCTAAATACTTACCTATAAAATAAACCCTAATATAGCTACAATATAATTAATAATTACATTGTAGCTATTTTAGGGTTTATATTTATTTTACAGGTAACTTGGTATTTATTTTAACTAGGTACAATAGCTATTAAATAGTTAACTATTTAATAGCTACCTAGTTAAAATAATTACCAAATTACCTTGAAAATAAATCCTAACCTAAGTTACAAATACACTTACACTATCAATAAATTAATTAAATAAACTACAAATATCTAAACTAAAATACAATTAAATACACTAAACTAAATTACAAAAACAAACAAACACTAAATTACAAAAAATAAAAAAAAGATTACAAGAATTTTAAGCTAATTACACCTAATCTAAGCCCCCTAATAAAATAACAAAGCCCCCCAAAATAAAAAAAAATCCCTACCCTAATCTAAATTACAAAAAGTAATCAGCTCTATTACCAGCCCTTAAAAGGGCCTTTTGTGGGGCATTGCCCCAAAGTAATCAGCTCTTTTACCTGTAAAAAAAAAGAACACCCCCCATTACAACCCACCACCCACATACCCCTACTCTAACCCACCCAAACCCCCTTAAAAAAAGCTAAGTCTAACCCCCAAGTGCCCCTTACCTGTCCTGAAGACCGGCGGAGAAGGTCCTGTTCCAGGCGGAGAAGTCTTCTTCCAGGCGGTGACCTCTTCTTCTTCCAGGATCCAGCAGGCGCAGAGCGGAGGAGTTGAAGACCGATGACCGCAGAGCTGAAGACCGTCCATCTGGAACTGAAGACCGGCGATGCTGGAACTGAAGATCGGCGACGCTGGAACTGAAGACCAGAGCCGGAGCGTGGAGGATCCTCTTCATACGATCGCCGCCGTACACTGAATAGGAATTCTAGGTACGCAATTAAAAATGTTGTCCCTTGAATTCCTATTGGCTGATTTGAGCCTTCAAATTCAAATCAGCCAATTGGATGCAAGCTTCTTTAATTCTATTGGCTGATTTGAATAGCCAATTGAATAAGAGCTACTGTAATTCTATTGGCTATTCTAATCAGCCAATAGAATTACAGTAGCATTTATTCTATTGGCTATTCAAATCAGCCAATAGAATTAAAGTAGCTCGCATCCGATTGGCTGATTTGAATTTGAAGGCTCAAATCAGCCAATAGGAATTCAAGGGACGCCATTTTTAATCTCGTACCTTGAATTCCTATTCAGTGTACGGCGGCGATCGTATGAAGAGGATCCTCCACGCTCCGGCTCCGGTGTCAGTTCCAGCGTCGCCGATCTTCAGTTCCAGCATCGCCGGTCTTCAGTTCCAGATGGACGGTCTTCATCTCCGCGGTCATCGGTCTTCAACTGCTCCGCGCCGGCTGGATCCTGGAAGAAGAAGAGGTCGCCGTCTGGAAGAAGACTTCTCCGCCTGGAACAGGATTTTCTCCGCCGGTCTTCAGGACAGGTAATGAGCACTTGGGGGTTAGACTTAGGTTTTTTTTAAGGGGGTTTGGGTGGGTTAGAGTAGGGGTATGTGGGTGGTGGGTTGTAATGGGGGAGGTTGTTCTTTTTTTTTTTACAGGTAAAAGAGCTGATTACTTTGGGGCAATGCCCTACAAAAGGCCCTTTTAAGGGCTGGTAATAGAGCTCATTACTTTTTGAAATTTAGATTTTTTTATTTTGGGGGGCTTTGTTATTTTATTAGGGGGCTTAAATTATGTGTAATTAGCTTAAAATTCTTGTAATCTTTTGTTTTTGTAATTTAGTGTTTGTTTGTTTTTGTAATTTAGTTTAGTGTATTTAATTGTAATTTAGTTTAGATATTTTTAGTTTATTTAATTAATTTATTGATAGTGTAGGTGTATTTGTAACTTAGGTTAGGATTTATTTTACAGGTAATTTGGTAATTATTTTAACTAGGTAGCTATTGAATAGTTATTAACTATTTAATAGCTATTGTACCTAGTTAAAATAAATACCAAGTTACCTGTAAAATAAATATAAACTCTAATATAGCTACATCCGGCGACGTCATTCTTCAGTTGGACGTCGCCGGATGAAGATGGGTCCGCGTTGGAGGTCTTCAGGATGGAGCTGGTCCTCATCGGATGAAGATAGAAGATGCTGCTTGGAAGATGATGGTTGCCGGTCCGGATCTACTCTTCTTCCCGGATAGGATGAAGACTTTGGAGCCTCTTCTGGACCTCTTCAGCCACCGGATGATGGATCGCCAGCCCCCGCTTGGGTTGGATGAAGATTTTGGAGCCAGGACCAATCGGTGAACCTGGTATGGTGAAGACAAGGTAGGATGAACTTCAGGGGCTTAGTGTTAGGTTTATTTAAGGGGGGTTTGGGTTAGATTAGGGGTATGTGGGTGGTGGGTTGTAATGTTGGGGGGGGGTATTGTATGTTTTTTTTTACAGGCAAAAGAGCTGAACTTCTTGGGGCATGCCCCGCAAAGGGCCCTGTTCAGGGCTGGTAAGGTAAAGAGCTTTGAACTTTAGTAATTTTAGAATAGTGTAGGGCATTTTTTTATTTTGGGGAGCTTTGTTATTTTATTAGGGGGCTTAGAGTAGGTGTAATTAGTTTAAAATTGTTGTAATATTTTTCTTATGTTTGTAAATATTTTTTTATTTTTTGTAACTTAGTTCTTTTTTATTTTTTGTACTTTAGTTAGTTTATTTCATTGTAGTTATTTGTAGGTATTGTATTTAATTAATTTATTGATAGTGTAGTGTTAGGTTTAATTGTAGGTAATTGTAGGTATTTTATTTAATTAATTTATTGATAGTGTAGTGTTAGGTTTAATTGTAACTTAGGTTAGGATTTATTTTACAGGTACATTTGTAATTATTTTAACTATTTTAGCTATTAAATAGTTCTTAACTATTTAATAGCTATTGTACCTGGTTAAAATAAATACAAAGTTACCTGTAAAATAAATATTAATCCTAAAATAGCTATAATATAAATATAATTTATATTGTAGCTATATTAGGGTTTATTTTACAGGTAAGTATTTAGCTTTAAATAGGAATAATTTATTTAATAAGAGTTAATTAATTTCGTTAGATTAAAATTATATTTAATTTAGGGGGGTGTTAGTGTTAGGGTTAGACTTAGCTTTAGGGGTTAATACATTTATTAGAATAGCGGTGAGCTCCAGTCGGCAGATTAGGGGTTAATAATTGAAGTTAGGTGTCGGCGATGTTAGGGAGGGCAGATTAGGGGTTAATACTATTTATTATAGGGTTAGTGAGGCAGATTAGGGGTTAATAACTTTATTATAGTAGCGCTCAGGTCCGCTCGGCAGATTAGGGGTTAATAAGTGTAGGCAGGAGGAGGCGACGTTGAGGGGGGCAGATTAGGGGTTAATAAATATAATATAGGGGTCGGCGGTGTTAGGGGCAGCAGATTAGGGGTACATAGCTATAATGTAGGTGGCGGCTCTTTGCGGTCGGCAGATTAGGGGTTAATTATTTTAGGTAGCTGGCTGCGACGTTGTGGGGGGCAGGTTAGGGGTTAATAAATATAATATAGGGGTCGGCGATGTTAGGGCAGCAGATTAGGGGTACATAAGGATAACGTACGTGGCGGTCGGCAGATTAGGGGTTAAAAAAATTAATTAATTAATCGAGTGGCGGCGATGTGGGGGGGCCTCGGTTTAGGGGTACATAGGTAGTTTATGGGTGTTAGTGTACTTTAGAGTACAGTAGTTAAGAGCTTTATGAACTGGCGTTAGCCCAGAAAGCTCTTAACTACTGACTTTTTTCTGCGGCTGGAGTTTTGTCGTTAGATTTCTAACGCTTACTTCAGACACGACTCTAAATACCGGAGTTAGAAAGATCCCATTGAAAAGATAGGATACGCAAATGACGTAAGGGGATCTGCGGTATGGAAAAGTCGCGGCTGAAAAGTGAGCGTTAGACCCTTTTTTGAGTGACTCCAAATACCGGAGGTAGCCTAAAACCAGCGTTAGGAGCCTCTAACGCTGGTTTTCACGGCTACCGCCAAACTTCAAATCTAGGCCTTAGGGTTTATTTTATAGGTAAGTATTTAGATTTAAATAGGAATAATTTAGTTAATATTATTAATATTATTTAGATTTATTTTAATAATAATTAAGTTAGTGGTGTTAGAGTTAGATACAGTTAGATAGGGTTAATATAGTTAATATATAATATAATAACTATATTAATCATTAACTATATTAATAATATATTTAATATAATAACTATATTAACTATATTAACCCTAATATAATTAGATTTAATATAGTTAATATAGGTGGTGGCGGTGTAGGGGGATTAGATTAGGGGGTAATACATTTATTATAGGTGGCGACAGTGTAGGGGGGTCAGATTAAGGGTTAATATATTTAATATAGGTGGCGGCGGTGTAGGGGGATTAGATTAGGGGGTAATACATTTATTATAGGTGGCGGCGGTGTAGGGGGATTAGATTACAGGTAAAAGAGCTGATTACTTTGTGACAATGCCCCGCAAAAGGCCCTTTTAAGGGCTGGTAATAGAGCTGGTTACTTTGGGGCAATGCCACGCAAAGTCCTTTTTAAGGGCTATTTGTAGGGTTAGACTTAGGTTTAGTGGTAGGGAAATTTAAGTATTTTAGGGGTTAATAAATTTAATATAGGTGGCGGCAGTATAGGGGGATGAGATTAGGGGTTAATAATTTTAATATAGGTGGCGGCGGTGTAGGGGGCTCACATTAGGGGTTAATATAGTTTAAATAGGTGGCGGCGGTGTAGGGGGATCATATTAGGGGTTAATATAGTTTAAATAGTTGGCGGCAGTGTAGGGGGATCATATTAGGGGGTAATATAGTTAATGTAGGTGGCGGCAGTGTAGGGGGATTAGATTACAGGTAAAAGAGCTGATTACTTTGTGACAATGCCCCGCAAAAGGCCCTTTTAAGGGCTGGTAATAGAGCTGGTTACTTTGGGGCAATGGCACGCAAAAAGCCCTTTTCAGGGCTATTTTTTATTTAGTTTAGGGTAGGGACATTTTAGTATTTTAGAGGTTAATACATTTAATATAGGTGGCGGTGGTGTAGGGGGGTCAGATTAGGGGTTAATATATTTAATATAGGTGGCGGCGGTGTAGGGGGATTAGATTAGGGGGTAATACATTTATTATAGGTGGCGGTGGTGTAGGGGGATTTGATTACAGGTAAAAGAGCTGATTACTTTGTGACAATGCCCCGCAAAAGGCCCTTTTAAGGGCTAGTAATAGAACTGGTTACTTTGGAGCAATGCCACGCAAAAAGCCATTTTAGGGCTATTTTTAATTTAGTTTAGGGTAGGGACATTTTAGTATTTTAGGGGTTAATACATTTAATATAGGTGGCGGCGGTGTAGGGGGATTAGATTAGGGGTTAATACATTTAATATAGGTGGCGGTGGTGTAGGGGGATTAGATTAGGGGTTAATATATTTAATATAGGTGGTGGCGGTGTAGGGGGATTAGTTTGGGGGGTAATACATTTATTATAGGTGGCGGCGGTGTAGGGGGATTAGATTACAGGTAAAAGAGCTGATTACTTTGTTACAATGCCCCGCAAAAGGCCCTTTTAAGGGCTAGTAATAGAGCTGGTTACTTTGGAGCAATGCCACGCAAAAAGCTCTTTTCAGGGCTATTTTTAATTTAGTTTAGGGTAGGGACATTTTAGTATTTTAGGGGTTAATACATTTAATATAGGTGGCGGCGGTGTAGGGGGATTAGATTAGGGGTTAATACATTTAATATAGGTGGCGGTGGTGTAGGGGGATTAGATTAGGGGTTAATACATTTAATATAGGTGGCAGCGGTGTAGGGGGATTAGATTAGGGGGTAATATAGTTAAAAAAGGTGGCGGCGGTGTAGGGGGCTCACATTAGGGGGTAATAATTTTAATATAGATGGCGGCGGTGTAGGGGGATTACATTAGGGGTTAATAATTTTAATGTAGGTGGCGGCGGTGTAGGGGGATCCCATTAGGGGGTTAGACATTTAATGTAGGTGGCGGCGGGGTCCGGGAGCGGTGGTTTAGGGGTTAAACACTTTATTAGGGATGCGGCGGGGATTCCGGTTGACAGGTAGATAGACATTGCTGAATCACAAATGTCTAATAATGACTTTAATGTCCCTTTAAAATGCTGTTTCCTCTGAGGGACTATAATATGGAGAAGGAGTAGAAAATGCCAAGTGAATATTCAGTGAATAAAAAGATGCAGGCTGCAAGCTTGTAAATAAATCTCAACAGTTTCTTGCAGGAATTTCTTCTATTCCCATGGTTTCTGTAGTCGGCTACCTTCAAAGGGTTTTTGGGAGTAAGAATTTGTGTAAAGATTCAAGGAGTTCTAGGAAGTGATGAAGCTTGGAAGCCATGTATGTTTTTATGATGATAACTGTTTACATTACAATTCTGCCTGGGTATCTTTAAATCTTTGCATTAAACTATTTAATTAACTATGCTTTAGATGGTCGCCAACACAATTTTTTTATTGTGATATTTAACCTAATTTGCATGGGATTCTTGAACACTTAAAGGGGCATACAACCCAATTTTGTTCTTTCATGATCAGATAGATCATACAATTTAAACAACTTTCCAATTTACTTGTATTATCTAATGATCTTAATTTTCTTGGTATCCTTTGTTGAAGAAACAGCAATACACGACTGGGAGCTTGCTGAAAGCCAATGACAAGAAGCATATATGTGCAGCCACCAATCAGCAGCTTCTGAGCCTACCTAGCGATACTTTCAACAAAGAATACAAAGAGAACGTAACAAATTAGAAATCATTAAATAATGAAAGAAATAAAATGGGTTCCATGTCCCTTTAATGAAATATTCTATTTATCCCAAAACATTGCCATCATTGCCATCTTAATAAACATTGACACAAAACAACAAATTTAATTAGCTTTTTGTTTCCATTCATGCATTCTTCTGGCACATTTCCTCTAACTAGTATTTTATTTACCGGCAACTGTGATTTTCTTTGATTTTACCACAAAGAAATAACTATGAAAAACAGATATACCAAAAAATAAAGAAAGAAAGCGGCACATGAAGTTGTATAATTTGGAAGTTGAATAGTTTAAGCACATTCCAGTCTAAATTGTCAGCCTGCAATGCAGAATATAAAATATTGTTCTCAGTTTTTTTAAAATAACAACTATTAAGAGATTCAAGGTCTATTATCACTGAATTATAAATATTCTATTTTGTTTAAGGGTATGCAGTTAATTAATTTTATTGCATTAAATACAAATGCAAATCACTAAACACAGAAGGCTCAACAAAAATTATGTTCATTTAAAGGGCCATAATACCCAAATGTTTAAACACTTGAAAGTGATGCAGCATAGCTGTAAAAAGCTGACTAGAAAATATCTCCTGAACATCTCTATGTAAAAAAGAAAGATATTTTACCTCAAAAGTTCCTCAGTAGCCACCTCCCATTGTAAAGGATTTCTAAGCAGCATTTTAGTGTGTCTGTCCTGGGACAGCTGAAAGGATGAGCCTCGTGAACTCTCATATTATTTCACCAATCAGGTAAAGGAAGCTTACTATGAAATCTCATGAGAGTTAAGTCAAATCTCATGAGATCTCAGTAAGAGTTCATGACCTCAGCACTGCTGATGCTGATGGGCTGCTGTTCATTTCTTCAGTTTTTTTTTATTTTTACCTGCAGCTGGGAGCAGGTGAAGTATAACTTTTCACACAGAACTTACTCTGCTGAGCTGAGGAAATTGTGAGGTAAAATATCTTCCTTTTTTACATAGTGATGCTCAGGTGATATTTTCCTGTCAGCTTTTTACAGTTATACTGCATCAGTTTCAAGTGATTTAGCATATGAGTATTATGTCCCTTTAAGGGGACATCAAATTCAAATTTGAAATGCATACAAGTGCAATTCTAATTCAACTGGGATTATATTTGTAATATGCTTTCGCCAGTCTAAGTTAAGGGAGCTGTGTGCAAGAGAAAAATAATCACAAAACTTTGGCTTTTCTCTAATTTGGTCCCCATTTAACAAAACTATCATAAAGAAACAGGCCACTAAAGCCTGCTCTGAAGACTTTAGTGGCCTTCAGAGCACCACCAGCTGCCGGAATTTGAATAATCAGTTGAGCAAACCTGCACCCTGCTCTCATTCAAGAAATTGGGAAAGAGCAGGGCTTGTCAATCATCCCACATCAGTAAAGCTGGGCACTTTCAAGACCATAAAGCTGGGAACTAGAAGTCTTCAAATGTTGTGCAGCAAGATACCTGCAAATCAGAGAGTGAGGGATGGGCTCCCGGACTGGCACACAGTGACTGGGGAGGAAGCAACATGCAGATGAGGCATCCAGAGCTGCAGACCACAGCTGACAACCTCTCTCCAACACCTAAGCTACTTGACATAACTGTAGGATTTTTTTTAATATCTTTATTTAAGAGTTCTCAAGTACAAACACAATAACCAAGGCAAGGTTCCAAAACAGTTCATGTAAGTCAAGCAGAAAATATACAGTAAAATAACAAAGGTATTAAATAGACATTAGGAAATCCAAAGTCAAATCTTCAAGTAGTTCATGAGGCAAAGTGATATAATCAAATTACATTTTTGTATATAATAAAGTAAAATAAACAAGACAAACTAAAACAAAACCAACCTCAACGCAAATATTCACAAACCAGGGTTAAGATTAAAGATTAGTACTTAAAATAATATGCATTATTAGTGACCATGTATTTTATTTCAAAGATTGTAGATATAATGTAGTCAGGCCTTGCATTAATATCAGTACATGTACGTTGCATAAAGCTTTAAGTATTGCATTTACATTAAAATGTATTTATGCTAGCTTATTGTGTTTATTAGTGATAACATAGATATATATCTTAATATATATTTATGTTATAGTAGTCAGTAGCATTAAATTATATTTTTACATAATAGGCATGCTGTTATGTAGAACTATAATGTTAATTATACTGTCTTTAATTACAAATAATAAACACAACAAGCAAAATTAATTACATTTTAATTTAAATGCAAATATTTAAACATGATGCATTCTACATATCAATGCATCATTTTAAATATTGAATATTTATGTGTAGGGCCTTAGCTTCTACAGTTTTAGGTTATGGCAGTTTAGGGGTCAATGTTTTAATTATATGCATAGTCATGTACACTACATATTGTTTAAAGCACTGTATTTATCTATAGACTAAAGGTATTTAATGATGCTTTCTCTTATTTTAAACATAAACATATATTTTCAAATACATATTATTGTTTGAACTAATAGCAAGCAACCCTTAAATCCCTTTTAAGATATCTACAATACTTTAAAAAATCTAAATTGCATTTTTTTGTCAAGGAGATGAGGTAAACGCAGAAGAGCCGGCAAAACCTTGCTGGTCTAGTCTGGCTCCTGGAACTCAGTGCCAGACAAGAATTTAACCCCCGGTCTGCCGCTTCTTAAAAGAGGTGCCGATCAAAAAGGGTGCAGGGAATCAAGTAGTATGTTGTCGGAAATTTGATGAGGCACCTAGGGATACCACTTTTTTGGGGGATGCTACCATCTGGGAGGAATGGGGGACCCTTCAAATCCGGTTGATGCTTTGAATATCGTGGTCAGTGTGTCTTTGACTGTGTGTATTTTGTCTGTGAATATTTTTGTGCATGTTTCTGTGTTTTGCATAAGTGTGTTAAGACCTTTACAACATTTTCCAGTTTGACTACACTCAAGAATAAAATATGCACACATTTTAGACACTTGGCCAAAAAAAATGCATAGGTCAAAGGGGGAAGCGGGCCCCTATCAATGATTTAGTAAGGAGCCCCAACATTTCTTGTGGCAGCCCTGCTTGAGCTGATTTTGCTCTTCATTTGCTTAGCAATCAAGATTTATCTGATATAAATTTTACTGCATACCCCCATAGAAGTATATTATGGGATTTAATTAACACATCCAATCTATCTGACATAAAGATATTAGTGCGCTCTAGATTATTGCTCAATCAATAAAAATTTACTTTGGGGAGAGCAAAAATGGAAGCGGTATGGATTGCACTTGAACAATGTTATTGCTCATTAGCACTAATATTGCTCTCCTTTTGTAATCAAGGTCTATGGGCTCTATTTATCATTTGGTGGGCAGACAAAGTTTGCTGTTATGAACCTCACCCTTCCAGTTTTGCAGCCCCCCACTTGCATGCCGCCAATTGCGTGCAAGAAGGGGCTGTCAATCATCCTGATTACATTGGGATGATAGAAACCCTGCACCTAAAGTGTCGCTGAAAGTTTAAGTAGCAGTGGTCTTAAATTCCGATTATCCTATTTTATGATGGAATAATCTAGATTTTATTAAAGAGACAGAGACAAGTATTTTGCATTAACCATTCAATTTACTACTCAGGCAGCATTTAAAAGTAAAACATTTGAATATTAACCGAAAAAATATGATAACAATGAGTATATTACAGAGACCAATGAGAATAGTCCTTTGGTAGTCAGAGATAATATGGACCAATCAGATGTCTCATAGTAACCATAAAGAGTCCAGAAAGTAGCAAAACCTCCTCTTTTCTCATTCAAATGAAGAAAATAAGATACATCTCCAAAACAAACGCAATGAAAACTTGCTTGAAGAATTTGAAGAATTCAATTGAAGAGTAGCATTGATAGGATCCAAAATTCTTGAAGAATTCTTAAAATCCTGTAGTGGAAGGATTTGGTACTGAAAAACAAATAAAGTGTCTTTATGATTAAAATAAAATCACTATTATATACATAGGGAAGGGAAAAACTAAACAGATGAGGGAAAATACTCATCTCTATCTCTTTAATAAAATCTAGATTATTCCGTCATTAAATAGGATAATCAGAATTTTATTACAAGAACAGAAACTCCTATTTTGCTAGTTTAAAGCAAAAAAATAACATGAAATAAAATAAATAAAATTTACCATAATAAATTACAAATAAAATTATGACACTAACTGGTGAGGTATAGAATTAATAGGCTTAAAATAAAATTGAAAGTTTTATCATCGGACCAATCTGCAGCGTTTAAAATATCTTGCAAACAAACAGATTTAGAAAAAGCTTTAGAAGCTGAAGCTCCTCTAATAGAATGGGAAGAAAAACTATCTTCCACACCAGCTTCTGACATAACACTTTTTACCCATCTAATAATAGTGGGGGAAGAAACTGGTAAATGAGGAGAAACAAAAGAAATTAAAAGTTGTTTAGAAGAAGAAGCTCTAAGAGGAGCAGTTCTAGATTAATACTCTTTAAGGCAAAGAACTATACAAAGTTTTGGTTGTTCAAAAAAGTATGGATAAAAAAATAGAAGAATAAAGTGTTTTAGTTCTTCGAGTTAAATTAAAAATTACACCTTGAGGTGAAAACATTTTGGAATTGTAATCAATAGCACGAACATCTGAAACTCTTTTACAAGATAATAAAAATAAAAGAGTTGCAAGTTTAACTGAAAGTTGTTTTAAGGATAATCTATCATTATCCGGCCATTTTTGAAAAAGAGAGATTACTAAATCAACATCCCAAAAGGAAGAATATTTAGCAGTAGGGGGTCTCTTAAAACGAATAGATTTTAATAATCTGCAAATAGTAGGATATTGACCAATAGGCAAATTATTAAAATAGTCATGACTAGCAGAAATAGCTGACCTAGCGACATTAATAGCTCTATAAGCTAGACCTTCAAGAAAAAGAGAAGATAAATAATTAATAATTTCATTCAAAGGTGCTGAAACGGGATCCAAGTGTTTGTTACCGCACCAGCTAGACCATTTAATCCAAGCGGAAAAATAACATTTTTTGGTTTCAGGGGCCCAAGAGTCTTGAAGGAGGAGTTTAGCATGTTCCGAAAGTCCATCGCTAGACCAGGATCCCCTGAAATCATCCAAGCTACAAGTTGGAGGTTGTCTTGAAGAACTAAAGTGTGAAATTCTCCGTTTGGATCTGTAAGAAGATCTGGAGAATTGGGAAGAAGAATTGGAGGAAGGAAGGACATCTCTAGAAGATAGGGGTACCAAACTTGATTAGGCTAAAATGGAGTTACGATCAGAAGAGAAATTTGATGTCTCTTGACAAATAAGAGAGTCCGAAGAATCATTGCAAAAGGAGCAAAAGCATATGCTCCTTGAAGTGGCAATTGTTGGAGAAAAGCATCTATTGCCAGAGCTTCTGGGTCTGGTTTCCAACTGAAGAATGGAAGAATTTGATGATTTAACCAAGAGGCAAAGAGCAGGGCCAGACTGGGAAATCAGACCGGCCCTGGAAATTTGTATACACCGGCCCCGCCCCCTCCAGCCCAGTAACTCCCCCTCCAGCCCAGCCACGCCCCTTAAACCCAGCCAACTATGCTCTCGCTTTCTTTCCCCTAAACTTAGTATGTATTAACAACCATCCTTTCTTAAGTGGGCACCTCTATTAGTTATTAAACTAAAAAAGAGCATGGCAGGGGACAGATGAAAATTTAAAACATAACATTTATTGGTAGACAAAATAAAAGGATACCATATCCAAGTACATTAACATCACACCTCTATTAGTTAAAATCTACAACAAGGCATTTATATTACATCAGCTGTGACTCCTTGGTACCCCCTGTAGCTTAGCATATGCCCTTCCCTAGATGTATGTTCCCTGACATGATCTGACTCTGTGGCTGTATGTTCCCTGACATGATCTGACTCTGTGGCCGTATGTTCCCTGACATGATCTGACTCTGTGGCCCCTTCATTCCCTGCCCCATGACAAAGATGATCCTCTATCCCATCCATGACCAATACTGCATGCACTGCTCACCTACCTTTTCTTTCATTTTAATCAGAGACACACACACCGAAAGGAAACCAGGGGCTACAAATCAAAGCAGAAGCAACATCAACATGACATGCCCACAGTAGCGTAGAGACTTGCAATTAGGCGCAGATTGATGCTGAGCAGTGCTTACGGCTAACGTGATGTCAGGCTGCCTTTCCAGGCAAATCCCTCACGCTTGGCACCCGCTTAGCCTGTCAGTCTGTGTACTCCCTCAGTGCACAACTGTGCTAACAGTGCTAAGTTGCTTGCAATGTCTTGCTGCTCTCTCTTCACTGCAGCTGAGCAGCCTCTGCCGGCCGGCGGCCCACCGGGATTTTTCCTGGTATCCCGGCAGCCCAATCTAGCCCTGGCAAAGAGATCTATTATAAAAGGACCCCTCATCTGATGAATTTGATGAAAAAGAGAGGGTTTCAACATCCAATCACTGAAATCTGTAAGGTATCTCGAACCCCAATCTGTCATTTGGTTGTTGAGACCAGTAAGATATTCCGCTTGAATAGATATGCTTTGAGAAAGACAATAATGAATGAAATATTTGGTTAAAACAGATAACATTTTTGAAGTTGTTCCTCCTAAACGATTTATATATCGAACAGCCAATATATTGTCCATACGAAGAAGTACTGTAATGGGATGAGAATGTTTGATAAAGCTTTTGATGGCAAATGCTCCTGCCAAAAGTTCCCAACAATTTATGT
Source organism: Bombina bombina (assembly GCF_027579735.1). NCBI lineage: Eukaryota > Metazoa > Chordata > Amphibia > Anura > Bombinatoridae > Bombina > Bombina bombina. Next base: position 859,760,407 of record NC_069501.1, read on the forward strand.
GAAGATTTTTCTCCAGAGCAGACCATTTTCCTCCCGAAATTTGGGAGCCACATCTTGCTCCCCAACCCGAGTTGCTCTCATCTGATTCTATAATTATGTCCGGAGAACTTCCAAAAATGGCTTTGCCATTCCATGCTTCCATATTGATAAGCCACCAGTTCAGCTCCTCTATTGCCTCCTCTGATAAGTAAATCAGATGTTGATAAGAAAAACCTTTCCTGAGGTAATACATTTTTAACCTCTGAAGAGCTCTGTAATGTAGAGGAGCCGGAAAAATTGCTTGGATGGAAGATGAATGGAGACCAATAATCCTGGCTAAAAGACGATGCGGAACACATTGTTTGTGAAGGGCATAAGAAATGTCTTTCTTTATCTTTTTTATTTTGTCTAAAGGAAGACTTAAAGAGCCCGAGATTGTATCTACGTTGAAACCCAAGAAAATTAATTTCTGAGACAGGATTAAAGCTGATTTCTTAAAATTAATAATAAAACCTAAATTTTGAAGTAAAGAAATAGTAAGAGAAAGATGATCTTGCAGAATAGAAGGGGACTGATGAATAAGAAGGATATCGTCCAAGTAAATGATTAGACAAATCCCTCTTTTCCGAAGTCAAGCTATTACAGGTTTTAATATCTTTGTAAAAACCCAAGGACAAGAAGAAAGGCCAAAATGAAGACAGGTAAACTGCCATAAGGTGTCATTCCAAAGGAATCTGAGAGAGTTCCTGAAATTTAAATGAATGGGAGTCGAGATATAAGCATCCTTCAGATCTAGTCTTACAAGCCAGTAGTTGTTGTAAAGACAATCTCTGAGAAGATGAATTCCCTCCATCTTGAAATGATTGTAAATTAGAAAATAATTTAGATCTCTTAAATTTATAACAGGGCGATAACTGCCTTCTTTCTTTTGGACTAGAAACATGTTGCTAACAAAATAATTTTCTGATTTGTGAGCAGGTTCTACTGCATTTTTTTTAGATTAATTCTGAAATTTCTTTGTCTAGTAAGAATTGGTCTTTTTGACAAAATGTTATTGGATTGGGTAATGAAATTTGAAAAGGAGTTTCTATAAAATCTAAATGAAGGCCTGAAACAGTTTGTTAAACCCATGGATCTGCAGAAATTTTTTGTCATTCTGGAAGGAAAAATCTGCCTCCTATTTTTTGCTGGAAAAAAGGAATGGGAGGAGAGATGATTAAACTTACCTTGGAAGGGTCTTCTGTTGATCCTGGATCTAAAACCCCTAGAAAATCTCGGTCTGGCTCATGTTGTAAAGAAATTTTGGTGGGAGGTTGAGGGTGAAGCAAAGTTGTGGAAATGAGACCTTGAGATTGTTGAATAGTGGCTGGAAAAGCGGTCTCTGCCTTTTCCATCCCTTGAAAAAACTCTGTGCCTAATTTTGATAAAATATCTTGCAAGTATTATTTTTAATCTTGTTCAGAGAATTAAATGTATTAACATAATGACTCAATTGTTTAAGACCAGAGTCACCAAATAAAAGACCATCTGCCTCAGGACCCATTTCCGTGGAGGCAAAATCAGTAATTTTTGGGTCAATACAGCGTAAAATTAATATTCTGCGCTGAGAAGCTAAAGATGTGTTAGCATCTCCAAGCAAATCAACTGTTCTTTGTAACCACTCTCTAACAGTAAAGGGGTCAAGTAAATCATTTTCAGAAATGGCTTCTTCAGACAATTCAAATAATTTTGTCACAGGACCTAACATATCTAAAAGTTTATCCTGACAAGACTTTAAGAATCTGGCAGGACCTTTTCTAACATTGGCATTCCTATTCCCAATAAATTTTATAAATTCTTGTCAATTTTGGGAGTTAAATGAGTATTCTGAGGTAGCTCAGGTCTGGGACACTCAGCTTTAAGAGTATTTTTTGTCTTTTTTTGACAAGGGTCTCCTAATATAAAAATCTATAAATTTAGATACTATTTTAGAAGGTCTTTATTGTGAAGACCTAGGATGGTGAAGATCATTTGGATCCGTATAAGGATGACTTAAATTATCAATACATTTTTTTTTTAAAATCTTTAAAGACTTCTTTCTTTTCTTTTGCTTGGGAGAATCATCAGAGGAGGATGAAAAAATATTAACCAAATTAGTATTAGAGTTGTAAGACTGTAATGAATCATTTTCAGACTCAACATTTTCAACAACCATTTTAAAACATTCATTATTCTCTGAAGAATCAGAATCAATTCTTAACTTTCTTTTACGAGAAGCTTTAATGTTTTTAGTCATAATAATATCTGACTCAGCTTCAGATTCAGATGAATGATCACTTCTGCATTTATGAGCAGAGATGGAAATGTCAGAACACAGCTGACGTGACATGTCTTTATTAGATTTTCTCTCTGATAAACATCTCCCCTCAGAAGTAAAATGTTTAGATTTCCTAGATGTATGACCTTGCATCTCATTAAAATTACTAATAACAGATTGTAATTGATCCATCTGTTGTTTTAACGGCTCAAAAGAATTATTAATTACATTTTGAACAAATTTTTCAGAAAGCTGAGATTTAGGGTCCTCAGGCATTTTATAAAGTAAATATATTTAATATAAAACTTTAAGAAAATAAACTAATCTAAAGTAATATAAATATATATGCCACAGAATATAAAACTTTGAAAATGTATGCCTAAGAAAAAACAGTAAAAATCATGTTAGTTTTAACAGCTAATAATGTAGAAGTAACAAGGATAACTAAATATGTAGCTTATGTGAAGCATATGTATACTTAAATGTTGCAAAATACAATGTTGCCAATGAAGGTGTGAACGATACTCGTCTCTCTTTCACAGTGACTCAGTATCAAGTGAGAGGGCGGGAAAATACACCTCTGTAATGACCGCATCAAAATGGAGGCGTGGCCAGTCGGAGGAGACAAAAAACAAAATGAAGGACGCAAGTAAACGGAACTCAGATGCTCCAACAGATAATAAGGAAAAGAAGACTTACTAATATGCTTAAAAAGGGTAAGCAAGAAGATATAAGGAAAGAGAAATGAAATAAATAGAAGAATATGCCTAAAATAATAAATAACCAATTTCATTGAAAACTGATAAAATAAGAAGCAAAAGAAACCTTAGAATAAGGTGAAAGGAAAAGAAGGAATTTAAATAAAACAGACAAAATAAAATAAAAATAAAAATAAAATAAAATAAAAACGAAATAAACAATAATAAAAAATAATAACAAAAACAAAAGATAATAATAGTTTTAAATAAAACTTAATATATAAAACTTAATATATAATAAAGAACAATAAAACAATAATTCATAACAGATATCAAGGTAATGAGTAACACATTTTTTATATAAATAATTTGTACTTAACTCCTGAGCAGCAAAGAGAAAAGAGGAGGTTTTGCTACTTTCTGGACTCTTTATGGTTACTATTAGACATCTGATTGGTCCATATTATCTCTGACTACCAAATGACTATTCTCATTGGTCTCTGTTATATACTCATTGTTATCATATTTTTTTCTGTTAATATTCAAATGTTTTACTTTTAAATGCTGCCTGAGTAGTAAAGTGAAAAGTTAGTGCAAAATAGGAGTCTCTGTTATTGTAATAAAATCCGCTGCTACTTAACTAGCATTTCAGGCTCCCTCTGAATGAGCCTGAAATGCTGGGGCTCCAAAGCTGCTATTGCTGCTTGATAAATGGAGCCCTGTGTGTTTCCTCAGAGTTGTGGTTGTAATTATTGCTTTTCTGCATTGCTAACAATTGTTTGCTGAGTGACACATCAATTATTTGGGTCACTTAACATAACTACTGTATATTTGTTAGCGGCAGGAATATCTACTTATGTAAAGCTAAAAAAGCTAGTTAAGCCTATATGAATTTACATCATGATCTTGCCTTAAAGGGACATGGTGCCCAAATGTTAGAGCCCTTGAAAGTGATGCAGCACATTTGTAAAAAGCTGACTAGGAAATATCACCTGAACATCTCTTTCAGCTTGTCAGATTTTTACAGTTATTCTGCATTATTTTAAAGTGATTTAGCATTTAACTGCAAAAGCCCTGAACAGCCTAATAAGCACATATGGATCTACTCCCTTGTCTTTAGGAACAAAGAAAAAAATGTCCTTATGTTTCCGATAGACAGATTAAAGCACCCTACATGTATTGTTTACCAAGAAACAAAGCAATCTGTTTGTTTTATGATCACATATTTTACTTCCTCCATGATAAATATGCATGAGACAACAGCAATACAGCTAAAGTAAATAGCTGCATATTTACATATTTTATAATGTTTTGCATCTATTGTTGTAAACATTTAGCAAACTTTTGTATGTATAGCCAAAACAAATTCACACTGTAGCCAATGTGTTTTACTTCAAATATTTTGATTGCGCTGTACCAAACGTGTTCTATATTAATAACACATCTGTTATTGTGTAACTGCAATATTAAAAGTAAAACATGTTCACTACAGTGAAAACTTACAGCTGCTATACAAAAATAATATCTAAAAGCTGTTAATTCCAAAAAACAAAACAAAATTTCCCTCACCGCTCACCTACAGACAACGCTGGTATTACAGGTTTTACAAACCCGGCGTTGGCCGCAGAAAAGTGAGCGGAGAGCAACATTTTGCTCCACATCTCACCTCAATACCAGGACAGCTTACGGTAGCGGTGAGCTGGCAAAACGTGCTCATGCACAATTTCCCCATAGGAATTAATGGGGGAGAGCCGGCTGAAAAAAGCCTAACACCTGCAAAAAAGCAGCCCCTAACACAGCCCCATTGATTCCTATGGTGAAATAAAATTTATGTCTACACCTAACACCCTACAATGAACCCCGAGTATAAACACCCCTACTCTTACACTTATTAAGCCCTAATCTGCTGCCCCCGACATCGCCGACGCCTGCATTATATTATTAACCCCTAATCTTCCGCTCCGGACACCGCCGTCACCTACATATATGTATTAACCCCTAATCTGCTGCCCCCAACATCACCGACACCTACATTTTATTTATTAACCCCTAATCTGCCGTCCCCAATGTTGCCGCAACCTACCTACACTTATTAACCCTTAATCTGCCGCCCCCAACATTGCCGCCACTATATTAAAGTTAACCCCCTAAATCTAAGTCTAACCCTAACCCTAACACCCCCCAAACTTAAATATAATTTAAATAAATCTAAATAAAATTACTACAATTAACTAAATTATTCCTATTTAAAACTAAATACCTATAAAATAAACCCTAAGATAGCTACAATATAACTAATAGTTACATTGTAGCTAGGTTAGGATTTATATTTGTTTTACAGGCAAGTTTGTATTTATTTTAACTAGGTAGAATAGTTATTAAATAGTTATTAACTATTTAATAACTACCTAGCTAAAATAAATACAAATATACCTGTAAAATAAAACCTAAGTTACAATTACATCTAACACTACACTATAATTAAATTAATTAATTCCCTAAATTAACTACAATTAAATACAATTAAATACAATTATCTAAAGTATGAAAAAAAATAAACACTAAATTACAGAAAATAATAAAATAATTACAAGTTTTTTAAACTAATTACACCTAATCTAATCCCCCTAATAAAATAAAAAAGCCCCCCAAAATAATAAAAAGCCCTACCCTATACTAAATTACAAATAGCCCTTAAAAGGGCCTTTTGCGGGGCATTGCCCCAAAGTAATCAGCTCTTTTACCTGTAAAAAAAAGTACAATACCCCCTCAACATAAAAACCCACCACCCACACAACCAACCCTACTCTAAAACCCACCCAATCCCCCCTTCATAAAACCTAACACTAACCCCTTGAAGATCACCCTACCTTGAGAAGTCTTCACCCAATAGGGCCGAAGTCCTCAACGAAGCCAGGGGAAGTGGTCCTCCAGACGGGCAGAAGTCTTTATCCAAGCCGGCCAGAAGAGGTCCTCCAGACGGGCAGAAATCTTCATCCAGGCGACATCTTCTATCTTCATCCATCCAGCGCGGAGCGGGTCCATCTTCAAGACATCCGACGCGGAGCATCCTCTTTGTTCTTCATCCGACGACTGAATGAAGGTTCCTTTAAATGACGTCATCCAAGATAGTATCCCTTCAATTCTGATTGGCTGATAGAATTCTATCAGCCAATTGGAATTAAGGTCGAAAAAATTCTATTGGCTGATGCAATCAGCCAATAGGATTGAACTAATAGGATTGAAGTTGTTGGGAGTGGCAGATTAGGGGTTAATAGGTTTAATATAGTGTTTGCGATGAGGGAGGGCCTTGGTTTAGGGGTTAAAAGGTAGTTTATGGGTGTTAGTCTTCTTTTTAACACTTTAGTTATGAGTTTTATGTAACAGTTTTGTTGCATAAAACTCATAACTACTGCTCTTGGATGGCGTTATGGATCTTGTCGTTATAGGGTGTAACGCAAGTTTTTTAGTCTGAACGGAAAACTTGTAATGGCTGCGCTATGAAAGTCCCATGAAAAAATGTAATTTTTACGTGTGCGTGACTGACGTTGCGTTACAGGCTAAAAGGTTTGTGGTACAGCTATACCAACAAGACTTGTAATGGCTGCGGTGCTATTTTAACGCTGAAATTACTATTTTTTCAGCGTTAAAAGACGAACGCACAACTCGTAATCTACCTGATATTTATTTAAATATTGAAAACACTTTACATACAAGTAATAGTAATTTACAGTGTAATACATATACATAACACATTGTATACATGTGCATAAAATACCCACATCCCTCAGCTTTTATAGGTTTCTTATCAAGGTTTTTTTTTATTAAAGGGACAGTCTACAATATAATTTTTATTGTTTTAAAAGATAGATAATCCCTTTATTACCCATTCCCCAGTTTTGCATAACCAACACAGTTATATAAAAGGATCAGTAAACACAATATGTTTGCATAATCAACAAATGCAAGATAACAAGACAATACAATAGTATTTACTCTGAATTTTAAATGAGTAGTAGATTTTTTTCTAACAAATTTCAAAGTTATGTATATTTCCACTCCCCCATACCATGTGATAGCAATTAGCCAATCACAAATGCATATACGTATAGTCTGTGAATTCTTGCACATGCTCAGTAGGAGCACGTGACTCAAAAAGTGTAAATATAAAAGACTGTGCACATTTTTTTAATGGAAGTAAATTGGAAAGTTGTTTAAAATTACATGCTGTATCTGAATCATGAAAATTTTATTTGACCTGAGTGCCCTTTTAATACACTTTTTACCTCTGTGATTACCTTGTATCTAAGAAACTTCAGACAGCTCCCTAATCACATGACATTTTATTTATTATCTATTGACTTGCATTTAGTACTGTGTTGTGCTAACTCTTAAATAACTCCTCGGGCATGAACACAATGTTATCTATATGGCCCACATGAACTAAAGCATGAGAGGTTTTCTTAAATTTAGAGGTTTAAATGTTATAAATTAATATAACAATGTTGGTTGTGCAAAGCTGGGGAATGGGTAGTAAAGGCGTTATCTATCTTTTTAAATAATAACAATTTTAGTGTAGACTGTTCCTTTAACAATGGTGATTTCATACATAGCCAATATATAGGTGTCCCATGTGAGATTCATGGGCATTCCATGAAAGTAATCTGTATTTTAATGGGAAAACACTACCAGGTATTTCAGGAGCCAGACAGATAGCTCAGCATGCTAAGGCACTGTGGCTGAGTTCTGTAGCAACCCAAGGGTTGCAGGTTCAATCCCCGGCTAGGTCCACTCAGCCTTTCATCCGTCAGAGCAGTTCCTTGAGACCCTTATGGGTGATTAGCCACACTTTACAAGAACCCATACCAGCCTTTCAGTGGCAAGATGTTTAATTGTAAGAAATGTACAGTGAAACTTAATTTACATTTCTATTATTTGAACTGTTACTACAAAAACCCTTTTTAGTATTAGTATTATGTAAAAGGAAGACATTCTTCTGAAAGCTTGACATCTTATAAATGTATAGTAATGTACAGTATTTGTATTATTTTTTCTATTTCAAATAAGAAAATAATATGATAAGAGATCAAAATAATGGGTTCAGATATACTTGTTAATTTTCTCATTATTAAAGCATTAAACTGGGCTTCTTTTGCAGTAACAATATTTTTCCATCCATGTTACAATCAAACTGGCAGATATGGTTTAAAATTAAGCTAGTCTGTTCTTTAGCCTTAGATCAAATGATATAAAATGAAATGTGACAGATGCTGAGAAACTTATGCCTGAAGGTGGATGTATACCAAATGTCACAATTTAAGCATTTGCATCAAATAAGCACATATTGTCCCATGCTGGCCTTATGCTAATGTAGTTAGACTATTTATTTTAAAAAAAAATCACTTAAGGCAGTGAACAACATTTGTTCTATTTAGCTCAAAATCCAAGTTCTCCTATTGAATTTTGACTTATGCAGTTATATTATTATTAATTATTATTATTATCGGTTATTTGTAGAGTGCCAACAGATTCTGCAGCGCTGTTATATTTAAGGATTATATCTGTGTTCTTATGTTTATTAGTCAGGGCTTGATTTACCTTACTTCTAAAATTCCAAATCTGGCTCCTAAATTATTAAAAACTTTGGAATAGATCCCAAATAAATGTATTATCAGGCATCTAAAAAAATTATAAAAGACTGTCAATATTCTAGATGGCTACTAAGATTCAAATAAATATGCTGACTCCCTCTGATAAGCAAAGGTTTCTTAGATGTCTCATATTACAACCCTAAAGATACATTCATTCTTCATGACCCAATATCTTATTTTCATCTTACTCAAGAGGGGCCAAAGATTCTAACTGAATTATAAGAGGCGAAGCTCTCTAGTTTGTAGAACATACATGTCTTGTCTACCTGCACACAAGCATATGGACTGCAATGTCTCTTCTGGAGAAATTATAGGCGCATAGGGAGGTGCATGCCATCAACTGCCTACATTACTTTATGGTTCTGTGGATCAGATAAAAATAAAACTGAAAAACTCAAATGATCTGAAAAAAATCAAATAACTATGATGGTAAATGATAATTATTTTTCATTATTACAGCATATTTTTTGTTGATTATAAGATTCCTAAGGAAAGAAAAGGCAAAGGCAATGATGTTGGATTAGTAGGGCTACATTACAAGTGGATTGCTAGATTACAAGTGGCTGGTTATTGCTACCGCAAGTTCACGGTAAACATATTAGCGCTTATAAAATTAAGCAGAGATCAGATCTCAGGTTAATTTTATAAATCTCCCCCAAATGCCCCAAACTTAAGTGTAATATATTTTATTAAAAAAATAACGATAATAGCAACTTTATTTTTAAATAAAATACCTGCAAAAAGCAGTTATATGGGACAATAGTTGGCAGGTGTGGGGTGTTAGAAAACAAAAAGTGTCTTTACATTGCAGTCTATGGAAAACTGTGTGTTCCCTGTAAATATATATGTTTATGCTTTTATACATATATATTTATGTGTTGAAATGTGTATATACACCTGTTAACACATAAATATAAAGTATATGTATATAGTCATATACATATATATTTACAATTTGCTGCCATCACTGTGTGACTTACCCCCTTCGCTGCTCTAGTTCTCATGCCGTCAGACACGAGGCTGCCATTGGAGCCAATGGAAGTGCCTTCTCAACTTTTTGTGCACTGGTGCGTGCACTGGTATTACTCAGTAGAGTGCAAATATTGCTCTCGCCAAAACAATATTTAGCGCTCCACTTGTAATCTGGCTCTTAAACAGTTATCTGGGTTAGCAGAATATGCTAGAACAGAATGTTCATTTACAGATAGAGAGGAAGAATTCAAAGGGTGAAAGTCAACAATGAAAAAGAGATGGAAAAAAAAAAATGAATTATGGGAAGACAGTTATTTCGTGTTAAAAGAAAACCGCTTCTGGGATTCTGGTCATTTCCTTAAAAAAGATATAAGATCTAACTATCTTTATAATACAGAACCCAATTATTTTGCATTTTATTCTGAAAATAAAGCAAGAACAGAACAAGATACAGGGGCATATTTATAAAGCTCCGTATGGAGCTTGATGTCCCCGTTTCCGTGCGAGCCTTCAGGTTCGCCATAAACAGAAGTTATGAAGCAGCGGTCTAAAGACGGCTGCTCCATAACCGCGGACAGAAATCAATTTGATCGAATACGATCTGGTTGATTGACACCCCCTGCTAGCAGCCGACTTCGTATCATGTCCGCTCGCACATTGATAAATATGCCCCATTGACTGTTAAGAAGTAAACACTGATAATAAAAAGACAAATACTAATCTTTACGAGCAATGATGGCCTACTTATTAACACATGGGCGCAAACTTAAAAGGGACATGAAGCACAGACATTTTCTTTCATGATTCAGATAGTGCATACAATTTTAAACTAATTTCCAATGTATTTCTTTTATGTAATTTGCTTTGTTCTCTTGGTATCCTTTAATGAGAAGCATACATATGTAGGCTCAGGAGCTTGGAGTTAGCTGCTGATTGGTGGCTGCACACACACACATATATATATATATATATATATATATATACAGTATATTTATTATCATTGGCTTAATAATATGCTCAGCTAGCTCCCAGAAGTGCATTGTTGCCCCTTTAATAAAGAATACAACGAGAATGAAGCAAAACTGATAATAGAAGTAAATTGGAAAGTTGTTGTATGCTCTATCTAAATGAGGACATAAAATTGTTGGGTTTCATTACCCTTTAAGGGTTGCACATAAATGTAGGGCTATTAAACAATTAAGTAATATATACTGTTTAGTGGAACAGATGCAGATTTAGGTAAGTTGCTGGGTACCCTCAGTCTGCTGTTCTTCCCTCCAGAGTGCTTTTCTTAGTTGTGGTCATCCCAAGGCACACAATTTTAGTCTCGCGTTTTCCTGGGCTGACAAACACGTTGGCACAGATTGTTAGTTCGGCTTTTCCCCTGGGGTTGCATGTAGCATGGGCCATCCGCATTTCACAATTTTAGTCTCGCGTTTTCCTGGGCTGACAAACACGTTGGCACAGATTGTTAGTTCGGCTTTTCCCCTGGGGTTGCATGTAGCATGGGCCATCCGCATTTTAGAGTTTTCAGTGAGACCTCTAGAACTTGTGAATTCCTGTATTAAAGTTAGAGTCAATACATTAAAAGTTATAGTTTCATGATAAAGTAAAGCATGAAATTTAAAACATTTTTTTCAAAATGCTGACATTATCAAAATGTGTACATTCTTTTTTTTTTTTTTTTATTTGTTATTTTTATTAAAGATTTTAACAATAACAATTTTCACTGGTCATCAATATTACAAAGCTGTCATATGCAATTCAACAATATTTTGTAGGTAATGTCCATTGTACCAGCCTTCTTCTCTTACCCCCTCCCGTCCTGGGCAAACTTGAGTCTGATACCCATGTCTAGGTTCTTGCCATGGGCCTTTCTTGGGAGCTGGGTAGATAGGGTAATCTTCTGCTTCACTGAATCGAGAATTGTAAGACCAGGAGGGGGGGTAGTATTTTAACTAATAAACCAGGGGGTTAAAGTTCAACTGTTGGTTCTGCAAACATTTGAATTCACTAAATTACTTTAAACATTGTTTGTCTCTGCAAGGTGAGTTAAAGTCTGGTGCATCTCCTAGCCTACACAGGGTATGTAAGTGTGGTGTCAAGTCGTTGGTCTATTTAGTCGCATCCGGTGGTATCTAGGGGTTTATAGCTTATTGTCTCTTATACGGGGAGAGTCTGGGAATAATCTTACTGTTTATGTGTTGGTAATGTTGTGTAAGGATTCTTGCCAAATGAACTTAGCGTTTAGGAAAGTGTCCATCTTATTGCGGCAGAGATAGCCATATTGCTCTAGCGAAAGCTGCTCTTCCACTTCCTCTAGCCACATCTGTTTAGAGATATACGTAGATTTTTTCCAGTGGCGAGCTATTAATTTCCTAGCACTATTGAGGCCTATCTGTAGTATTAGGAGTCTAAGGCGGCAAGTTAATTTGGGTAGGTCGTTCAACAGGGCTATGTCTGGACTTAGTGTGAGATCGGGGGAGATACTCTGTCTAAAATGTGATTCCACTGAGTTCCAAAGTGGGCAAATTCTAGGGCATTGCCACCACATGTGTAATAGATTGCCGCGTCTACCACAGCCCCTCCAGCATGTGTCTGGTGTATTTGGGTATATACTGTTTAGCCGTGATGGGGTTAGGTACCAGCGGAGAAGGATTTTAAAATTGAGTTCTAATATTACTGCTGATGTCGAGGATTTCCTAACCGAGCTAAAGATGTTGACCCACCTATCATGGTCTATGTGGGTTGCCAAATCCATGTTCCATTTGGTGGTAAAGGGAGGTGTACATTCTTTTTATATGCACAGTTGCACACTTTCTCTAGCTTCTACGAGCATGTGCAAAAGTGCACAATATATATGTATATGCATTTTGTGATTGGCTGATGGCTGTCACATGATACAGGGGGAGGGAAAATTGGATTAACATTCAAATTTGCCATAAAATATTCTACTATTCATTTCACATTATTACATTGTATTACATTGTATTTTTATTGGTCAGTTATTAAATTCTACTGTATTTAGTGGTCTTTTAGGTAAATGCATAAGTACCCATAGATAGTGGGTTTTCATAGCCTTTTAGCAGTCCAACACAGAAGCAAAAAAGAAAAAAGAAAACAGTCAATTAAAAAGCAGAACAAAAAATCTATAGGTTGTATTTTCTATACTCCCCTCTGATAAGCGTTAAGAAGATACAGCATCAATAGTCTTTAAGTTGATGTAACATGTTAGGCATTCTATGTAAATTGTTGTTATTGTGGACTAGGGAACTACCATGGCATTGAACTAGGAACATGTCCATGCTGGGTTTAAATTTTTTTTACTACAGGCCCAGGAACACATCAATCAGTTGCTGGACCTATGAAGAGACCATTCTACATACAGCTGAAGTTTTAATATTCTCTGCTTTGTTGACCACTACAATTTTGTATAATTTACTAATATGTGATTGTGCAGAACATGTTATTTGGCCGTTCTACAATGGTTTTGTAATATTCTAATTACAAATAAAGAACAAAAATAAACATATATGTAAACAAATGATGTATCTTAATACAATGGTCAGTTCTTAATACAATGGTCAGTTCTTTTTTTTAAAATATAAATTGCTTTGAGAAATATATATTTTTAATGGAGCAAAAAATAATGTGAAAAGTGCTTTCCTGTGGATCTGAATTGGGTTTGTGGGGGACTCCTCGTTAAGTATCTGAGGAGGTTGATGGTACAAAGTCATTTGAAAACTGAGAGCTTGCTTCCATTGAGCTGTAATTCCGTTTGAGTGCACTCGCAAACCAATAAATATGCTGTCGGAAGCAATATCGTTTAACGACTGCTTCCAACGGCCCATTATAACCAATTTCGCCAACCGGACTCCGGCTGCAGAAAACATTATCGTGTCCCATACAAAGTATAGCAAGCCGCTAATCTTTAAATAATACCCACTTTCCAATGCCCGTAAATACACTGTTGAAGGCTGCTGATACATTAACAAAAGCTCAACTAGGTGTAAAACAGGAAAAAGGTGCTCTTTGAGACCCTTTTCCCATTTAAATCAAACCAGACACGTCAAAACCCCTCTATCCTCAATCCCTACACATCGCAACTTATAATAAATGTATTAACCTCTAAACCGCCATGCCCCCACAGCACAATCTAGCTATTTAAACTATTAACCCCTAAACCGCCATGCTCCCATATCGCAAAGTATCTATTTAAACTATTAACCCCTAATCCGCAATTTCCCCACAACGCAAACTATCTATTTAAAGGGACACTGAACCCAATTTTTTTCTTTCATGATTCAGATAGAGCATGCAATTTTAAGCAACTTTCTAATTTACTCCTATTATCATTTTTTTCTTCGTCCACTTGCTATCTTTATTTGAAAAAGAAGGCATTTAAGCTTTTTTGGTTCACTTTTTTATTGGTGGATGAATATATCCACCAATCAGCAAGGACAACCCAGGTTGTTCACCAAAAATAGGCCGGCATCTAAACTTACATTCTTGCATTTCAAATAAACATACCAAGAAAATGAAGAATATGTGATAATAGGAGTAAATTAGAAAGTTGCTTAAAATGTCATGCTCTATCTGAATCACAAAAGAAATCATTTGGGTTCACTTTCCCTTTAAAAATAAATTTAAAAAACCCTACCTCTAACCCCCAGATATGTACTCACGGTTCCTGAAATCTTCTTCCAAGATTTTTAAAGGTAAAAGAGCTATTTAACTTAGGGCAATGCCCTACAAAAGGCCCCTTTAAGGGCTATTGGTAATTTAGTATTAGATTAGGGGGTGTTTTTATTTTGGGGGGCTTTTTTTATTTTCATAGGGATTAGGTTTACATTTTTTAATTTTGATAATTTTGTTTATTATTTTATGTAATGTTAGACTTTTTTATTTTCTGTAATTTTAGCTTATTTTAAACTTAGTTTTTTATTTTTAAAGAAATGTTAGGATTTTTATTTTAATTGTAATTTAGGATTATTTAAATTTATGTAATGGGGTTAATTTAGGGGGTGTTAGGTTTGGGTTGGCTTAATAATTAGTTATTTGCATTGTGGAGTTTGGTAGTTTAGGGGTTAATAGATTTATTAGGTTAATTTTGATGTGGGTTGATGGCGGATTAGGGGTTAATAGTTTAAATAGGTAGTTTGTGTTGTGGGGGCATTGCGGATTAGGGTTTAATAGTTTCAATAGCTAGATTACGTTGTGGGGCATTGCGGATTAGGGGTTAATAGTTTAAATAGATAGATTGCTTTGTGGGGTAATGGCGGATTAGGGGTTAATACATTTGTTATTGCAGTGGGAGGGTTACGATTAAGAGGTAGATATCGCGCATGCGTTAGGTGTTTGATTTTATTCTAACAGCGAGCGACAGGTAAAATATATACGGCGCCGCACTTGTATGTGGTGCCGTATATGCGATTAAGTGTAGTGTAAGGTCAGGTTACCATAGTAACCTATTAATGTTTTAGAAATCCGGCATCGAGTGGAAGCGTTAACACAACACAACGCTAACTTACATCTACACGAAAAGAGCGACCGCTTGCAAAGTGGAAACCTTTTCAATGGAAACCTGGTACTAAAATGGAGCAGTAATGTCGGCCGCTTCGGTAGCTTACAGATCCATTTTTAACGGCTCAATGGAAGCGAGCTCTGAGAAGGCTTTGCATTTGAAAACAGTTTATCACAATGTGTAATTTAGTGCAAAAAGCTTTTGAGAAGTTATATTCCTAAACTGAAATCAATGGCAAATAAAAAGTTTTAATCTATACATATGATTGCATATGATTGTGTTGTCAAGGGGAGACATTGTTAGAGCTAAAATAATAGTTTATGCTGTAAACATACAATTGTAAATGGACTAAACAAAACAAAAAAAAAGATAGCAGCTGCACGTATATATTATAAATTGTACTTACTGCACTTGCAGTAGTATAAAAATGTAAATAAAGTCTTTTAGACTTTATCATTCTTTATGTTTAAATGTATCATAGAAAAAGTGCAGCACTTCCTTTCACAATACATTTTCCTGAAAAACATACATGCCTCATAGCCGCTGACAGCCACCAAGTTTAACTCACTAGAATTTGGTTATAAACAGTTGCTAGAAATGTGAAGGGTAACTTTATATTACAAATCTCAATTAGAAATGATGTTGGAAGGATACCATTGCGTTTCTACAAATATTTAATTTCAGCTGTTAGACAGAAGGTGGCAGCACAGGGCAAGAAACAAATGCAGATAGCTTGCTGTCAAGTAGATTTTAGTAAATAACTCAAGTACTGGAAGAAATGTTTTGTTTTAGAAAATACTGTTTTTTGTCTGCAAAGAAACATTACATTTGTAAGAAATATTAAGCAAAAGTTACGTTTCATATTAAGGAGAGTTATTTTTCCAATAGTTTGGATTTGCATAGGAATAGTTTAGATTTTGTGATGGTTGCTGGTTGTAAAGTACTTAGAGGAAGCAAATAGAATTAATTAGATGTAAAGGAAATATTTTGTGATGGGGGCACCTTTATTAAGGTGAGGCCATGTTATGTTTAGCAATGGTAGAGATCTGGCAACTTGGTCAGTTATTACATCTTAAGGTTATAGATAGAATTGATTGCAGTGGAATAAGATTGTGGTTAGGATTAATTGTCATGAGGTTGAGCTCCTGTTAGGTTTAATGGACAAAACACCAGTACCTGAGCCAGAAGTTGTGTAATCTAATCTTAGTGACTAGCCATAAGGGAAACATATTATTTAATAACCCACACATATCTTACTGTCATTACATAATAGTGATCTGTGTGTGATTTAGGGCTAGATTACGAGTGCATCCCGCTCATGCCTCAAATTCACTAAACGGAGGCTTATTGCACACGTTGGGTAGCACGCGTCTTAAAAGTTGAAAATAAAATGTTTTTTCTTGTGCACTAGCCGAACTGCGAATATCGGTTAACGTATTCCCCCATAGACTTCAATGGAGCGCGAAAAGTGAAAAAATAAATAAGAAAATAACATCCTCACTTGCATGCAAACCTGATCGCTTTTACTCAAGTGCGCTAATCCAACATAAAATATGAATATTTCACATGCCAATGTTCTTCGCATATAAGATTATGTTCTATTTATTTATGAACAAAAACATTTGCTAAACAACATTATAAACCTAATAAAATAATCACACAACACAGACTTTACTTGCATTTTTCTGCAAACAGTTATTTCTATGCATTCCAATCTGGACTGATATATAGACAGGAAGATCTTGTTCATTTGCAAGCTGCTCGAAAGCTCAGGTCTGGTTAAACTGATTAATTTCAGCTTGCTTGGCTTGCATATCTTTGCTGCAACACAAGCGGACAGCTCCACCTACTGGCTATTTTAATTGATTCTCAATGCTTTTCAATAGCAGCATTGTAAACCTAGGGCCACCTGTATGTATATATATATATATATATATATATATATATATATATATATATATATATATATAGAGAGAGAGAGAGAGAGAAGTGCACTCACAGGAATGAACAACTGGCTCAATACCATTTTTAGCCTGTTCTATGTTCTATGGTGATATGCCACCTGGGTGCAGCTTTTTAGCCCAGTAATGCTTTTCACAGAGTAGAACTTTCCTGTAGTATATCAGTCTGATCCACCAATTACGGTCAGTCCAGCGCTGAAATACCAGGCAATTCCTCTCTGAATAAGGTACATAGCAACCCCAGATGATCGTTTCGTCCTTCATTGGGCCTCGTCAGTGAAGTGTAGCCATATTCCTCTAAGTACACTGAGCAAGCACTCACAGGAATGAACAACTGGCTCAATACCATTTTTAACCTGTTCTATGGTGATTTGCCACCTGGGTGCAGCTTTTTAGCCCAGTAATGCTTTTCACAGAGTAGAACTTTCCTGTAGTATATCAGTCTGATCCAGCCTATTACAGTCAGTCCAGAGTCAAAATACCAGGCAATTCCTCTCTGAAGAAGGAACATAGCAACCCCAAGTGCAACTGTCCAATGTACATATGTGCATGTGTATTTATATATATATATATATATATATATATATATATATATATATATATATATATATATATATACTGTATATATATATTATTTTTTTTCAGGGTTTATACTTCCATTCAAGCTACTTAGGGTTAAATTAGAGGCATGTGAGCAGTTGATGATGTCATAATTCTGTAATTTAATCACATGACCCATTACATCTATTTGGATTGGTTTCCCTGTGTTTGTGTGATGTATAAATTGCTTGCATTTGTCATTTTGTGTTAGCTTGAGAAAGGGGCAAGTTGCCCCGAAACGTTTATCTTTCAATAAAGGTGTCCCATTTGGGAGTGCTACCTTCTACTGTGTTCTTTGGATTCATACATTGGCCTTTATTTTGGGGGAGGCCCTGAAGGTTTGAGCACCCACTTTCTATTACCTAAAAAAGAAGAAGTCAGCTGCCAGTGTTTGGCTTTTGTGCAGGAGTGCTAATCTATGTACTGTTTCTATATATATATATATATATATATATATATATATATATATATATATATTACCCCATTGTGGATTATAACATCGCTTACAACCAAGTTTGCTTATTGTTTGTGGGATTTACCTTTCTATCATGTCAAGTGAAACCGGCATGTTTGCTTACACGGAGGAGGAAGCAGCACAAATTGCTACCCTCACAGTGGGACCCAGAGAGTTCCTAACAGCCCCTGATAAGGAGATACAAAAAAGAGAATTTGAGCGACTTATGAAAAGGCAGGTTAACCTCCAATTACACTCCTCCACCATGGCAGAGTACTACCGTGTCAAAAGGATACCGAGAGGAATGCGATCCCCCCTCCAGCCAACCTTCTTTTCAGACAACCCGGAGTTCTGCAACAAGTATCAGCAGATCCTGAATAAAAGCTTGATGGACATTATGATTCTCAATATAGAATTTTCTAATCTAGAGCTTAACACCCTGGGATCTGAAATAGCGGCACAACAGGATAAACTCTGGGAGACCGCAGGTGAAGAAGAATATGAGAAAGCTGTACACGATATTAAGGAAGCGACCGGAACCTTCAATCAGGAAGTGGATGTGAGCAAGCACCGGAAGTTCCGGAGCGATGAGCAGGATTACACGACCGGAAGTGTATACCGCTGGAATCGAGGCAGGAGACGACTGGGTAACACATATCCCCGCTGGCCTTATACAGGTTCCAGATGGAATGCCAGCACAGACAGGGGATCCTCCACAGGGTCTGATAATGCTGGCGTGAGTCAAGGTACGGATGCTACATCCACGTCCTTTTTTTTATAAGGAGGCTCAGCAACTGCAAGAGGCAACGCCGGTGGACCCAGAGGAGCAGAAGGAGGTGGAGGGATGGGCACGAGAGCATGGACCAACCAGAGGAGGAGGAGGTAAATATAGTTAACCTGTCTATGAAAGAACTTTCTGCTGATGAGATATCTTTGCTAAGTAAGGGGTTATCCTTTTGCCCCACTGAATATCTGGATACATTTCCTACACTGGTCGATCTCATCTGTTTCTTCAGGTTACTTAGGCTTAAGGCCTTTTTCAACAACCCAGATAGGGCATTTACATATACCTCTGAAGAAAATACCAACACTTTATTTGATATGGGAAATTTGGGGTTACGCAAGAGTCAGTTTAATCCCCCTACTGACAATCCAGCAGTAGAGACTTTCATCACACCGGTGGAGAGTGAGTTTAAAATCCTTTCTTATAAGGATAAAAATAGTGGCAATATGAATCTTTCTCACAGGGAACAACAAGCCCTTAAACTTCTCCAGGAGGACAAAAATATCACCATTAAGCAAGCCGATAAGGACGGAGCACTTGTCATTATGGATACTAGTAAATACAGGGCTGAGGTCCATCGACAACTCAATGATGGTGCCACTTATGAGAAATTACAAAGGGATCCCTCTAGGAAAATTATGAGAGTGCTGAAAACACAATTAATAAAGGATTACAGAGGGACATTACTAGCCATAAGTTAGCTGAATTCTTATTACCCTCACACCCTGTAACTCCGGTGTTTTACGTAATGCCCAAAATTCATAAGAGCCTGGTGGATCCTCCAAGATGGCCCATTGTGGCTGATATTGAGTACTTGTTGAGTCCCACTGCCCAGTTTTTGGACAAGATTCTGTCTCCATTAGTGACAAAGGGAAAGTCCTTCGTCAAGGATACCATGGACTTTATTGATAAGATCCAACAATATGATAATTTGGAGGATGTACTGTTGTCCACCTGGGATGTGACGTCCCTGTATACTGTCATCCCCCACATTGTGGGAGCTGACAGTATACGGGGTGCCCTTGCCCAGATTGGGGAATATAATGATGTTCAATGTAATTTCCTGATTGAGTTGTTAGAGCTTGTGCTTAACAATAATTTCTTCATGTTTGAGAATAATTTCTTTCTGCAGAAGAACGGCACGGTGATGGGGTCCAACGTGGCCCCATCCTATGCCTGTTTAGTGATGGATGTGATTGAGGAGAAAATTGTGTATCCTCATCGTCTACAAGGAATTCTGTCTGGAGTGGTTCCGCTACATAGATGACTTGTTCATCTTGTGGCGGGACACCCCAGAAGCATTAATGCAGCTCAGGGAGGATATTGAGAGGGATGTCCCCTTCCTTAGATTTAGCTGTAAAATTGATACTAAACGGATTGAGTTCCTTGACACGTTAGTGTACAAGAATGATAAGAAATTAGAGACGGATTTGTACACAAAGCCCACAGATCGCAACATTTTGTTGCACAGGGATAGTTTTCACCCACCTAGAGTATTTCAAAGTGTCCTGAAATCACAGCTGATTTGGGTAAATAGGATTGTCTCCAATGTTGAGAGGAGACAGGAGAGATCAGAGCAGATGTTCAAGAAATTTGTCAAGAGGGGGTATAAAAAACAGGAACTTGATCGAATACAGGAGAGTCTCAGTGAGAGTAATGGCAGACGGAAGGAACAACATCCAAATAGGATGCCATTTGTTACCACCTTTAGTACTATGAGTGATCAGGTACATGAAATTCTCAAGAGGAATTGGTATGTTTTAAGGGAGGCCTGTCCAAATATTAAGGAGTTTGAGCATGTCCCCCGTGCTGCCTATAGGAAAAGAAACACTACTGGCAGGAGATTGGTATGGGCCTGTCAGACAGAAAGTACTGGTGGTATTATACAACGCTTCTTGGGTAAACCCCAGAGTGATACATGTCCATGTTTGGGGTGTGCACAGTGTAATAGTGTTATTAAAGGTGGTGAGATTTCACCCCCCCCCCCCACACTGGGAAGAGGTATAAAATACCTGGCTATTACACGTGCAATTCCACATAGGTAGTGTATGCACTTAAATGCCCCTGTGG
This sequence comes from Bombina bombina, assembly GCF_027579735.1. Classification (NCBI taxonomy): domain Eukaryota; kingdom Metazoa; phylum Chordata; class Amphibia; order Anura; family Bombinatoridae; genus Bombina; species Bombina bombina. The sequence continues at coordinate 859,781,396 of NC_069501.1, forward strand.
TTTACTGTACATAGGGGAAACTACCCAAAAGGTCAAGGATCATGTGTGTCAACACAAATCCAATATTAGAAATGATAAAAAGACCAATCTCCCCGTTCCATCTCATTTTCTAGAAAAAGGCCATCAGGCCAATAAGCTTAGATTCATGGTCATTGATCATGCTAAAAAGAGACTTAGGGGAGGTGATAGGATTAGGGACCTTCTATATAGAAAAGCTAAATTGATATGGCTCTTAGACACCATGGCCCCTACTGGATTTAATAGAGAGTTTTTAGTTAGATTTTCCTTCAAAAGTGCTACTGTCCAATATATACATATGTGTATGTGTATTTATATATATATATATATATATATATATATATATATATATATATATATATATATATATACATACACAGTATATATATATATATATATATATATATATATATATATATATAGTAATAGGTGATCCCCAGAAGAGAGGACAAAAGACAGCTAAAGATCATCCACGGCTGGTTCAAAAAAGGTGTTTATTCAAGCAAGGTGCTAGTACATAAGGTGAGAGCAAAGCCTTAACACCTGACGCGTTTCGCGCATGCGTACATGCGCTTCATCAGAGGTGATATGTTCAAGGTGTGCATTGACCTATATGTAGCAAAGGGACCAATCATGTTATCGGTTCAATTAAGAACTATTGTCTACACCTATGAGTAAGGTAGCTGAACCCTTTGCTGCAGATTGGTCATAAAATTTTGTTCCTTTAAATACTAAGTAAATAACACAGTAAATAGTTATACAAATCTACTAGTACAATTGTTAATATATATACATATATAAACTATTCATTCTAAGCCTATGTGAACTAAATTCTAATAGCCAATTTAAATAAAAAATATATATAAATAAAATAAAAATAAAAAGTATTACATAAAAAAATTATTAACAATCACATTATTCTTCAATTAGGCAATAATATGCAAGAATAGCTTAGAAAGTAGATATGGAGATTTTTCCAGAGATGCAGACATATCGATAGTGGTATCAATTACTATAAATCTGTCACCATCGATGCATATGTGAGAAAATCAACTATCTAAATTAAGAATGGACAAACCATCACATTAACATAAACAACATGTTGAAATACAAATGAAATTCATAAGGGAACAGAAATTCTATTAAAATAAACATGAATATAATAATAAGAAAACATAAATATTATAATAAAAAATTATAATGGAACACACACAGTTAATTTCGGATGTGCTAAGTTAATTGTTCACTGTTTAAGTTAGTGCATCCAAAGAATTATTAAGATTTTTTTCATTCATTTCTTTTCTTTGTGGGACCTGAACTGTGTTAGTAAGCTTTAGGGGGAAAAAAGGGTTTTTCTCTTGTGTTGTTTTATTTTAAATTATGTTGTAAATTATACTATTCAACAAATAAATCAACATCCATCCTTTTATTAATTCCTTCTGGTACTCTAGTATGTAATTTTATGATCCAAAAGATCTCTTTCTTTCTTAAGCATTTTTCCCTATTGCCACCCCTAGGGTGTTTTTTAATAATATCAATACCTATGAAAGAGAAATATTTTTGTCCTATACCATGTAATCTAAAATGCTTAGCTACCGGCGTTTTAGGTTCTTTCTCATCTAGAGAGCGTAAATGTTCACGAATTCTTTCTTTTAATGGGCGGGTAGTTATACCAATATATTGACAGGAGCAAAATAGGCAATTGATGAGGTAGATCACATATTGTGAATTACAGTCAATTCTATCTCGAATGTGGAACACTTGTTTTGTAATATTGGAAGAGAAAGTATCTGTTACAGTGATACATGTGCATCCTTTGCAAGGTACATGACCACATTTAAAACACCCTGGTTTTGGACTAAGCCAGTGTGCACCTATTGTTTCTTTGTCTGTAAACTGTTTACTAGTTATTTCTCTTATGGTTGGTGCTCTTCGTGCTATACATTTTATTCCTGATGTTAGGATGTTGTTAAGTGCTTCATCACCTTTTAGAATTGATAGGTTCTGTCTGACTATCTTACAAATTTGGTTATATTGTCTACTAAATTGTGTAATAAACAAAAGGTTTTGATTTGGTGATATTAATTTATCAATTTTTCCCAATTTCTTAGAGCCTCCTTTAAGTAATTCTTGTCTATTTAAATCTGCCACTTGTTTCTCCAATTTAAGTAGCAGATTCCTATGATATCCTCTATCTGTCAATCTATTTGTTAACTCTCTTGCTTGTGTGAAATAATCTGCCAGTTCTGTACAATTCCTTCTTAAGCGAAGGTATTGTGCTTTAGGAATGCCTCTTTTTAAATGATTGAGATGGCAAGAATCAGCTCTCAGTATCGTATTCCTAGCCAATGGCTTGCGGTAGGTGCATGTGGAGATTGTGTTATCTTTGGCTCTCAAACTTAAATCTAGGAAATCAATAGACTGTTTATGTATCTGTGCTGTAAAGGTCAAATTATATTCATTATTATTCATAAAGTCTACAAAATTATCAGCTGTACAGTCATCCCCAGTGTCCCATATGACTATAATATCGTCTATAAAACGGCCATATATTATGACATTGTTCTTATATGGAAACTGGTCTGAAAAGATCATATTTAATTCCAGCCACCCCATATATATATTTGCTAGCGCGGGGGCAAATTTAGCCCCCATCGCTGTACCTCGTCTTTGTAAATAATAAGTGCCTTGAAAGATGAAAAAATTATGCTGTAAAAGAAATTCTGTTATTTGGACAATAAATGATATAAATTCGTTGCTATAGTCTGATTATCTTCGTAACATAAAATCTACAGCCTCCAGTCCTTTTGAATGAGGGATGTTGGAATAGAGGGCCGTGACATCAATGGTGGCCCATACATAAGATTCTTTCCAAGTTATATCACTTATCTGTGTCAGTAAGTGTGTACTGTCCCTGATGTACCCTGGTAGGGCCAGCATGATAGGTTGTAGTATGTGGTCCAGCCAGCCACCCAATCCTTCACACAATGATCCATTACTGGCCACAATGGGTCGTCCAGGTGGATTCTTGAGACCCTTGTGTATCTTGGGTGCAATGCGAAAGTATGGGGTGGTTGGCTGTTCCACATATAGATAATCAGTTAGTTCTTTATCCATGAAGTTATGTTCAATAGCATAGTCTAATAAGTGACTAAGTTTGTTTTTGAAGGAGGTGGTGGGATTGAACGTAAGTTTAGTGTATAACATACAGTCTTTTAATTGGTTCTCAACTTCACCAATATAATCAATTTTGTTCAATACCACCACTGCCCCTCCTTTATCTGCCTGGACTATCACCACACTGTCATTTTTCTGAAGTCTAGTCAATGCCTGTCTTTGTTGTCGAGTAAGATTATCTCTAGATATATCTAAGGGATTTTTTTCAATTGTATTTGATAAGTCAGTCAATTCTCTCTCTACCACTCTCTGATAAAGGTCCAATAGTTGGTGTCTAGAATTTACTGGATAAAAATAAGAACTATTCTTATATGTGAAAGATGTGCAATTATTCGTTAATGTGTCAGTGGATCTAGTGGATTCCTGTTGTAAGGAAATTAGATTAGTAAGATCTACCAGATCAGTGTATTTCAGTCCTACTGAACTATGCTTACTAGAAGCTTGTGTGTTATCAAGTGAGTGCTCAACTGGGATATCTTTAAAGTGTTTTTTCAAAACTATCTTACGGACAAATCTATTGATATCAATAAGTGTATTTACAAGATCAAAATTATGTGCTGGTGCATATGATAAGCCTTTATTTAGCAAATTACATTCTATATCGGACAATTTGTAATCAGAGAGGTTAATGACTGCTACTTCTTTATATTTTTTCTGACCCTGCTGGGGTAACAGAAGGTTGGTTCTGTTTCGTCCATATCTATTGTTTCTTTTGTTTTCTTAGGTGTGCTAGTCTGGCTAGGTTGCTTCACTAAAGTTTTTAGTTCTTTTCTACTGGTGCTCGGATTTAAGCTGGTCTTATCTGATTCGATTAAACCTTGTGATTGTTCACCTTCAGTAGACTGTGCACTCGTATCCTGGTAATCTGTGTCTATGCTAGAGAAAGTCACATGTTTATTTTTATTTCTTTCTGTCTTATTTCTATTTCCTTTTTTGTTTCTATTTTTTTCTTTATTTTTCTTTGTGGATGGCCAACTTTGTCTAGTGGGCTTATGTTGTTGCCATGAATATACTATATTAAGTTCATAGTCCTTGACATCTCTCTGATATTTCTGTACCTTCCTTTCGGATAGTGTTGTGTCTAGAGTGTCTATTGTTTCAGTGAGCTGTTTGCTATAATCTATGTGTTTTTGGGTGGTCTCATATGGTTTAAGTGTTTCAATTGCATTATTGATTTCTATAAGGACTTGATCTCTTTCCTCTTTTTTATGACATAATAGTTGTTTCATTAATATTATGGAACAATTAGTTAAATTCTCATTCCATTCCTCCATAAATTTGGGGTTATTAAGTGCAAAAGAGGGATATTTCTTCATTCGTAAGCCCCTAGGTACCTTGTGCTCAGATATATAGAGTTCTAAGAACTCTATGTCCCACCACAAATTGGTTTCTCTAAATCTTAATAATTCTAATTTGGAAAATACATTAGCAATATCATCCTCATCAACCAAAACAAGCGCTTGGCTATCACCTTTTAGTGCATTTTCCATGATGCGTTTTCTTTTTGTTTCATTTATAACCCCTGTGGGTGTTTTTGTTGCCATTATGGAAAATGTACCAATGGATGTTAAAATATAAATTATATATAATCTATTAAAGAACCAGTGGAACCCTTAATATTTATAGATGCAGAGACAAAAATAAAAGTATCTAGAACAAAAGAGGATTATTTGCAGGTATAAATAGTGAGGGATCTTACAACAGTGTGTGTAAAGACAAAGTATATATCTAAACAATGTTACAGTACTTCGTAGTTAGCATTTCCCATAGTTGCAAATCACGGTTTGCTATACTTGCACAATTGTGGAAGTTCAAATGGTGTAGTCCACAATTACATTGATATGGAATGTTCCAAGTATATTCCCAGTATATCCTTAAGTATAGCGCTATATCTATATGTATAGCAAGCGCTTATGGAAGTTCCTGACGGCAAGAAACAAGCTGTGGGAAAATAAGCTGTAAATGTAAACGTCCCTCCGGACCCTTAGAGCCAATGTACAATTGGGATGTACACAGTAGAAATAAAAAGTACCTCCAAAATGGGTGGACCAGGAAATTTAATTACCAATGTAATGGTTTCAGGCAGCGTCCTCCGAAGATCCTCGATAGGCAAGAGCCCCCAAGTTCCGACGGAGGGAGGTGGCTGTATCCTCGTTTCCACTTGTCCTCATACGACCAAGGCTCTGACGTCAGAGTAGTGTGCCGTGTCGCACAGGAGGTCCGCTGTAAGCATGAGGGGAACGTGCAGCGTCGCACGGCAGATTCCTCCGGACAAACCAGGTGTCGCTCAGGAGGTCCGCTGTAGGCGTGAGGAGGACGTACAGCGTCGTACGGCAAATTCCTCGGGACAAACCAGGTGTCCACTGGGTCCTAAGTCACCGGTTCTTCAGGTCTGGATATGGGTTCCGGGTGATAGACAGCCAAAGCGGTATCTCATCCGCTAAATGTAGTAATAGGTGATCCCCAGAAGAGAGGACAAAAGACGGCTAAAGATCATCCACGGCTGGTTCAAAAAAGGTGTTTATTCAAGCAAGGTGCTAGTACATAAGGTGAGAGCAAAGCCTTAACACCTGACGCGTTTCGCGCATGCGTACATGCGCTTCATCAGAGGTGATATGTTCACCTCAAGATTTTCCTTCAAAAGTGCTACTGTCCAATATATACATATGTGTATGTGTATTTATATATATATATATATATATATATATACATACACAGTATATATATATATATATATATATATATATATATATAATTTTTTCAGGGTTTATACTTTCCATTCAGACTACTTAGGGTTAATTTAGAGGCTTGTGAGCAGTTGATGATGTCATAATTCTGTAATTTAATCACATGACCCATTGCATCTGTTTGGATTGGTTTCCCTGTGTTTGTGTGATGTATAAATTGCTTGCATTTGTCATTTTGTGTTAGCTTGAGAAAGGGGCAAGTTGCCCTGAAACGTTGCTCTTTAAATAAAGGTGTCCCATTTGGGAGTGCTAACTTCTACTGTGTTCTTTGGATAGCAACCCCAGATGATCATTTCAGCCTTCATTGGGCCTCATCAGTGAGGTGTAACAATATTCCTCTAAGCACACTGAGCAAGGAGTCCACGTCTGGTTGCCCCTTTTTTCCATAGGGAGACTAAATACATACAGAAAGAAGTGAACTCATAGGAACAAACAAATGGCTCAATACCATTGTTAGCCTGTTCTTTGGCGATTTACTATCAAGGTGCAGCTTTTAGCCCAATAATGCTTTTCACAGAGTAGAACTTTCATGTAGTATATCATCCTGATCCTGCCTATTACGGACAGTCCAGCACCGAAATACCAGGCAATTTCTCTCTGAACAAGGAACATAGCAACCCCAGACGATCGTTTCAGCCTTCATTGGGCCTTGTCAGTGAGGTGTAGCCATATTCTTCTAAGCACACTGAGCAATGGGTCCACGCCCTTTTTTCTCATAGGGAAACTAAATACATACAGAGAGAAATGCACCCACAGGAACGAACAACTGGCTCAATACCATTGTTAGCCTGTTCTAAGGTAATTTACCACCTGGGTGCAGCTCTTTAGCCCAGTAATGCTTTTCACAGAGTAGAACTTTCCTGTAGTATATAAGTCTGACCCAGCCTATTACGGTCAGTCCAGTGCCGAAATACCAGGCAATTCCTCTCTGAACAAGGAACATAGCAACCCCAGACAATCATTTCGGCCTTCATTGGGCCTCGTCAGTTAGGTGTACCCATATTCCTCTAAGCACACTGAGCAAGGAGAAAAAGGTTGCCCCTTTTTCCCATAGGGAGACTAAATACATACAGAGAGAAGTGCACTCACAGGAACAAACAAAAGGGGAATCCAGACGTGGACTCCTTGCTCAGTGTGCTTAGAGGAATATGGCTACACCTCACTGACGAGGCCCAATGAAGGCTGAAACGATCACCTGGGGTTGCTGTGTTCCTTGTTCAGAGAGGAATTACCTGGTATTTCGGTGCTGGACTGACCGTAATAGGCTGAATAAGACTGATATACTACAGGAAAGTTCTACTCTGTGAAAAGCATTACTGGGCTAAAAGAAGCTGCACCCAGGTGGTAAATTGCCATAGAACAGGCTAACAATGGTATTGAGACGGTTGTTCATTGCTGTGAGTGTGCTTCTCTCTGTGTGTATTTAGTCTCCCTATGGTAAAAAAGGGGAATCCAGACGTGGACTCATTGCTCAGTTTGCTTAGAGGAATATGGCTACATCTCACTGACGAGGCCCACAATAGGCCGAAATGATCAGCTGAGGTTGCTTCTCTGGCCTTTGGCTTGGATCAAGTGCAGTTTTCTGTGCTTGGTCTTGGTTTTGGTTTGCTGCCTGGAGACCTGCTCCTTCGGCCTGGGGTCCTTTCCCTTTGGGGTTTGGGCTCCTGCTGCTATTGGGGGGGGTGGCTACTCCTTAGGCGTAGAGCAACTGGGTAGTAGGGCCACCCCCTTGGCCTTGTGGCATCGTCTCTGGACTTCAGCCACATGCTGCTTTTGGGGGGGCGCTCTGAAATCCAGCCTAAAGAGGCAATAGGGCAAATATGGCTACCAATGTGCCAAATGTTCCCCATACACTTCGGGTGTTGATCTCTGAGGACTTTCGAGAGAAGATTGGTTTGGCTCATGTCCAGCAGGTGGTTTTGGAGGGTGTTTTGAAGATGCCAAGAGCAACTTTGCATTGTGTTCAGTCATTCCCTTCAAGAGGGATTTTTGATGTGGCTTTTACCGATGAGCATTATTTACAGACCTGCTATCAACGGACTATTGATATGGCTGCTGCTCCAGAGTTGGTTGGCATGAAATTTGTTGCCTGTGTGCAGAGGGAGAGAAGAATCCCGGTGACAGTACATATGTACAACCCTTGGGTCACTGATGTGGAAATTTGTCTGTTTCTTTGTCGTTACTTTGATGATGTTCAAGGAGGTAGCAAGCTGAAGAATCAGTTTGGGACTTTCAATGGAAAGCGCAGGTTCTGGGTGCGGTTTGTGCCTGATGAATTAGGTATTGGTGGAAAGAAACACCCTCTACAGACTTTCGCCATTGGTGGAAATAGAGGTTTCCTATACTATGATGACATGCCTCTTTTTTGCCGTAGTTGCAACCTGTTTGGTCACATTGCTGAAAATTGCCCAGGTGCCAGATGTCGAAATTGCGGTGAGGAGGATCATCTTGTTGCCCACTGTAGTAAACGCCGGACCTGTGACCTGTGTGGTTCTTCAAGTCATCTGTGCAGGATGTGTCCTTTGATGATGTTGCAGGGGCTTGATAGAGTGAAGCTTTCCTATGCTGATGTTGCAAAAAAAACATCTTCAGTTGCAGTTGAGCCATCTGTGAATGAGGAGGAGGTCTCTGATGAGGCATTGAACTCTATATTACCTCTTTTGTGCAAGAAATCTGCATTTGGGGTCCCTGTCGGAGAGGTGTCTGATGTAGTGGTTCCTGTGGCTGAGAAGGTGGAGGAAGCCCAATCTCATCTTCAGGAAGTGGATCTTGCTACATCTAATGTGATAGATGCTTCAGATGTTCTTGAAGCCCTGTTGCCCAATTCTGTGGATGATACTGTTGCTGTTCCTGGGACAGAGAACTTTTCCTTCACTGAGTCATCTTGTGATGCTGCTCCTGATGCTGTTCTTGGTGAAGGGGAGAACATTGATTGGTCTGCTGTTGTGTCCTCTAGTTCTGAGGAGGATATGGACACTAAAAAAATCTGCCTCCAAGCGAAAAATAGATGCGGATTCTGATGGATGGGAGAGTCCTGATTTGAATCTTCCAGTAGTTAAGGGTGCAGATCCAGATACTACAAGTGATGCTGACTCTTTAATTTCAGAGTTTCCTTCTGTCTCTACTAAAGACGTTCCTTCTGACTCAAGCCAGTGTATAGGTGACTTTTCTGATGCCTCTTCTGTTGGTTATCTAGATAAAAGAGATGTGAACCAACTTGCTGAAGTTACTGGTTATGAGGCTGGCAAGGGGGAGCCTTGGAGGTCGGAACATCACAGAGGCAGATTTAAAGGATCTCCTTTGAGTCCTAAGAAAAAGAAAGGAAAGAAGAAGTCCTGATGTTATTTCTTTTTTTGTTTTTCTTTAATTTATTTTTGTGATGTTTCTGACCATTTCTTCCCTTAATGTCAGGTGTATGACAACTATAGCAAGGAGAGCTGCAATTTTTAAATTATTATCTGTATGTTCTGCTAATATTTTTTGTTTGCAGGAATGTGGTCTCTCTGAACATCCTAAATGTGCTGACTGGGAATATGGTCCTAAAGTATGGTCTTGTTCTTCTGATAGGAATGGGGGGGGGGAGTTTTGTTTAAGGGGTTTAGTTTTTCTATCCTTAATGTAGTTCATATTTTTCCAGGTCGGGTACTTTTGGTTAGTTTTAGTTTTTGTGGGACTGTTTTTCGTTTGTTTAATGTATATGCTTCTCCAAATAGGGTAGAACGTTTGCTTAATTTTGAAACGTTAAAGTTTTTTCTGCCAGGTCGAGAGCCAACTTTTTTGGTTGGGGTTTTTAATTGTATTATTAAGAATGGGGATAGAGAGGGTGGGAGTGATTGTAGGGTGGATAGCTCAGGGAAGTTTTTACTTGATTTGCTTAAATCTTTCAGTTTGAAGGATGCCTTCGGGTCTGTTTCTTTTTCAGGGGAGGGTTTTACTTTCTTTAGTGATAGTGGTGGGATAAAATCTCGAATTGATTTTTGTTTTTTATCTAAATTTTTATGTGTTGATGATTTTTCTTTAAAGCGGATGCCCTTTACGGATCATGCCCTTTTGATGTGTAAGGTGAATTGTGATTTGAAGATCAAGTATGGTAAGGGTGTTTGAAAACTGAATGTGGATTTGTTAGAAGATAAGAAGTTTAAGCGTCAGTTTGTTTGGATGTATGAAAGGTGGCGTGAAAGAAAATGTGATTTTAGTAATGTGCTTATATGGTGGGAATGGTTGAAGGTGAAAATAAAGAGGTTTTTTATTAAGAAAGGCTGTGAGAAAGCTAGAATGGAAAGGGAGTTGTATGATAAATGGTATCTGAGGTTGTTGTATTTGTATGAATTGAGAAATTGTGGTATTGATGTGCATGAGGAAATTGCTGAAGCAAGAAAGATAATTAAAAAGTGTATGCATGAAAAAGGAAAGAAAATTGTTTTTATGGCAAGATTGGAGAAAATGGAAAAGGATGAGTCTTGTAAATATTTTTTTAAGAAAGCTTTTGAAGGAAAGACTGGTTTTGTTAGTGTTTTTGATAAGGTTGAGTGTGAAGTTAATGGTACGGATGGTGTTTTGCGTTAAGTTCGTGAGTTTTACAGTGAGCTGTATAAAGAAAAAACAAGAGATGTTTTATTGGAAAATGAGTTGTTGGAAAACATTGAGGTTAAGTTGGAAAAATATGATAATGATTTGTTAGAAAGGGATCTAAGTTTGGATGAGATTGCAGAGGTTGTTAGGAGTTTTAAGAATGGGAAGGTACCTGGTTGTGATGGTTTGCCTGTTGAATTTTATACTTGTTTTTGGAATTTGATTGGGGTGGATATGTTGGATGTTTGTAAGTTCGTTTTTAGAATGAATGTTTTGCCTGTTTCAATGAGGAAAGGTTTGATTGTTTTGTTATTTAAAAAGGGTGATAAGAGAGATTTGAGGAATTGGAGGCCGATTACATTGTTGAATGTTGATTATAAGGTTATTGCAAAGGTGTTGGCAAATAGAATGCGTGGAGTGATTGGTAAGGTTGTGGGTGAAGAGCATGTGCTGTTCCTGGGTGTCAGATTTCTGAAAGTTTGTTGTTACTACATGATGTACTGTGGTATGTGAGGGAGAGGATGAGGTCTGTTGCTGTTGCTATTGTGGATTTTGAAAAAGCGTATGATAGGGTAGTGCATGATTTTATGTTTCATGTTTTAGAACGTTTAGGTTTTTCTGGTAAGATTATTGGATGGTTTAAATGTTTGTATAGTGATATTGTGAGTCAAGTCCAGGTTAATGTTTTTTTGACTGAGAAATTTTGTGTTAAATCTGGAGTGCGTCAAGGATGTCCTTTGTCTCCTATGTTATTTGTATGTGTCATTGAGCCATTATTAACTAGTTTGAGGAAGGATAAATTAGTTAGAGGTGTGAGTGTTCCTGGTAGTAATGGAAGGTGTTTAAAAGTGATTGGGTATATGGATGATGTGAGTGTGGTATGTGAGACTCAGGCTGGTTTGAGGAGGGTGAAAACTTTAGTTGAATGTTTTTGTATGGCAAGTGGTTTCAGAGTTAATTGGAATAAGTGTAAAGTTAAAGTTTTTGGTAATGATAGGGAGATTGATTCCTGTGGATGGCCTGTCACTGAAGGTGCAATTGAGGTGTTGGGTGTGAAATTTGATGTGGATTTGAAAGGCTTGGAAAGTTGGGAGAATGTTTTTGATAAAGTGAGTAGAAAACTTCAGTTTTGGTCTTTGAGGACTTTATCTTTGGAAGGAAAAATGTTAGTTATTAAATCGGTTTTGATCCCTATTATGTTATATTTGGCGTTAGTTTTTCCGCCACCTGAGAGGATTTTTCGGAGAATTTTGAGAGTGTTGTTTTCTTTTTTCTGGAGTTCTGGTAGGGAGCGTTTGAAAAGAGATGTTGTTGTTAAGAGTAAGAATGTTGGTGGTAAGGGTTTTCCAAGTGTGGAGAGATTTTTGGCTGTGAAATATGTTAGTAGGTGTGTGGTTCTGAGTGGTAAGGATAGCATGGCTGGTTGTATGGTAAAGTATGCTTGTGGAAATGTTTTAAGACAATATGGTTTATTTGAGATTGATAGAAAGAAACCGGTATGTTTTGCGGTTCCGTGGTTTTATGTAAGGGTGGAATGTTGGATTAAAAAATATGGTTTGGAGAATGTTAGTAGGGAGATGTGGTGTGCAAACAGAATGGTGTTGAAAATGTTGGAGAAGAAGGAAGGTCTTGAGTTGATTGGGGGTTTGAATGAAAATGAATGTGTGTTGGTATTGAAAAATGTGTGTAATAAGTATTTGATGAATAGGCAGAAAGATATTAGTTGGATGAGTGTGCATAAGTGTTTGCCAACAAGGGATTTTCAGAGAATGCGTCGTTTAGTGGCTTCAGAAGTGTGTCCTAGAGATGGTTGTTTTCAAAGCGAGAGTGTTATTCATTTGTTTTGGAATTGTGAGTATGCTAGGGATGTTTGGAGAAGTTTGAAAAGGATGATTAAGGGTTTGGCTGGAGTGCAGTTTTTTACTTTTAATATGATGATGTATGGTTTGTGTGGAAGTGGTGTGGAAAAGGAGAAAGCAAGATTGATATGGTTGTTGGCATGTTGTGTGAAGGAGGTGTTATGGGATGTGCGTAATATTTTGATTTTTAAGAAATAAGTAGTTACAGTAGGTAATTGTGTGGGTATGATCCGTGGGAAGTTGTTTTTGTATTTTTCTTTTGATAGGAGGCGATATGGGGAATTAGATTCTGAAGGCATCTGGAAGACAAAGAAGTGGAAGGATTGGATTATTTAGGTTTTTTTTTTTCCTCCAGTTTGTTTTTGTCTGTATTTGAAATATGTTTAATTTTATTTTGTGTGATTATTTAAGTTTAATGTTTGCATTTTGATTTTTTTCTGATGACAAAAATTTGGGTCAGTATTTCAGTTTTGTAACAAGAGATATTTTGTTTGCATTTGTTATTATGATTTTATTTTGTATATATGTATATATGATTATTTTTCTAATAAAAGAATTACGAAACGATCATCTGGGGTTGCTGTGTTCCTTGTTCATATAGGAATTGCTGTATATCAGACTGATATACTACAGGAAAGTTCTACTCCGTGAAAAGCATTACTGGGCTAATAGAAGCTACACCCAGATGGTAAATCGCCATAGAACAGGCTAACAATGGTATTGAGCCGGTTGTTCATTCCTGTGAGTGTGCTTTTTTCTGTGTATATATATATATAGTCATGGCCAAAAATATTGGGACCCTTGCATTTCTGTCAGATAATTCACCACTTCGCCCCAGAAAATTGTTGCAATTACAAATGTTTAGGCATTCTCATCTTTATTTATTTTGTTTGTATTGGTATCTGACACATTCCACGCAAAACTACAAAAATGGACTGGACAAAATTTTTGGCACCTTCTCAAAATTGTAAGAAATAATTACATTCCAAGCTTGTGATGCTCCTGTAATTTTTAATTAAACAGAAATTAAAAGAAATCACATGGCAACCAGTTAAAATGTTGAAAAATTTACTCAACCTTTATGTTGTGTATCTCTGTGTGCCACACTGAGCATGGAGAAGTGAAAGAACAGCAAAGAATTGTCTGAGGATTTGAGAACAAAAATTGTGAAAAAGCATGGACAATCTCAAGGTTACAAGTCCATCTCCAGAGTTCTTAATGGTCCTGTGTCCACTGTTGTGTTTTGGGGTTGCTTTGCTGCTTCAGGCACTGGATGTCTTGACTGTGTGCATGGCATTATGAAATCTGAAGGCTACCAAAGAATTCTGTGCAATGTAGGGCCCAGTGTCAGAAAGTTGGGTCTCTGTCAGAGGTCATGGGTCTTACAGCAGGACAATGACCAAAAGCACACATCAAAAATCATCCAGAAATGGTTTAAAACAAAGTGCTGGAGAGTACTGAACTGGTCAGCAATGAGTCCAGATCTCAATCCCATAGAGCACCTGTGGAGAGATCTCAAAACAGCAGTTAGGAAAATGAACCCTTCCAATGTGAGAGACCTGAAGCAGTTGGAGAAAGAAAAATGGTCCAGAATTCCAGTAGAGAGGTGTAAGAAACAGGAAACGATTGCTTTCAGTTACTTTTTCCAAGGGGTGTGCTACTAAATATTAAAATGAAGGTGCCAATAATTTTGTCCAGTCCATTTTTGGAGTTTTGAGTGAAATGTGTCAAATTTGGCTTTTTTTTCTCCACTTTTTTGTGTCATACCAATACAAACAAAAGAAATAAACATGACAATGAATAAACATTAGTAATTGCAACAATTTTCTGAACAAAGTGGTTCATTATCTGACAGAAATGCAGGGGTTCCAATATTTTTGGCCATGACTGTGTGTATGTGTGTATATTATAATATATATATATATATATATATATATGCATAAGTCCTCAGATATTGTCTGCCATACTCCAGGAGACATCAAGAACACACGATTTAGCCAGCAGCAGACATATATGTATATACCAATCATTAACCAGGATTTGAGATGGTTAGTGATGAGTTTTTACCCATTTTCCATAATTTTTCTCATATAATTGTGTATAGATGGTAATGTGGTATTGCATGTGTGTCTGCTGTTGGCTTAGGTTGCTGTATGTTCGCCATATTCATGCTTTTATGTTGTTACACTCGATCGTCTATGATCGAGTACCTTTGTTGTTTTTAATACACTGGCATTCTGACCTATGGCTAAACTGTGGTATTCTATAGCTTCTTTTAATGCTGACAATAGGATTTCTTTGTTATTGTTTAACATAAATATTTGTACCCTGTTGATAGACATTTCCTTATTGTCTGAGAATATCGTCAGACAACAAACAGTTGTCACCATGACAACCGACGTCACCACGTGGTTCACGTGGATGACGCGATTTCCGGTCATATGACTTCCGGTTTAGCACCATGCAAGCCGCGATTGCGGCTTGGCGCCATCAGATGCCACAGGGTTATTTAAGGTGAAGGGGTAATGTATATGTTAATCGTTTTTTGTACATTCAAACTGTCTGTATTTTGCATTTGATAAAGGGGGTGGAATGCCTCCGAAACGTCATGCATTTTTAACTTGAACTATTAAATGTTATTTTTTACTTTGAACCAGTGAGTGCCTTGTTTTCCTATATATATATTCGATGATCTCCACGAAGTGCACCCTGGAAGTTGCCACATTTTATATGGAGTGCCTTTCTCACTGACTTCTATATATATATATACACTGTAAGTATGTATTTAGTTTTCAATAGGTATTATTTAGTTAATAATTGTAACTTTAATTTAGCTCTATTTTAATTATGTTAAAGTTAGGGGGTGTTAGGGTTAGGGTTACATTAGGGTTAGGGGTTAATACTTTAGTTTAGGTTGGTGTGAAGTGGGGGGCTGTCGGTTTAGGGGTTTATAGGTTTATTTAGTGGTAGTGATGTGGGAGGCCAGAGTTTAGGGGTTAATAACTTTATTTAGTGGTGGCGATGTTGGGGAGCGGACAAATAGGGGTTAATAGATTTATTATAGTGTGGGCGATGTTGGGGTGCAGGGGAATAGGGGTTAATAACTTTAGTATAATGGCGGAGATAGGGGTTAATAGTTTTATTTCAGTGGCAGCGATATCGGGAGTGGCAGATTAGGGGTTAATAACATTATGTAGGTGGCAGCGATGTTGGGGGTGGCAGATTAGGGGTGTTAAGACTCTGGGTTTATGTTAGAATGTTAGGTTTAAAAATAACTTTTTTTTCCACATAGATATCAAAGGGGCTGTGTTACGGAGCTTTTCATTCCTGGATCGCAGGTGTTAGGTTTTTTTTTTAGCCCGCTCTGCCCATTGATGTCTATGGGGAAAGCGTGCACTAGCACGTCAAAACAGCGCTTGTATTTTGTGCGGTATGGAGCTCAACGCAAACATATCGCACGTACAAGGTGGCTGTTTCAAAACTTGTAATGGCTGTGCTATAGGGGTTTAAATAATGCAACTTTTGTTGTGTTTCTTAAATTCCGTATAGTGCACTAAACTCGTAATCTACCTGATTTCTGTTTCCAAACCTATAGTACCATCAGTAAGTGTTAAATATCATATAGCATGTAGTTTAGAATCACTAATCATACAGCCCCACAGTATAGTAGCTAGGGTAAATAGATAGGGTTGAAAATGGTCCATAACATGCTACCTTCAAAGCAGTTGGAACATTGTCAAGTCAACCAAGAATATTGTGTGGGTCTTATAAATCATGCGCTTACCTAATATAGGTTTCAAAGATTACAGCTGTTGCATTATCAGCTGGAGTATGCCTGCCTAGCAACGTATTATGTAGTCAGGATTGTAATGGATTCCCTGTCAGACTTCTGAATCTGCCTCCCTGTTTAGATTGTGCCGTGTAGCAACATAGCGTCATGTGTTGTTCTGACACGCCCATTAATATGTTAAAGATATGGCTAATTGGCATATTCATTCTGAGCTCTGTGGAGTTCAATAGTTAGCATCTAGACCATATAGCTGGTGTCTGGTTTCATTGTCAGAATCTGTATTATATCATAACTAATGTCAATTATAGCTAATGCAAATTATATTTAATGTGCATCATAACAGCTTACATGTACCAGCAGGATGGGCATTAAATTGAGAACATCATAAAGTATATCAGAATAATATATATTCATTTTTGCCAACTCAGTGTTAAAGCTCAGTGTTAAAAGTTAGTATAGTTAAACTATATATGCATTTCTTAAAAACCTTTATATCTTTTTAGCATAGTGGTATATTACATCAAATCCAGAATCTGAAAATCCATACATTATATATCCTTATATTAGATATTAATCAGTATATATAAATCATTATATGGAATATAACCATGTTCCAAACACTCCATTAGGGGTTGTTTCTGACCTCATATTAAACATTAATTGGTCAGATAACTAACAAGTGGCAATCAAAGGTAATTATTAGTGATGTCAATAAACAGCTTTTCAGTTAAAGCAATCTAGGATATATAGGGGACATATTAAGGATCACTTTGTTAAGTTTTAGATAATACCTTGTGACCGACCCCCGTAGGGGCCGAATACTTTACTTTATTAGATTATTCATTGGTCAAGGGGCAATCAAGGTGGTTCATACTATCCAAGTTAAAATCATTGCCAACAGCATATGGGTAATGGTTTGATTCTTTTTGTGGTCAATCTTTTAACCCTTTTCAGCTATCCTGGTCTAACATACCATATGTTAAAAGTCAATTAGCCAACCAACATTGATACCGATATCCAATCCAATGCATGCACCATTATGACATGGAGCGAGCAATGGTATGGTACCCCAAATGGAGGTTTCATAGCATCCAGATTAGTCGGTGGTACTCACCTATGCTTGTGGGGTTACATCAGGTATCAGAGGAAGCAATGCCAGTCATTGGACATGCTCAGACCATGGGGATGGAGGGTGCCAAGCTTATATATCCAACAAGATTCAAGTTTCAAAAGAGCCTTGTCGCTATCACCCCCTCGTTTTAGAGGAGGGGCATGGTCAATGAGAATAAACCTCAAATCCATTACTCTGTTTAGCTGTTAAAAAATGTCTGGCCACTGGTTGATCTATAGTACCTTTGTCCAATGCAGTCCGGATTGCTGACCTATGGTTGGCAATCCATAGTCTGGCATTTTCTGAAGTTTTGCCAACATAATACCGGCTACAGCAGCAGCTCAATAAATATACTACATGACTTGTTGTACATGTGATATAGAGTTTAATAGAAAATGTTTGGGTAGTGTGTGGATGCCTGAAAGTTTTACAGGGAATCATGCCACTACAGGTGGTACATCCTATGCACCTGAAACATCCTGTTTTTGTTGTTTTCAGCCATTGTTTCTTATGGTAGCAGTGACTTGGGTCAGTAAGCATCAGAAGATCTCTTATGCTTCTACCTCATCTATAGCCCATAAAAGGCTTTCTAAAAAGCAACAAGTATCAGTTTCAAGAATTTCCCATCTCTCTCATATGGTATCTGCTATCTTATTCTTTTCACGGTTGAACATGGTGGTAAATACCATCCTATCCTTGATCTTGTCATTTCTGGCACATATTGTTTGGTCACCACTTGCTTGTGTTGTTTGTGTGACTTCCTGTGCGACCTCTTCTATTAGTCTGTCTTTTTACCCACATTCTAGGAATTTATTAGTCATCATCCGTAATTTCTGCTCTCTATTGGTTGATTTGATGATAGCTTTAAGGGTGTGTGTTGAATGGTTAATTGTAGCTTTGAGTAGAGAATTCCTATCCGTGGGTTTCGTATAGAGTGTTGTGGACAATCCCCCATTGTTTTATATAGCCATAGATCAAGGAAATCAATGTGATGGAAGTCATGTTGCATTTGGAATTTAATAGGATAATCAAGGTTGTTAAGATGCTCCACTCATGTAGTTAGTGTTTGAAGATCATCTTTCCAAATGATCAACACATCATCAATATATCTTCTGTATGTTTTCATGTTCTCATTGTTAAACTGTTGCATTGTTTCCATCTCGTATTGCTCCATGTAGAGATTGGCATATGCTGGGGCTACATTCGAGCCCATAGCAGTCCCCATTATTTGTTGGTAGAAGTTTCTCTCGAACCTAAAATAATTTAGTGTGAGGCATATTTCAAGAAGTTTTAGTAGAAAAGTGGTTGGTGGGCCCACAAAGGGATATCGTGTTAGTGCAATACGTATTGCTTCTAATCCATTAATATGTGGAATAGCCGTATAAAGGCTCATCACATCTATTGTGACCTAAAGGTCATCCTCGCCAATGCCATTGGTTGTGCTTAGTATATTAATCAGATTGCCTGAGTCCCTTAGATAGGAGTCCATCCATCTCACTAGAGGTTGTAGTTGTGCATCGATAAACTGTGCCAGAGGTTGTAGCAAAAATGATAGGTCTACCAGGCAAATTAAGTTGGTTCTTATGGATCTTAGGTAGTGTATATAGGATGAGGTGTATGGGATGGGATGTTGTGTCATTAGGATTTGGAATTCATAATTATCAATCCACTCATTGTTCAAACCCTCAAGTAATATCACATCTATTTCCTATTTGAAGTCTCTAGTTGGATCCTGAGGTAAACTTTTGTAGGTTTTGTTGCCACTCAATTGGTTAAGAATTTCTTCTCTGTACTCAATAATCACTACTGCTCCTCCTTTGTCCACAGCCCTAATCACAATATTGGGGTCAGTGGACAATGATTTGAGTGCTTTTCTCTCTGCCTTATTCAAATTAGGTCTATGAGTATTTGGAGTTTTGGTTTCTGACTTTGCAGAAATCAGTCTCGTAAATGTTTTAATACTAGCACTGCTGTTAATAGGTTCATATTTACTTTTCGGTTTAAACCGTTTAATTTCAGTGTCATTCAAGTTGTTACCAAAGTGTTCCTTGAGTTTAAGGTTTTGCTGGAATCTGTGTATGTAGAGGTAAGTTTAAAAAATCATCACTTTGATAGGTAGGGATAAAAGTTGATTCTTTATTGAGGAGGCTGATCTCAGGAGCACTCAATATTCTGTTACTGATATTAATCACAATATCAGGGCATGTTATCTGGGTGGTAGGGGGTTTCTTCCTCCTGCAATAGTTGCCCCTCCGCGGGTGCGGCCTCAGCCTCTTGTGTTGGCGCCTGATCAGGTTGTGACCTCTAAAAAAGAGGCATTAGACTGTGAGGAATCCTAGTTTGTATGTGGTTGTGGTAGGTGAGAACCAGAGCTGCTTTCAACTGTGTTAAGGTATCTGGATCTGTACTGGCATTGTCTTCTCGGTCTCTGGGGTCCCCTCTCTTGTCTTTATAATCACTTTCCATGGTAATGATTTTCTGGTTTTTAAAGGCCATTAATTCTCTCCTGTATTCATTCACCTGTTTAGTTAATTTATCCATCCAGGCTTCACTGCTGTGATTTCTCAATGTGTTCACTTTATTGGTGTTAAATTCTATTACGTCATCCCTTACTGTTGCCAGTATGTTGGTGCATTCTTCAATGACTAGCAGTATCAGTTCTAGTGAGCACTTATTAAGAATTTGACATCACTTCAGGCAAAAGTTCTTATTGTTCCTACCAATAGTGCATATATAGTTTAACTATACTAACTTTTAACACTTAGCTGTTGGCAACAATGAATATATATTATTCTGATATACATTATGATCCTCTCGATTAAATCCCCAGTTGGTACAGGTAAGCTGTTATGATACACATTATATATCATTTGCGTTGGCTATAATTGGCATTAGTTATGATATAATACACAGATTCTGACACTAAAACCAGTCACCAGCTACATGGTCTAAGACGCTAGCTATTGAGCTCCACAGAGAGCAGAATGAATATGATAATTAGCGATGTGTTCAACATAGTAATGGGCGAGTCAGCACGACACATGACGCTACGTGGCTATGCGACACAATCTAAACAGAGAGGCAGATTCAGAAGTCTGACAGGGAATTCAGTACAATCCTGACTACATGATACGTTGCTAGGCAGGCATACACCAGTCAATAATGCAACGGCTGTAATCTTTGAAACCTATATTAGGTAAGCGCATGATTTATAAGACCCACACAATATTCTTCGGTTGAATTGAAAATGTTCCAACTGTTTTCATGGTATCATGTTTATGGGCCATTTTCAACCCTTTCTCTTTACGCTAGTTATTATACTGTGGGACTGTATGATAAGTGATTCTAATCTACATGCTATATGATATATAAAGCTTACTGCTGATACTATAGGCTTGGAAACTTGATGTTTTTTATGTGAACGCAATGGATAGGCTATCTGTTGTTAAAGGATTACTTTGACATAAGCATTTTAATATATTTAAACACTGTGGTGATTGAAGGTTTTATATATATATTATAAACCACACAAGTTGTGGCAACTGTTGGTAATAATGTTATATCACAGATGTTTCTCATTGTCCATATAATTTTATATATATACAGTATATATAAGAACATTGGGGGATTGTCCACAACTCTCTATACGAAACCCATGGATAGGAACTCTTTACTCAAAGCTACAAGTAACCGTCCACCACACACCCATAAAGCTATCATCAAATCACAGATAATAAGAGTAATGAGGAACAACACTGATGTCACCAATAGTGAGCAACAATTATGTATGACGGCTAATAAATTCCTAGAACGTGGATTTAAAGAAAGACTAATAGAAGAGGTCATATAGGAAGTCACATAAACAACACAAGCAAGTAGTGACCAAACAATATGTGCCAGGAATGACAAGACCAAGGATAGGATGGTATTTACCACCACGTTCAACCGTGAAAAGAATAAGCTAGCAGATACCATACGAGAGGGATAGGAAATTCTTGAAACATACACTTGTTGCCTTTTAGGCATATGGACCCCCAAATTATAGGCTATAGATGAGGTAGGAGCATAAGAGATCTTCTGTTGCTTACTGACCCAAGTCACTGCTACCAGAAGAAACAATGGCTAAAACCAACAAAAACAGGATGTTTCAGGTGCATCGGATGTACCACCTGTAGTGGCATGATTCCTGGCAAAACTTTCAGGCATCCACACACTACCCAAAAATTCTCCATTAAAAACTATATCACATGTACAACAAGTCATGTAGTATATTTATTGAGCTGCTGCTGTTGCCGGTACTATGTTGGCAAAACTTCAGACAATCTCAGACTACAGATAGCCAACCACCAACCATAGGTCAGAAATCCAGACTGCATTGGACGAAGGTACCACAGATCATTCAGTGGACAGACATTTTTTAACAGCTAAACGGATTTGAGGTTTATTCTCATTGGCCATGTCCCTCCTCTAAAATGAGGGGGTGATAGAGACAAGGCCCTTTTGAAACTTGAATCTTCGGATATATAAGCTTGGCACCCTCCATCTTCATGGTCTGAACATGTCCAATGACTGGCATTGCTTCCTCTGATACCTGATGTAACCCCACAAACATAGGTGAGAATCACCGACTAATCTCGATGCTATGAAACCTCCATTTAGTGTACCATACCATTGGTCGCTCCATGTCATAATGGGGCATGCATTGGCTTGGATGTCGGTATCAATGTTGGGTGTCTAATTGACTGTTTAAATATGGCATGTTAGACAAGGATAGTTGAAAAGGGTTAAAAGACTGACCACAAAAAGAATGAAACCTGGAGCACCATTAACCATATGCTGTTGGCTATGATTTTAACTTAGATAGTATGAGCCACTTGTTAACCACTTGACCAATGAATGATCTAATGAGGTCAAGTATTCAGCACCTACGGGGATCTGACACAAAGGCATCTATTTATCAAGCTGTCAACCGCAAATACACTGGAATTCCGCAGCGTATATGTGGCGAGCCTGATTCCCCTTAGTTATCAAACCCTACAGACCGGCAAAAGTAGAATTTAGTGACGTAACATACAATCCGCCGGACTCAGTCCAACACAGATCGATGCTTACGTCATTACAGATGTTCCGAATGCAAATTCGGCACAATCTGACTACTTTTGCTAGTTAACAAACTACTACCAGGTATGCTCGCCACTATACCCGGCCCAGCGCCATGGAGGCGGCGGATGCCATAGGAATCAATGGAAGTCTGAAAGCAGTGAAAGCTCATGTTCGCTGCTACCCAATATCCCATTGATTCCTATGGTAATGTTTACACCAAACACCCTAACATGTACCCCGAGTCTAAACACCCGTAATCTGCCCCCCCTACACTGCCGCCACCTAAATAAAAGTTATTAACCCCTATACCGCCGCTCCCGGACCCCACCGCAACTAAATAAACTTATTAACCCCTATCCTACCGCTCCCGGCCCCCGCCACAACTAAATACCTGCCCGTCTGGAGGACCACTTCTGTCGGCTTTGTTAAGGACTTCAGCCTGGTTGGGTGAAGACTTCTCAAGGTAGGGTGATCTTCAAGGGGTTAGTGTTAGGTTTTTTAAGGGGGGATTGGGTGGGTTTTAGAGTAGGGTTGGTTGTGTGGGTGGTGGGTTTTAATGTTGGAGGGGTTATATGTTTTTTTATAGGTAAAATAGCTGATTACTTTGGGTCAATGCCCCGCAAAAGGCCCTTCTAAGGGCTATTTGTAAATAAGTGTAGGGTAGGGCTTTTTTTATTTTGGGGGGCTTTTTCATTTTGTTAGGGGAAGTTATTAAATAGTTAATAACTATTTAATAACTATTGTACCTAGTTAAAATAAATACAAAGTTGCCTGTAAAATAAACATAAACCCTAAGCTAGCTACAATGTAACTATTAGTTAGATTGTAGCTATCTTAGGGTTTATTTTACAGGTAAGTATTTAGTTTTAAATTGGAATAATTTATTTAATGATAGTAATAGTTATTTAGATTTATTTAAATTATATTTAAGTTAGGGGGTGTTAGGGTTAGGGTTAGACTTAGGTTTAGGGGTTAATAAATTTAATATAGTGGCGGCGACGTTGGTGGTGGCAGATTAGGGGTTAATAAATGTAGGTAGGTGGCGGCGGTGTAGGGGGCTCAGATTAGGGGTTAATAAGTATAATGTAGGTGGCAGCGGTATAGAGGGGGCAGATCAGGGGTTAATAACTATAATGTAGGTGGCGGCGGTGTAGGGGGCAGATTAAGGGTTAATAAGTATAATGTAGGTGGCGGCGGTGTAGGGGGGGCAGATTAGGGTTTAATAAGTATAATGTAGTTGGCGGCGGTGTAGGGGGGCAGATTAGGGGTTAATAAGTATAATGTAGGTGGCGGCGGTGTAGGGGGAGCAGATTAGGGGTTAATAAGTATAATGTAGGTGGCGGTGGGCTCCGAGAGTGGCGGTTTAGGGGTTAAACACTTTATTTAGTTGCGGCGGGGTCTGTGAGCGGCGGTTTAGGGGTAAACAGTATAGTATAATGTGGGTGTTTAGTGACAGGGTACCAAGAAAGCTGTAAAAAAGCTGAAGAGCAGCGAGATCGATGACTGTTAGTTAACAACAGTCCACTGCTCATCGCCCCATACTTGGTGCGCGGCTTTTTGACAGCTTTTTTGATAATTTTGGAGAACGTATTCAGGTCTGTGGCAGCGATGTTAGGCGATCTTAGGCAAGCGTATTGGTGCCGTTGAATGCAAGTAAGTTGACAGCTTGATAAATAGATGCCAAAGTATTATCTAAAACTTAACAAAGTGATCCTTTATATGTCCCCTATATATCCGAGATTGCTTTAACTGATAAGCAGTTTATTGACATCATTAATGAATACCCTTGATTGCCATTTGTTAGTTATCTGACCAATGAATGTTTAATATGAGGTCAGAAACTACCCTTAATGGAGTGTTTGGAACATGGTTATATTCCATATAATGAGTGATATACACTGATTATTATTTAATATAAGGATATATAATGTATGGATTTTCAGATTCTGGATTTGATGTAATATACCACTATGCTATAAAGATATAAAGGTTTTTAAGAAATGCATATATAGTTTAACTATGCTAACTTTTAACACTGAACTATTGGCAAAAATGAATATATATTATTCTTATATACGTTATGATCCTCTCGATTTAATGCCCATCCTGCTGGTACACCTAAGCTGTTATGATGAACATTATAGAAAATTTGCATTAGCTATAATTGGCATTAGTTATGATATAATACACAGATTCTGACACTAAAACCAGACACCAGCTACATGGTCTAAGACGATAGCTATTAAACTCCATGGAGCATAGAATGAATATGCTAATTAGCCATGTGTTCAACATAGTAATGGGCGTGTCAGAACGACACATGATGCTACGTTGCTACACGGCACAATCTTTTTTTTTTTTTTTTTTTAATATTTTTTATTGAGGCTGAAAAATATAAGTAGTACACAGTTGTTGCATATACTATTAGTATAAAACAGATACTAGAAATCAACAAAGTCCTTGTGACACAAAACATTGCGGGATATTCACACTATAGTACTACACATGCAGCAAAGTAAAATGAAATCAACCTCAGATATTTTTTAACATTAGCAAATGAATATCACATATACCCAACATTGATTTAAAAAATAACTTGGACTATTGGGTGGTGTTAGTCAGGCATGCTAAGTTAAATAGGGTGGGCATGGGTAACAACATAAGATTACATGAAGATATGTATATACTAGGCGATCTTGTAAAACACATAGGGAAACTGAAATAAATCGAATGGTAGGCTACAAGATTTGCTTATAAAAAAAAAAGTGGATGGGATGCGGTACAAACAAGATAAACTGCGCATTTAACCCTCTTGGCAAAGGAGGTTTATTATAGCAAACATTTAGGGATTATAGCAGAAGAAAAACATGGAGACATGACCAGATTTAATCCCTTTTAACTATTATTGAGTTGGAGGTATATTATATAGTGGGGAGGGGAGGAGGCTGAAATATAAACTCAAGGTAGGAAAGAAAAATGATATTAGGCTGCGCAATTTATAAGTAGTGTTGAGAGTTATACTAAGGGTTGCGGCATAGGCAAGAAAAGCCGCGTATTTAGTTCTCCTTAACAAGGGGACACGTTAGAGATTGGGGGGGGAGGTGAGTATGTGTATGTAACAGGGTACACGTGCATTGTTACTGTATATAATAGCACATGGGCATATGGAACCTTTGTGAAGTGCTAGGAAAGAGTGGGTGACATATGAAACCAATAGCTTGTCTAGTGTAGGAAAATGCAGGAGGCGTAGTATAGGCTAGATGAGTTGCATGGATAAATTATTATTATTGTGGAGGGGGAGAGGTGATCGTAAAAGCATATTAAGTATTTTATAGGCCAATAATATGTTGGGTTGATGTTATATCTAGAGCTAAGGAGTCTCAAGGTCAATACTCACAAAAATGGGATAACTTAAGGAGCCCATTCAGAATGTTGTGCAAGATAAGATCACAATTAAGTATGGTGATA
This sequence comes from Bombina bombina, assembly GCF_027579735.1. Classification (NCBI taxonomy): domain Eukaryota; kingdom Metazoa; phylum Chordata; class Amphibia; order Anura; family Bombinatoridae; genus Bombina; species Bombina bombina. The sequence continues at coordinate 859,807,241 of NC_069501.1, forward strand.
CCGGTCCAGCCCGTATCATAAGATGGAGCTATGCATCTCAAAATATCTACGTTATCCCTAGTAAGTTATGTATTAGCACACTGCACCGCATAATAGGGTTGCAATACCTACAGCCAGGCACCCAAACTAAGTAGCTGAGGATATAGTAAACCCACTGTTTTGACGCTATATAAGTTGCCCAAGCCACTCAGGTGGTCAATTATATTGAGATATGGCAAATTATCCTAAACATGTGGACCTTGGGCATAAACAAGAGTGGAATGTAGGAGCAGGGTGGGATTTTTAAAGTACATATATATCTAGCTGTGGGAGGCTATACTTAGGTTGCTACCTGGGCCCTATGACTCGGGTTAAGATAGAAACTAACTGCACTCTTAGTAGAAATTAACTAATAGTAAGAGAATGAACATTAATGTAAGAATAAAAATAAAAATAAAAAGGGGGACAAACAATTGTACCGTGTAGAACTGCTATAACACTGTGCTTACTAAGTATTTATGTATTTATGTAGACATAGCCTCGGCCGCTGGCCACGCCCGCGTTGTAGAAAAATAAGATTCAGCACACAGGATGTAAGGTCCCCAAATGAATAGTGATGAGTGCCACTCCCAAATTCTGAGCATACCCGAATAAAACAAAACATCATTCCATACATAAAACAGAACATATTATAGTTATTAATCTGAGACATTTCCTATTAGCTTAGTGGTGAACAGCAACATCAATATTTAACTAGGAGTGTAAAGCCACATCATAAACATAAGATGGTGCAGTCTGCCATGATAGCTTTAGTTTAAGGCAGTCCAGGGGGCAAAATGTAATTCCGTCTATTATCCGATGGCAAGTCTATATATAAACACATAAGTAAACATATGTACAATGCAGGCATTTAAAGGAATATGGGCAATAAACTTGGTGTGACAATGGTAATATTTAGTATATTGCGCAAAGTTCCTAAGCACAAAAACCTGTAGGGAGTAGGTTTATCCTTTTTCATAATAGTTCAAGCCCACAATCGAGCCACTGATGTGACCTTCATGGCTGTGTATCTTGCAGTGTGGCAATCGGTGCGTCAGTCGTAACAAGCAGCTGTCAAGGATACCTTCCATCTTACCGGGTGCCCCATGTTGAGCAAAGTAAGCTGGCATATCTCCCAAATCCTCCTCTGTTACATGCGAGCGGGACAATGTCTTACCGCTCCCCGGGCTAAATTCAAATGCCGATTCGTGTTCACGGTAAGAGCCCAGCACATACAGGCTCCCAACCAGAGAGGAGAGGGGGCCTTCCTGCCGGTCTACAAATGCGGCGTCAACATCGGTCTGGTGCGCAGGTGTAATGGCGGGTGAGTGGTTGTCTACTGTGTTGCGGGTTTCACTACCGCTTGGGGCCTGGGTACCCGGCAGAGGAACATGGGCAGTTGTGGAAAAGAGCTTAGAGAAAAACACCTCTAGTAGTCTGTGCGAGGCCTCAATATAGCCCCATGCTGTCAGGTCACACTCCGCTTCAGCCGCCATTTTCCTTTATAGATAGATTAAGTCCACTGCTAATGTCCGTACCGAGACCGGTTCTCGACACTTCAATCCAGATGGTTGGGTTCAGGTATTAAGCCGGCATGTAGATATTGTGAGATGTTAGGTTCGCTGTGACAAGCATATGTCCCTCAGAAGGTTCGCAAGAAATCTCCTGCTGCTTGGATGCAGTGTAAGGTTTAAGCTTGGGTCAATTTCGATGTTAGAGTTCCTATACTTGGACCACAGGATCCTTTATGTGGAGAGCTGATAGGGGTCTTCAATCAAATCTTAAAAGTATATATAAACTTATAGTTTGACCCCTAAAGCTTAAATTTAGAGCCAGAGCTCCTGTGAAGCACGTCTGATAGCTAGGATAGTTGGCTCCGCCCCTACACGGCACAATCTTAACAGCAAGGAAGATTCAGAAGTCTGACAGGGAATCCATTACAATCCTTGAATACATGATACGTTGCTAGGCAGGCATAGTCCAGCAGATAATACAACCTTTATTAGGTAAGTGCATGATTTATAAGACCCACACAATATTCTTGGTTGACTTGACAATGTTCCAACTGCTTTGATGGTATCATGTTTATGGGCCGTTTTCAACCCTATCTATTTACGCTAGCTACTATACTGTGGGGCTGTATGATAAGTGATTCTGTATGATATATAACGCTTACTGCTGATACTATAGGTTTGAAAACTTGATATTTTTTATGTGACCGCAATGGATAGGCTATCTGTTGCTAAAGGATTACTTTGACATAAGCATTTTAATATATTTAAACACTGTGGTGATTGAAGGTTTTATATATTATAAACCACACAAGTTGTGACAACTGTTGTTAATAATGTTATATCACAGATGTTTCTCATTGTACATATAATTTTATATATAAGAATACTTTTATATGTATATACTTGTAACCAAGCAACGGTTGCTAGGTTGCCTTGGTTATACACTTTTGGCGCATTTTTTGAATTAATTGGTGTTAGGGCTTAGTATATTTAAGTTGCACTGTTATCACTATTCACTGTTCAGTCTGAGGAAGGGGTCTGCGAACCCCAAAAACATTACCATGCAATAAATAACACTTTATCTATAAAAATCCAGTGAGTGCAGTCCCTGCTTGAACTACTATTGATAATTTGACTCTGCGCCCTGGTTGATGTCTAAAGAAAATTGTGAGTGTAGACACACAAGGAGGATATATATATATATATATATATATATATACACTCACCGGCCACTTTATTAGGTACACCTTGCTAGTACCAGGTTGGACCCCCTTTTGCCTTCAAAACTGCCTTAACTCATTGTGGCATAGATTAAAAAAAAAGGTGTTGGAAACATTCCTCAGACATTTTGGTCCATATTGACATATTAGCATCACACAGTTGCTGCAGATTTGTCGGCTGCACATCCATGACACAAATCTCCCGTTCCACTACATCCAAAAGGTGCTCTATTGGTTGAGAACTAGTGACTGTGGAGGCCATTGGAGTACAGTGAACTCATTGTCATGTTCAAGAAACCAGTTTGAGATGATTTGAGCTTTGTGACATGGTGCATTATCCTGCTGGAAGTAGCCTTCAGAAGATGGGTACACTGTAGTCATAAAGGGATGGACATGGTTAGTAACAATACTCAGGTAGGCCGTGGCATTAAAATGAAGCTCGATTGGTACTAAGAGGCCCAAAGTGTAGAAAGAAAATATTCCCCACACCATTACATCTCCACCACCAGCCTGAACCATTGATACAAGGTAGGATGGATCCATGCTTTCATGTTGTTTACGCCAAATTCTGACCCTACCATCTGAATGTCGCAGCTGAAATTGAGACTCATCAGACCAGGCAACATTTTTCCAATCTTCTATTGTCCAATTTTGGTGAGCCTGTGTGAATTGTAGCCTCAGTTTCCTGTTCTTAGCTGACAGGAGTGGAACCCGGTGTGGTCTTCTGATGGAATAGCCCATCTGCTTCAAGGTTCGACGTGTTGTGCATTTAGAGATGGTATTCTGCATACCTTGGTTGTAACGAGTGGTTATTTGAGTTGCTGTTGCCATTTTATCATCTCAAATTTGTCTGCCCATTCTCCTCTAACCTCTGACATCAACAAGGCATTGTCTTCCACAAAACTGCCACTCACTGGATATTTTCTCTTTTTCGGACCATTCTCTGTAAACCCTAGAGATGGTTGTGCGTGAAAATCCCAGTAGATCAGCAGTTTTTGTAATACTCTGACTAGCCCGTCTGGCACCAACAACCATGCCACGTTCAAAGTCACTTAAATCCACTTTCTTCCCCATTTTTATGTTCATTTTGAACTTCAGTAAGTCGTCTTCACCACATCTAGATGCCTAAATGCATTGAGTTGCTGCCATGTGATTGGCTGATTAGCAGTTTGTGTTACCAAGCAATTGAACTGGTGTACCTAATAAAGTGGTAGGTGAGTGTATATATATATATATATATATATATATATATATATATACATACATGTATTTATGTGTTTACATCTTTAGACATGTATATGCATGTATCTCTATGTTAAAGCCCTTTGCCTGACTTTTTTTTCTACCACCTGATACCTCATATGTTTTATCCCTTTTTTATGCAATTTTCTATAAAAATATTTTTATTAGATTGTGTTATTATGAGAGTAACTGTACTTTTAAATGTATTTTTGATGTGTTTTTAAAAAAGTTTTAATCGAGCATAACAGTTTACCAGAGCTCTGAAGCCGCGCTATCCCAACATGTGTTAAAATCAATTGCGTTCAAGCAAACACGTTTACTTTTAACTTGTAAAAGTGTAACAGCAAGCAACCGCGATAAACCTCTTTTCACTTGCGCGCAACTTTTAGCACCCCACTTGTAATCTAGCCCGTAGTCAGTAAAATGGATCTATTATGAAATATCTACTTTTTTATATAGACATTGTTGTTTACCAATAGGGATATGATCCAACTTGTATCATTGTTTGCCTTGAAAGACTTAACAATTTTACAATAGGCAATCAGCTTTTCAGGATAGGTAAGGCAGGCTGCTATGCTGTATCTACTATGTTGGGCATTGGTCATAAAATGTGCTACTCACATCATCATTAATATGCTACCTGTAACAATAAACACAGTTATTTTCAAGTGTTCAGCACATAATAAACTAACATTATCACTGGGTGATACCTGACTTCTGTTCACTGTTATAGAGCAGTTAGAGATCACTACAGTTCTGTGAATGTTAGTGGTATTAGATATTCTCCTTTTTGGGGATCCTATAAAATTAGTCAAAAGACATTTGCATTTCTGTTTGCTCAGGCTTGTAATTATCATATACTTACCCCGAGGTCCCTTCTGTCACTTAACATTTTCTCCAGCTAAAGTTGTAATGTTAAATTCCTGTTTGCTTTCTGTCTTGAAAATGGAGAGCTCCTGAGAGCACTTTTTGAGGAAAAATAATACATTGAAAGGAGGAAAATGTTACTTGAATTAAATGATTTTTTTTATTCACACAGTACCTAAGAACATAACATTTATGCTTCTAATGTTACATTGTTTAATAGCTTTTGTCTTTCTAAATATATCCATAAAACACACCAAACCGCATAGTCCATTTAAAAAAAAAAGAAGAAAAAGATTAAATGTTTTTTTTTTTTAAATAATAATAATAATAATAATAATAATAAAAATTATAATTATATGCATTTATGGTAATCGCTGAGGTGGTGCAAGGGGGTTATCCCCCCCCCATAATTTTACTATTTTATTGAAACATGATAGCCAACTTGGAAAAATCTTTTGACGTATATACCATTTTTTAAAATGATGTTTAGGTCATGTGACTAAAGAGCAATTTTCTCCTACTACCTGAGCCAGCTCTATAATTGGAGTAGGTGGTACCATGGGACACAGGCAGTATTTAAGAGGGGTGCGGCATAGGAAGAATATATTAATGCTATTAATGCTTGTTTGTTTTTTCTTAAAGAAATACTCTTATTTAGGGTTGATAATTTGGATATCAGCATGATTTTGTGTGAAATTTCAATTTTCTAAACTTTTAATTTTGGACAATATTTGGGTTTAGACTGGAATGGAATGAGAATTAAGGGGCACTTTTTCATTCTTGGACATAAGCTGCATCTCTTGAGCGGGCCCTGTCATTTGCATTTGTTGCCAGGCCAACTGCATAGGGATGTGATCTGGGCTTTGGATTGTAGCACTACCTCTTATTCCTCAATAGTGAAAGAGTTAACTAAACTGCACTTTACACATATAATAGGTTGTAGAAAAGTGTCTTTCCAATCAGGGACATCTGAGAGTGTAGCTGTGTGTACAGTTTTTATCTCATGAAAGTGGTACAGTAATACCTGGATGGCAGGCTAGAAGAGAAAAACTCACATAAGGGGAAGCCGGCTTGAAAGTGGAGAAGAGTAAAAGAGGAGGGGGCTACTAATTAACCATTAGAGACATGAAGAAATTGCTACTCTCTGCATTAGAGACATGAAGAAATTGCTTCTCTCTGCCTCAAAACTGGTGCTCTATTCTCAGAAAACCTTGGAAAAAAAGCATAGCTTCAATTATTTAATTGGAAAAAATAGTTTGAATCAAAGGAAGTATTCAATAGAATGTTAAATTTTTTAAAAGGATTCCAATACCAGTGCTGCTTAAGTCAGTGGTGAGCTGGTTGTACGTGCTTGTGCACGATTTCCCCATAGGAGTCAACGGGGAGAGCAGGCTGAGAAAAAGTCTAACACCTGCCAAAAAGCAGCGTAAAACTCAGTAACACAGCCCTATTGATTGCTATGGGGAAATAAAAGTTATGTTTACACCTAACACCCTAACATGAACCCCGAGTCTAAACACTCCTAATCTTACATTTATTAACCCCTAATCTGCCGCCCCCGATATCGCCGACACCTACATTATATTTATTAACCCCTAATCTGCCGCTCCGGACTCCGCCGCCACCTACATTATACTTATGAACCCCTAATCTGCTGCCCCCAACATCGCTGACACCTACATAATATTTATTAACCCCTAATCTGCCGCCCCAATGTCGCCGCAACCTACCTACATTTATTAAACCCCTAATCTGCTGCCCCCAATGTCGCCACCACTATAATAAACATATTAACCCCTAAACCGCCGCACTCCCGCCTCACAAACATCAGTTAAATATTATTAACCCCTAATCTGCCGTCCCTAACTTCGCCACCACCTACCTACATTTATAAACCCCTAATTTGCCGTCCCAATGTCGCTGCCACTATACTAAATGTATTAACCCCTAAACCTAAGTCTAACCCTAACACCCCCTAACTTAAATATAATTACAATAAATCTAACTAAAAATTACTATTATTACCTAAATAATTCCTATTTAAAACTAAATACTTACCTATAAAATAAACCCTAAGCTAGCTACAATATAACTAATAGTTACATTGTAGTTATCTTAGGGTTTATTTTAATTTTACAGGCAAGTTTGTATTTATTTTAGCTAGGTAGAATAGTTATTAAATAGTTATTAACTATTTAATAACTACCTAGCTTAAATAAATACAAAAGTACCTGTAAAATAAAACCTAACCTAAGTTACAATAACACCTAACACTACACTACAATTAAATAAATTAACTAAATTAACAACAATTAAATAAATTAAATTAGCTAAAGTACAAAAACAAACAAACACTAAATTACAGAAAATAATAAACAAATTACAAGATTTTTAAACTAATTACACCTAATCTAATAGTCCTATCAAAATAGAAAACGACCCCCTAAAAAAAATACAAACAACCCCCCAACAGTAAAACCCACCACCCAGTGGCACCCACACAACCAACCCCCCAAATAAAATACTAACTAAAAAAACCTAAGTTCCCCATTGCCCTGAAAAGGGTATTTGGATGGGCATTGCCCTTTAAAGGGCAGTTAGCTATTTTGCAGGCCCAAACCCTAACCTAAAAATAAAACCCACCCAATACACCCTTAAAAAAAACTAACATGGGGGGTGGAGCTAGCCACGATACAGGACGGCTGCACTTTCACAGAGCTCTGTGGACCAAGCATAAATAAATATATATATAACTCCCTTATTCTTTAACTTTATACCTTCTCTTATTGCATCCCCACATTTACTTTTACACCTGGACTTTAAAGAATAATTGTTAGCGGAACTGTGTGGGCTAGAAACTAGAAAACAATACTTGGTAGTGGGAACCTACTTCCGGTTTTATGTTGGATCATCTCTGGTGCCAATTTGGATCTCCAGCTATCGGACCGGTCCTCCCTGCCTAAGCGCACTTTGCACCTGAGCCTTAGCCACCTAACTTGCCCCACACCAAACCGGAGACAGAGAGCATTTGGGTACAGCGGAGTCAGAGGCTGTATTTGACCAAAGCGAAGTGAGCACGCTGAAGGTACGGCATTGCGCTGACAGCACATCACCCGCCGCTTGGCACGGACACCGCTCCACACTACTTACCCGACAGGAGATATCCTTGCACAGACGGGGTACTTACCTTGAACTCCTCTTCAGCGGTGCATGCCGCACTCGGATTACTGCAGACAGCTGCTCAGAATTGGACCGGCAGTGACAATACTTAATACAAGGTTAGCGGTTACCATCCCAGTCACACACGACCTCACTTGCCCCAAGGCCTATTATTTTCCGGACCATACAATTTGATATAAGCTTCTAACCACAGAGCAGAGACTTTACATACCCGCACAATAGGAGAAGATTTGGATATATAACAATACCCTGGGCCAACTTCAAATAAAGATTTATGGCTCATTAGATCCAAACCCCTCACTATACCTGCTGTACTAAATCTCAGTAACTGAGGGCCTCCTATAACTTTCTGCCTACGTGCAGGTTACCTAAGGTACTCTTGCACACTGGGGAAGCATACAGAGCTTGGGAAAATATTGCCAGCAACTATTAGATTAAAGCAAGGAGCCCAGTGAGTAATCCTGGCTATATACAGCCACACATCAGTGTCTACAACCTGCAGAACCTGGGTGAGGAAATCTATTCTGTGAGGTGGATACTAAAAACATAGTTCAAGCCCTAAGGTTCTGAGTGATCACTTACTGCTCTCTCTCCCCCCCCCCCTTTCCCTTCGGCCCTTATTGCCTACGGGTCATATCCCTGGTTCCTTTTTCCCAAGTCGCCCAGAATTGAGCAAAACCCCTGGGGAGAGACAGCCCTATAAAAATTCATGTGAGTGTCCAACAACTATCACAAATCTTTCTTGCACACAATAACCCCTTTTTTATACATGTTTCTGCCTCTTGTTTAATGGAGTCGTAAACACACCAACTGGGGAGTGCCGAGCTGCTCATCTCCACCTGCTCAACGCTGTAGGGATTTTGCAACTTATTTATACTAAAGTACAAGTGGTGTTCCTATCTCAAACCCTAATTAAGTTGTCTAATGCTCAAAGAAAGAAACAGAGACAATCTGACATTCCAAAAAGGACCCTGTCAGACCATTTCTCCAGTAAAGCTCACTATGAGCAGGACATTTCAGACGAGGACTCTAGGGAGTCACTAGCATTCACTAAAGGAACTCAATAAGCCATTTCACACTCTAGTGAAAGATCTCCCACTTCATATGCCTCCATTCTTGACTCCATAAAGGAATTATCAGAAAAAATTGACTCACATCATGCGTCCCTTAAACATGATCTTAAAATGTCAGTATCAGAGTTGAAACGAGATATCTCATCCCTAGGAGACAGAACAGAGACTCTGGAGAAGAAGCAGGAAGATCTCCACCTCGATCACTCTAATTTGCTAGCGTACACTCAAACACTAGCCGAAACCATCTCGGAACTGGAATCTAAAATGGCGGACCAGGAGGATAGGTCGCACCGTAATAATCTTAGGATACGGGGTGTTCCGGAAGAAATAGAAACACCTGCCCTCTCAAAATTTCTTATGGACTTAATTAAGTTTAACTTAAGTTTAATGAGTTTCTAGGCTCTGTACAACCACAAGAGGCTATCATGGATAGAGCACATCGAGCCCTTCGTTCGAGAAACTCACCCTCTGGATAGTCTAGAGATGTGATAGTGAGATTTCATTACTACTCCTTTAAAGAAAAGATTCTCAGAGCCTCATTCCAAAATAAAAACCTAAAAGAGCCCTTCCAAACAATCCAGATCTTCCCAGATCTCTCGACACATACCCTTTTCAAGAGGGGCACATTCCAACAGGTTACACAATGCTTACAACAGAACAACATCAAATATCACTGGGGGTTCCCTGTCAAGTTATTTTTCCAAGTGGAGGACCGCTCCTACTCTCACCACTCCAGAACAAGGAACTAAGCTCCTACAGTATCTACAATTGCTTCACGCCACCAGTCAACTGAAAGACCCTACAGTACATCCTGGAAGACTAAATATATCTGCTCCTGCCTGGCGGCCTATGCCGTGAACCTTTAGCTACCAAAACAAGAGGAAGGAGGTCTCCCAACCATCGGAGGACACTTGACTTTGGACACTTTTGAAAACTATGATGTCCTCTGCTCACAGTATTATTTATCGGGCTATCCCACTTGTGTCCCTCTTGGACATTGTTCTCTAAGGCTTTCTTTAATGGGACAAATTAGTTCTCATGTTTGACCTCAGCTATTGTTTCAAATTTGTTTTATGCGATTACTTGTTATGGTTATTTATCTCATGTCCTTATAGACTATGTTAATTGTGTCATGTTTAGACTTCCCTTTTGTTTTACAGATTATAGCTACCCTTTATTATAACCCTTACATGTTATGTAACACATAGATTTACATGTTCATATACAATGCCCCTAAGTATACTCTCCCAATTAATTATTTTTCTTCAACAACTTGATATGACCCTCATTAAAGCTCACATTTTAACTTATGACACTAGTAGAAGTCTCTTTATTATTGACTTATAGACCCCAAACTTTATCTAGAGACCAACACATAGACTGGGTCTTCTCTGTAAACAGAATTGTCATATTAACTCTCCACACTTTGGGCTCGCTTCCATTGAGTCATAATTCAGTTTGCGTGCACTCGCAAACCGTTAAATATGCTGTCGAAAGCAATATCGTTTATCGACTGTTTCCAATGGTGCGTTATACCTCAATATCGGCAGCTGGACTCCGGCTGCCGAAAATATCTTTGCGTCCCATAGAAAGTAATAGAAGCCATTAATCGATAAATTATACCAGGTTTTCAATGAAAGCGCAAACCGTTAATATAGTGTCGGAGGCTGTCGATACATTGAGAAATATTACATCCAGCTCAACTAGGTGTAAAAGAGGAAAATTGTCCTTTTTGAGACCTATTTTCTATTGAAATTATAAAACTTGCAAATAATGCAAGTGTTTTAATGTAGAAATAAATTGTTATAAGTAATATTTATTGTTGTCTCATATATAGAAATAGTTGAACTTATATTCTAATAGAAATATCAGTATATATTTAAATATAATAATATATGCAAGAACATATTTACAGAATGCAAACTAGACCTATGCCTAGGGCAGCAATACATATTACTTATATTTATGAAGTGGTCAATATAATTATATTAAAAAATAGTATTTGATTATTAAAAATATGGATAAGTTTATCTTTATTTTAATTGAGAGGTGATCACCGGTAAGGAGCACGGACGTTAAATGTAAATTCTATAGTGTAAGGTCGGGTTACCTTAGCAACTAATTGATTTTCAAGAAATCCAACATCAGATGGAAGCGTTAACACAACGTTAACTTACAGCTACACGGAAAGAGCGACTGCACGCTATCCGCAAAATATTTCAAAGGTAACCTGGTACTAAAATGGAGTCGTAAATTACTTTTAGCTGTCGGCCGCTTCGGTAGCTTACGGCTCCATTTTTAAAGACTCAATGGAAGCGAGGCCTTAAATGGGAACAATATTAATAGGAAATATTGCATGATCATGTATCTAGCTATGTTATATCTTCTTGTCTGATTACACCAATGTATACCACGCTACAAGCCTACCTATAACTATATGGATTAATATATATGGACCTGTAGGTCTCATTAAGCATTTATATTATGTCTTTGTATAATGTATAACTTATAATTTCTTTTACAGGGATACCTACATATTTATGATGACAAACTGTTATATTTTATCTTCCATTATTTCTCTCCGTTCTTAATTTACTTCATCTATGTTCATTTGTCTCAGACGAAGACCCCTTCACTGCTACCCAGTTTCCTCAGCACTCCCCCCACATGATATACTTTACATTTTACATTACCAGTAATCTCCACTTCTTCTCCCCTTACAATCCTGAGATTCCCTCTCTCCCTATAGCGATTGTACACTTCCCATTCCTTCTCTCTTCTTTTTCTTCTATTTTATATATTCTAGCCCTCTAAAACCCTTGGCCCACCATTAACGCATAGCAATTAGTGCACCTCCAAGAGCACTACTCCACACTCTAACTGCTACTCCCTCCCCCCCCTATTCCCCCCTTATACCCCCTCTTCACATTCAAGCGGCTTTTGACCGCTGAGCTCCCTCCCTTAATACATTTCCTTTGTTAATCTCATTTACCTAACTCAAAGGAATTACTAGTCTTGTAAACCACACACTCTTTTCCCCTCTTTACCTCACTATCTGAGCTAATGAAGATTTATGAGACATCCACTAACTTGAGACCCTACACCTTATAAGACATAAAATGTAAAATGAGAACTGCTGAACCCATCTCACTGACCTTAGAAAGGCGACTATGTTGTGATTGATAATCAACATAAAGTGTCTTCGATGCAACCGACTTTGAGATGTTTTATATCTGACGGGTTTATACTTGTACCATTATTCTGATTGTTTTCTCATCACTCACTTGTTTAACCCTAATATAAGATTGTTGACCATTGTAACCTTACGGTCGCATATTTATTTGATGATCCCTGCGAGGATACATTTGATGGTTATGTTTATGAATATATGTAATTTGTTTTTGTTCTCTTAATAAAAAGAAGTTTAAAAAAAACTAAAAAAAAACTAACACTAACCCCCTGAAGATTGACTTACAGTTCTGAAGACCGGGCATCCATCCTCAAGGAAGCGGCAGAAGTCTTCATCCAACCAGGCCGAAGTCCTCAACAAAGCCGGGAGAAGTCTTCATCCAAGCCAGGCGAAGTGGTCTTCCAGACGGGCAGAAGTCTTCATCCAGACAGCATCTTCTATCTTCATCCATCCGACGCGGAGCATCCTCTTCATCCGATGACTACGGGACAAATGAAGGTTCCTTTAAGTGACGTCATCTAAGATGGCATCCTTAAGATTCCGATTGGCTGAATTCTATCAGCCAATCGAAATTAAGGTAGAAAAAATCCTGTTCCAATAAGCCAATAGCATTTGAGCTCAATCCTATTGGCTGATTGCATCAGCCAATATGATTTTTTCTACCTTAATGCCGATTGGCTGATAGAATTCTATCAGCCAATCGGAATCTAAAGGACACCATCTTGGATGACGTCACTTAAAGGAACCTTCATTCATCGGGTAGTCCGGATGAAGAGGATGCTCCGCGTCGGATGTCTTGAAGATGGACCTGCTCCGCGTCGGATCAATGAAGATAGAAGATGCCGTCTGGATGAAGACTTCTGCCCATCTGGAGGACCACTTCGCCCGACTTGGATGAAGACTTCTCCCAGCTTCGTTGAGGACTTTGGCCCGGTTGTATGAAGACTTCTGCCGCTTCTTTGAGGGTGGATGTCCAGTCTTCAGAACTGTAAGTCGATCTTCAGGGGGTTAGTGTTAGGTTTTTTAAGGGTGTATTGGGTGGGTTTTATTTTTAGGTTAGGGTGGGGAACTTAGGTTTTTTTAGTTAGTATTTTATTTGGGGGGGTTGGTTGTGTGGGTGGTGGGTTTTACAGTTGGGGGGTTGTTTGTATTTTTTTTTACAGGTAAAAGAGCTGATTACTTTGGGGCAATGCCCCGCAAAAGGCCCTTTTAAGGGCTATTGGTAGTTTAGTTTAGGCTAGGTTTTTTTTTATTTTTATTTTGGGGGGCTTTTTTATTTTGATAGGGCTATTAGATTAGGTGTAATTAGTTTAAATATCTTGTAATTTGTTTATTATTTTCTGTAATTTAGTGTTTGTGTGTTTTTGTACTTTAGCTAATATAATTTAATTTATTTCATTGTTGTTAATTTAGTAAATTTATTTAATTATAGTGTAGTGTTAGATGTTATTGTAACATAGATTAGGTTTTATTTTACAGGTACCTTTGTATTTATTTTAGCTAGGTAGTTATTAAATAGTTAATAACTATTTAATAACTATTCTACCTAGTTAAAATAAATACAGACTAGCCTGTAAAATAAAATTAAACCCTAAGATAGCTACAATGTAACTATTAGTTATATTGTAGCTAACTTAGGGTTTATTTTATAGGTACGTATTTAGTTTTAAATAGGAATTATTTAAGTAATAATAGTAATTTTTAGTTAGATTTATTTTAATTATATTTAAGTTAGGGGGTGTTAGGGTTAGACTTAGGTTTAGGGGTTAATACATTTAGTATAGTGGCGGCGACGTTGGGGGCAGCAGATTAGGGGTTAATAAGTGTAGGTAGGTGGCGGCGATGTTAGGGACGGCAGATTAGGGGTTAATAATATTTAACTAATTTTTGCGAGGCAGAAGTGCAGCGGTTTAGGGGTTAATATGTTTATTATAGTGGAGGCGACGTTGGGGGCGGCAGATTAGGGGTTAATAAGTGTAAGTAGGCTGCGGCAACATTGGGAGCTGCAGATTAGGGATTAATAAATATAATGTAGGTGTCGGCGATGTTGGGGGCAGCAGATTAGGGGTTCATAAATATAATGTATGTGGTGGCGGTGTCAGGAGCGGCAGATTAGGGGTTAAAAATGTTCTTTTAGTGTTTGCGATGTGGGAGGGCCTCGGTTTAGGGGTTAATAGGTAGTTTATGGGTGTTTTTTAGCACTTTAGTTATGAGATTTATGTTACGGCGTTGTACCATAAAACTCTTAACTACTGACTTTTAAATGCGCTAGGACTCTTGTCGGTAGATGGTGTACCGCTCACTTTTTGGCCTCCCAGGACAGACTCGTAATATCAGCGCTATGGAAGTCCCATAGAAAAAAGACTTTACGAAGCTTGCGTAAGTCGTTTTGCGGTAAGGCCAAAAAAGTGTGCGGTGCCCCTAAACCTAAAAGACTCGTAATAGCAGCGGTAGGGAAAAAGCAGCGTTAGGACCTGTTAACGCTACTTTTTTACCCTAACACACAACTCGTAATCTAGCCGATAGGTTTTTCTAAGAGCAGACGGCTACATAAGAGTTTTGCGTTATGAGTGAAAAAGCCTCATAACGCTGCTTTTTCACTACCGCTGCTATTACGAGTTTTGTAGGTATAGCTGTACCGCACACTTTTTTGGCCGCTTTTTTTAAAAAAATTCCTTTTTCAATGGGACTTTCACAGCGCCGATATTACGAGTTTGCCTGTCCGGCCAAAAAGTGAGCGGTACAGCCTATAACAGTATAGTCAGTAGTTATGGGATTTACGTTACAAAGCTGTAACATAAAACTCATAACTAAAGTACTACAAAGTACACTAACACCCATAAACTACCTATTAACCCCTAAACTGAGGCCCTCCCGCATGGCAAACAATAAAATAAAATTATTAACCACTAATCTGCCGCTCCGGACATCGCCGCCACTATAATAAACATATTAACCCCTAAACCGCTGCACTCCTGCATCATAAACACTAGTAGTTAAATATTATTAACCCCTAATCTGCTGCCCCCATTGTCGTCACCACCTACATACATTTATTAACCCCTAATCTGCTGCCCCAATGTCACCACCACTATACTAAAGTTATTAACCCCTAAATCTAACCCTAAGTCTAACCCTAACGTAACCCTAACCCTAACACCCACTAACATTAACCTAATTAAAATAATCCCAAATAAAAATTACAATTAATACCTAAATTATTCCTATTTAAATGTAAATTAATACTTACCTGTAAAATAAAACCTAAGATAGCTACAATATAACTAATAGTTATATTGTATGTAGCTTATGTTTTATTTTTATTTCACTGCTAAGTTTGTATTTATTTTAACTAGGTAGACTAGTTAGTAAATAGTTATTAACTAACCTGTCTAACACTAAAACCTAACATTACACTAAAACTAAATAAATTAAAGTAACAAAATACATTTATCTAAATTACAAAAAATAATAAACACTAAATTACACAAAATAAAAAAGAAATTATCAAATATTTAAACTAATTACACCTAATCTAATAGCCCTATCAAAATAAAAAAGCCCTGAAAAATAAAAAAAAACCTAGCTTACACTAAACTGCCAATGGCCCTTAAAAGGGCCTTGTGCGGGGCATTGCCCCAAAGAAATCAGCTCTTTTATCTGTAAAAAAAAAATACAAACAACCCCCAACAGTAAAACCCACCACCCACACAACCAACCCCCCCCAAAAAAACTACCTAAAAAACCTAAGCCTCCCATTGCCCTGAAAAGGGCATTTGGATGGGCATTGACCTTAAAAGGGCATTTATCTCTTTTACGTTGCCCAAAGTCCCTAATCTAAAAATAAAACCCACCCAATAAACCCTTAAAAAAAACCTAGCACAAACCCCTGAAGTTCCACTTACAGTTTTTGAAGACCGGACATACATCCTCAACCAGCCGGGAGAAGTCTTCATCCAAGCGGCAAGAAGTCCTCAATGAAGCCGGGAGAAGTTTTCATTCAAGCGGCAAGAAGTCTTCATCCAGACATCTTCTATCTTCATCCTTCTGACGCGGAGCAGCTTCATCTTCAAGATATCCGGCACTGAGCATCCTCTACTTTCGTTGGCTCTTGATGAATGAAGTTTCCCTTTAAATGACATCATCCAAGATGGCGTCCCTTGAATTCCAATTGGCTGATAGAATTCTATTAGCCAATTGGAGTTAAAGGGTAAACAAATCCTATTGCCAATATGCAATCAGCCAATAGGATTGTGCTTCAATCCTATTGGCTGTTCCAATCAATCCAATCGATCAATAGGATTGAGCTTGCATTCTATTGACTGATTGTAACAGACAATAGAATGCGCGCTCAATCCTATTGGCTGATAGGATTAAAGTTCAATCCTATTGGCGGATTGCATCAGCCAATAGGATTTTTTACCCTTTAATTCCGATTGGCTGATAGAATTCTATAAGCCAATCGGAATTCAAGGGATGCCATCTTGGATGACATTATTTAAAGGGAAACTTAATTCTTCAAGAGCCATCGAAAGAAGAGGATGCTCCGCGCCGGATGTCTTGAAGATGGAGCCGCTCCGCGTCGGAAGGATGAAGATAGAAGATGCCGTCTGGATGAAGACTTCTGCCCGTCTGGAGGATGACTTCTTGCCTCTTGGATGAAGACTTTTACCGGCTTCGTTGAGGACTTCTTGCCGCTTGGATGAAGACTTCTCCCGGCTGGATGAGGATGGATGTCCTGTCTTCAAAAACTATAAGTGGATCTTCGGGGGTTAGTGTTAGGTTTTTTTTTTTTTTTTTAAACAAGCTTTATTAGACAAGATTTCACAAATTACATAAATGTAAGTATTCATTTGGTTACAAGAAACAATAGTCCAATCTCGAATGAGATGGCTGAAAGAAAACGATCACCAACAAATAACCATGTTAGAGGAAATAATTATCTGATATGATCACCTTATGTTTAGATCTATGTAAGCTTGAAATTTTAACATTTTTTTTTTTTTATCCTTGTCTTCAAACATTTATACGAAATGTAACTTCAAAACAAATGATTTAAAAGACCTACTTACACCGGAGAGTTGTTTGTTAGCAGGGGGAGGATTAGATGGAAGAATTCGAAAAGAGAGAAAAAGAAGGAGAGAAGGAGGAAAAAAAAAAAAAAAAAAAGGGAGTTTTAACACACATCACACAGAGTGCACGCAAAGTCTAAGGCCTAGATTTGGAGTTCGGCGGTAGCCGTCAAAACCAGCGTTAGAGGCTCCTAACGCTGGTTTTGGCCGCCCGCTGGTATTTGGAGTCAGTGATTAAAGGGTCTAACGCTCACTTTTCAGCCGCGACTTTTCTATACCGCAGATCCCCCTACACCATTTGCGTATCCTATCTTTTCAATGGGATCTTTCTAACGCTGGTATTTAGAGTCATTTCTGAAGTGAGCGTTAGAGCTCTAACGACAAGATTCCAGCCGCCTGAAAATAGCAGGAGTTAAGAGCTTTCTGGCTAACGCCGGTTTATAAAGCTCTTAACTACTGTACCCTAAAGTACACTAACACCCATAAACTACCTATGTACCCCTAAACCGAGGTCCCCCCCACACCGCCGCCACTCGATTAAAATTTTTAACCCCTAATCTGCCGACCGCCACCTACGTTATACTTATGTACCCCTAATCTGCTGCCCCTAACCCCGCCGACCCCTGTATTACATTTATTAACCCCTAACTTGCCCCCCACAACGTCGCCGCCAGCTACTTAAAATAATTAACCCCTAATCTTCCGACCGCAAATCGCCGCCACCTACGTTATCCCTATGTACCCCTAATCTGCTGCCCTAACATCGCCGACCCCTATATTATATTTATTAACCCCTAATCTGCCCCCCTCAACGTCGCCGACACCTGCCTACACTTATTAACCCCTAATCTGCCGAGCGGACCTGAGCGCTACTATAATAAATGTATTAACCCCTAATCCGCCTCACTAACCCTATCATAAATAGTATTAACCCCTAATCTGCCCTCCCTAACATCGCCGACACCTAACTTCAATTATTAACCCCTAATCTGCCGACCGGAGCTCACCGCTATTCTAATAAATGTATTAACCCCTAAAGCTAAGTCTAACCCTAACACTAACACCCCCCTAAGTTAAATATAATTTTTATCTAACGAAATAAATTAACTCTTATTAAATAAATTATTCCTATTTAAAGCTAAATACTTACCTGTAAAATAAATCCTAATATAGCTACAATATAAATTATAATTACATTATAGCTATTTTAGGATTAATATTTATTTTACAGGCAACTTTGTTATTATTTTAACCAGGTACAATAGCTATTAAATAGTTAAGAACTATTTAATAGTTACCTAGTTAAAATAATAACAAATTTACCTGTAAAATAAATCATAACCTAAGATATAATTAAACCTAACACTACCCTATCAATAAATTAATTAAATAAACTACCTACAATTACCTACAATTAACCTAACACTACACTATCAATAAATTAATTAAACACAATTCCTACAAATAAATACAATTAAATAAACTAGCTAAAGTACAAAAAATAAAAAAGAACTAAGTTACAGAAAATAAAAAAATATTTACAAACATAAGAAAAATATTACAACAATTTTAAACTAATTACACCTACTCTAAGCCCCCTAATAAAATAACAAAGCCCCCCAAAATAAAAAATTCCCTACCCTATTCTAAATTAAAAAAGTTACAAGCTCTTTTACCTTACCAGCCCTGAACAGGGCCCTTTGCGGGGCATGCCCCAAGAATTTCAGCTCTTTTGCCTGTAAAAGAATAAATACAATACCCCCCCCCCCCCCAACATTACAACCCACCACCCACATACCCCTAATCTAACCCAAACCCCCCTTAAATAAACCTAACACTAAGCCCCTGAAGATCTTCCTACCTTGTCTTCACCATACCAGGTTCACCGATCCGTCCTGAAGAGCTCCTCCGATGTCCTGATCCAAGCCCAAGCGGGGGCTGAAGAGGTCCATGATCCGGTCAAAGTCTTCATCCAAGCGGGGCAGAAGAGGATCTTCCATCCGATTGAAGTCATCATCCAGGCGGCATCTTCTATGGTCTTCCATCCGGAACGAAGCGGCAGGATCCTGAAGACCTCCAGCGCGGAACATCCATCCGGACCGACGACTGAACGACGAATGACTGTTCCTTTAAGGGACGTCATCCAAGATGGCGTCCCTCGAATTCCGATTGGCTGATAGGATTCTATCAGCCAATCGGAATTAAGGTAGGAATTTTCTGATTGGCTGATGGAATCAGCCAATCAGAATCAAGTTCAATCCGATTGGCTGATCCAATCAGCCAATCAGATTGAGCTCGCATTCTATTGGCTGTTCCGATCAGCCAATAGAATGCGAGCTCAATCTGATTGGCTGATTGGATCGGCCAATCGGATTGAACTAGATTCTGATTGGCTGATTCCATCAGCCAATCAGAAAATTCCTACCTTAATTCCGATTGGCTGATAGAATCCTATCAGCCAATCGGAATTCGAGGGACGCCATCTTGGATGACGTCCCTTAAAGGAACAGTCATTCGTCGTTCAGTCGTCGGTCCGGATGGATGTTCCGCGCTGGAGGTCTTCAGGATCCTGCCGCTTCGCTCCGGATGGAAGACCATAGAAGATGCCGCCTGGATGATGACTTCAATCGGATGGAAGATCCTCTTCTGCCCCGCTTGGATGAAGACTTTGACCGGATCATGGACCTCTTCAGCCCCCGCTTGGGCTTGGATCAGGACATCGGAGGAGCTCTTCAGGACGGATCGGTGAACCTGGTATGGTGAAGACAAGGTAGGAAGATCTTCAGGGACTTAGTGTTAGGTTTATTTAAGGGGGGTTTGGGTTAGATTAGGGGTATATGGGTGGTGGGTTGTAATGTTGGGGGGGGGGGTATTGTATTTATTCTTTTACAGGCAAAAGAGCTGAAATTCTTGGGGCATGCCCCGCAAAGGGCCCTGTTCAGGGCTGGTAAGGTAAAAGAGCTTGTAACTTTTTTAATTTAGAATAGGGTAGGGAATTTTTTATTTTGGGGGGCTTTGTTATTTTATTAGGGGGCTTAGAGTAGGTGTAATTAGTTTAAAATTGTTGTAATATTTTTATTATGTTTGTAAATATTTTTTTATTTTCTGTAACTTAGTTCTTTTTTATTTTTTGTACTTTAGCTAGTTTATTTAATTGTATTTATTTGTCGGAATTGTGTTTAATTAATTTATTGATAGTGTAGTGTTAGGTTAATTGTAGGTAATTGTAGGTAGTTTATTTAATTATTTTATTGATAGGGTAGTGTTAGGTTTAATTATATCTTAGGTTAGGATTTATTTTACAGGTAAATTTGTTATTATTTTAACTAGGTAACTATTAAATAGTTCTTAACTATTTAATAGCTATTGTACCTGGTTAAAATAATTACCAAGTTGCCTGTAAAATAAATATTAATCCTAAAATAGCTATAATGTAATTATAATTTATATTGTAGCTATATTAGGATTTATTTTACAGGTAAGTATTTAGCTTTAAATAGGAATCATTTATTTAATAAGAGTTAATTTATTTCGTTAGATAAAAATTATATTTAACTTAGGGGGGTGTTAGTGTTAGGGTTAGACTTAGCTTTAGGGGTTAATACATTTATTAGAATAGCGGTGAGCTCCGGTCGGCAGATTAGGGGTTAATAATGGAAGTTAGGTGTCGGCGATGTTAGGGAGGGCAGATTAGGGGTTAATACTATTTATGATAGGGTTAGTGAGGCGGGTTAGGGGTTCATAACTTTATTATAGTAGCGCTCAGGTCCGCTCGGCAGATTAGGGGTTAATAAGTGTAGGCAGGTGTCGGCGACGTTGAGGGGGGCAGATTAAGGGTTAATAAATATAATATAGGGGTCGGCGATGTTAGGGCAGCAGATTAGGGGTACATAGGGATAACGTAGGTGGCGGCGGTTTACGGAGCGGCAGATTAGGGGTTAAAAAAAATATGCAGGGGTCAGCGATAGCGGGGGGGCGGCAGATTAGGGGTTAATAAGTGTAAGGGTAGGGGTGTTTAGACTCGGGGTACATGTTAGAGTGTTAGGTGCAGACGTAGGAAGTGTTTCCCCATAGGAAACAATGGGGCTGCGTTAGGAGCTGAACGCTGCTTTTTTGCAGGTGTTAGGTTTTTTTTCAGCTCAAACAGTCCCATTGTTTCCTATGGGAGAATCGTGCACGAGCACGTTTTGGAGGCCGGCCGCGTCCGTAAGCAACTCTGGTATCGAGAGTTGCATTTGCGGTAAAAATGCTCTACGCTCCTTTTTTGGAGCCTAACGCAGCATTTGTTTGAACTCTCGATACCAGAGTTAATTTTATGGTGCGGCCAGAAAAAAGCCCGCGGAGCGTTAACAGCCCTTTTACCGCCGAACTCCAAATCTAGGCCTATGAGTGGCTGTTTTCAGTATCAGAGGGACTTAGAGGATCAGCATTCCAAACTGCCATCATCATTTCGTATGTAGCCAATTGGTTGCTTTTAAGGTAGTGTAATCTTTCCAAAACCAACAGCTCTTCCACAGAAGAGTGCCATTCGTCAAATGTTGGGGGATCTATAGCTTTCCATTTTTTAGGGATAAGCCTTTTTGCGCCTGTAAGCATAATCAGAAGAAGGGCTCGAATGTGGTCCAGTTTTGTGGTAGGGAGATGTACAAATAAGATTGTTTCAGGTCTATTTGGAATTTGTAAGTTCAGTCTGTTCGATATGTTCGTTATAACTGCCGTCCAGTAACTAGTCAGCTTCGGGCATGTCCACCAGGTGTGCAGAAGTGTGCCTACTTCCCCGCAGCCCCTCCAACACTTAGCACTAGCTGACAAAAAAAGCATGTGCAGTCTTGCTGGTGTGTAATACCACCTGGTCAATAATTTGAGTTGAATTTCCTGCACTCTAGCAGAGACAGAGGAGCGTCTCATTAATTTGAATGACCTAAGCCATTCCTCCTCATCTATTGTATGGTGAAGGTCCCTGCTCCAAGCCCTAGTGTATGAGGGTAATGATACATCAGGAGGAATAAGAAGCAGCCTATATAGTTTTGATATTAGTTTTTTGGGGGGAAGATTACTTGTACACAGGAGTTCAAATGGCGTGAGATCCCTACTAAAGTTATTTCTGTGATTGTGATGTGACAAAAAGTGTGCCAACTGATGATATCGTAACCAAGAGGAGAAAAGTTCCCCATGATGTTCCGACATACTTTGTTGCGTGTGTAATTTGCCACCCTCCAAAGCAAAGTGTAAGATACCTATTCTCAGGCTATATGGCGCGCATAAGTGCTTACTTAATGCATGATAAGGCAAATCGGGGTTCTCAATGATTGGTAGCATTGGTGAGGCTGCGGAGGACAAATGTGTGCTAGTGGCCAACAATCTATCCCACTCATGTAGTGTTTCTACTAATAAGTGATAATTATTGAGTGATTCTGGACGCTTCTGCGCTGGTACCCAAGCTAGAGTGCCTACATTGTGAGTTTGTAGGATCTGTCCGTCTAGCCTGACCCACTGTTTCTGTGTAGTATTATGTGACCATTCGGTCAATTTCTGTAAGTGTATTGCTCGTCTATAGAGAGCCAGATCTGGGAATCCCAACCCACCTCTTTCACGTGGAAGATACAATGTCTTTCTTGGTATTCTAGGTTTTATCCCAGACCATATAAACCGCTCCAAAGTCTTTTGAAGTTGGGGCAAAAAGTCTCTTGGTAAGGCGATCGGTACCGTTTGCAATACATATAAAATGCGGGGCAGTATGTTCATTTTGATTATTCCTATTTTCCCTAACCAGGAAAATAGTTTATTCTTCCAAGAAGATAAATCATTTACTATGTCTTTCCTAAGAGTCAAGTAATTATTTGTGAAGAGGCTATGAGGGTTCGCCGACAGGTATATACCGAGATATTTAAGTTTAGTAGCTGCTACTGGGATTTTAAATTCTGTTGTTAAAAATTGAATGTGTTCTTGTGTTGCATTAATGTTAAGGAGTTCTGACTTTGTGAGGTTTAGGTGGAAATTAGAGAGCAGGCCGTACTCCGTGATTTCTCTCAAAAGCTCAGGGACTGAAGTGTCAATATTCGTGAGGGTATAAAGGACATCATCGGCATAAAGTTCCTGTTTGTATTCCAAGTTTCCAATCCGTACACCTGTAATGTCAGGGTTTTTTCTGACCTTGTGCGCTAGCGCTTCAATTGATAAGGCAAAAAGTAACGGGGAAAGGGGACACCCCTGTCTGGTCCCGTTTGATATGGAGAAAGCATCTGATAGGGTACCATTTATCCTTACGCGAGCATTTGGGGCCGAGTATAGCGCAAAGGTCATGTTGATAAAGGGTTCGCCGAAATTCATAGCTTTCATAGTCTGCCGTAGGAAAAGCCAATCCACGCGATCAAAAGCTTTCTCTGCGTCTGTCGCAAAGAGCGCCATAGGGACACCTTTTACTTGCGCATAATTTATTAGTTGGATTATTTTGTTGGTGTTGTCACGCGCCTCTCGGCCCGGGACAAACCCAACTTGGTCAGTGGAAATCAGATTCGGAAGATATTTATTAAGGCGGTTTGCTAGTATTTTGGCTAGGATTTTAATGTCTAAGTTTAGTAAGGAGATGGGCCTAAAATTTGCAGGGGACGTGGGTGGTTTTCCCGGTTTGGGGATTACCGCGATATGAGCTTCTAGCATCGTGCTTGTTAGTGCGGGGCTGGAGATTAAGCTATTGAAGAGTTGAAGCAACATAGGGCCCAGAGACTTGGAGAAAAGTTTATAATATTTAGGGGAAAACCCATCTGGGCCTGGACTCATAGGAAACAATGGGGCTGCGTTAGGAGCTGAACGCTGCTTTTTTGCAGGTGTTAGGTTTTTTTTCAGCTCAAACAGTCCCATTGTTTCCTATGGGAGAATCGTGCACGAGCACGTTTTGGAGGCCGGCCGCGTCCGTAAGCAACTCTGGTATCGAGAGTTGCATTTGCGGTAAAAATGCTCTACGCTCCTTTTTTGGAGCCTAACGCAGCATTTGTTTGAACTCTCGATACCAGAGTTAATTTTATGGTGCGGCCAGAAAAAAGCCCGCGGAGCGTTAACAGCCCTTTTACCGCCGAACTCCAAATCTAGGCCTATGAGTGGCTGTTTTCAGTATCAGAGGGACTTAGAGGATCAGCATTCCAAACTGCCATCATCATTTCGTATGTAGCCAATTGGTTGCTTTTAAGGTAGTGTAATCTTTCCAAAACCAACAGCTCTTCCACAGAAGAGTGCCATTCGTCAAATGTTGGGGGATCTATAGCTTTCCATTTTTTAGGGATAAGCCTTTTTGCGCCTGTAAGCATAATCAGAAGAAGGGCTCGAATGTGGTCCAGTTTTGTGGTAGGGAGATGTACAAATAAGATTGTTTCAGGTCTATTTGGAATTTGTAAGTTCAGTCTGTTCGATATGTTCGTTATAACTGCCGTCCAGTAACTAGTCAGCTTCGGGCATGTCCACCAGGTGTGCAGAAGTGTGCCTACTTCCCCGCAGCCCCTCCAACACTTAGCACTAGCTGACAAAAAAAGCATGTGCAGTCTTGCTGGTGTGTAATACCACCTGGTCAATAATTTGAGTTGAATTTCCTGCACTCTAGCAGAGACAGAGGAGCGTCTCATTAATTTGAATGACCTAAGCCATTCCTCCTCATCTATTGTATGGTGAAGGTCCCTGCTCCAAGCCCTAGTGTATGAGGGTAATGATACATCAGGAGGAATAAGAAGCAGCCTATATAGTTTTGATATTAGTTTTTTGGGGGGAAGATTACTTGTACACAGGAGTTCAAATGGCGTGAGATCCCTACTAAAGTTATTTCTGTGATTGTGATGTGACAAAAAGTGTGCCAACTGATGATATCGTAACCAAGAGGAGAAAAGTTCCCCATGATGTTCCGACATACTTTGTTGCGTGCGTAATTTGCCACCCTCCAAAGCAAAGTGTAAGATACCTATTCTCAGGCTATATGGCGCGCATAAGTGCTTACTTAATGCATGATAAGGCAAATCGGGGTTCTCAATGATTGGTAGCATTGGTGAGGCTGCGGAGGACAAATGTGTGCTAGTGGCCAACAATCTATCCCACTCATGTAGTGTTTCTACTAATAAGTGATAATTATTGAGTGATTCTGGACGCTTCTGCGCTGGTACCCAAGCTAGAGTGCCTACATTGTGAGTTTGTAGGATCTGTCCGTCTAGCCTGACCCACTGTTTCTGTGTAGTATTATGTGACCATTCGGTCAATTTCTGTAAGTGTATTGCTCGTCTATAGAGAGCCAGATCTGGGAATCCCAACCCACCTCTTTCACGTGGAAGATACAATGTCTTTCTTGGTATTCTAGGTTTTATCCCAGACCATATAAACCGCTCCAAAGTCTTTTGAAGTTGGGGCAAAAAGTCTCTTGGTAAGGCGATCGGTACCGTTTGCAATACATATAAAATGCGGGGCAGTATGTTCATTTTGATTATTCCTATTTTCCCTAACCAGGAAAATAGTTTATTCTTCCAAGAAGATAAATCATTTACTATGTCTTTCCTAAGAGTCAAGTAATTATTTGTGAAGAGGCTATGAGGGTTCGCCGACAGGTATATACCGAGATATTTAAGTTTAGTAGCTGCTACTGGGATTTTAAATTCTGTTGTTAAAAATTGAATGTGTTCTTGTGTTGCATTAATGTTAAGGAGTTCTGACTTTGTGAGGTTTAGGTGGAAATTAGAGAGCAGGCCGTACTCCGTGATTTCTCTCAAAAGCTCAGGGACTGAAGTGTCAATATTCGTGAGGGTATAAAGGACATCATCGGCATAAAGTTCCTGTTTGTATTCCAAGTTTCCAATCCGTACACCTGTAATGTCAGGGTTTTTTCTGACCTTGTGCGCTAGCGCTTCAATTGATAAGGCAAAAAGTAACGGGGAAAGGGGACACCCCTGTCTGGTCCCGTTTGATATGGAGAAAGCATCTGATAGGGTACCATTTATCCTTACGCGAGCATTTGGGGCCGAGTATAGCGCAAAGGTCATGTTGATAAAGGGTTCGCCGAAATTCATAGCTTTCATAGTCTGCCGTAGGAAAAGCCAATCCACGCGATCAAAAGCTTTCTCTGCGTCTGTCGCAAAGAGCGCCATAGGGACACCTTTTACTTGCGCATAATTTATTAGTTGGATTATTTTGTTGGTGTTGTCACGCGCCTCTCGGCCCGGGACAAACCCAACTTGGTCAGTGGAAATCAGATTCGGAAGATATTTATTAAGGCGGTTTGCTAGTATTTTGGCTAGGATTTTAATGTCTAAGTTTAGTAAGGAGATGGGCCTAAAATTTGCAGGGGACGTGGGTGGTTTTCCCGGTTTGGGGATTACCGCGATATGAGCTTCTAGCATCGTGCTTGTTAGTGCGGGGCTGGAGATTAAGCTATTGAAGAGTTGAAGCAACATAGGGCCCAGAGACTTGGAGAAAAGTTTATAATATTTAGGGGAAAACCCATCTGGGCCTGGACTCTTCCCATTGGGGAAGTCTTTAATAGCCTGAGCAAGTCCTCCCGCTGTGATGGGTGTGTCCAGACTATCTCTGTGTTCGAGATCTAGCTGAGGTAATCCTAAATCAGTCAAGTACTGGTCTATCTTTTGCTGTCTACTCAAAGTGTCTGATGTGTTGTCCGGGATGTCAGTCTTATCTGTTATGTTATACAACGCTTTATAATAGGAGTGGAATGAGCTAGCTATTTGTTTACTGCCTTTCAATGTAGATCCATCGGGCTCCTGAATGAAGTGTATATGCGATTTTAATTGTTTTCTACGTATTGCTCTTGCTAACAACTTCCCAGGCTTATTGCCCCCTTCATAATATTGTTGTTTTGTGATTAATTGCCTGCGCTGAAATGCTTTCCTCAAGAGATCATTAAGGTCTTTCCTATTGCTTTTTAATTTTTTTTTTATCCCCAGGTCTGATGGGTTATTTTTATGTAGTCCTTCTAGTTAGGTAATTGTTTCGATCAGTTGGGTATGTTGTAATCTATGTTGTTTATTGAGGCGTGCTTTGTGTTTGAGGAACTCACCACGCATCACACATTTGTGCGCTTCCCAAAAGGTTATGGGAGAGGTTTGTTCGGGATTATTGTGCAGAACATAATCTGACAGTGATTTCTGTGTTTCTATGTTTATCAAGGGATCATCTAATAAGAAGTCGTCTAGTCTCCAGATATATACTGTTGGAGGTATGTCGGGCCATTGGATAGTACAAGTGACTGGGGCATGGTCAGTCCACGTTATATGTCCAATGGAGCAAGATGTAGTCATGTCAAGGCCATTTGTGTCAGTAAAAAAGTAGTCAATACGAGAATATTTGTTGTGTGGGGGGGGGAATAGTACGTAAAGTCCTTAGTCGAGGGATGTAATGACCTCCAAACGTCATGTAACATTAGATTTGAGAGTGTATTCTTCACTGATTTTATTATCTTTGGGGAAGTGCTGGTGGTTCCATTGGAGGTATCAAGCTGTGCATCCAAGGACAGGTTGAAATCTCCAGAGAGGAATATTGGGCCCTTTGCTACATCCAAAAGGAGTTTTGAAACTTTAGTCAGGAAAAGGTGTTGCTCTGTGTTTGGGCTATATACAGTAGCCAGAGTTATTTGGTGATCGTATAAAGTGCCCACCAATATCAGATATCTACCTTCCAGGTCTTTTTCGGTGTGAGTGATCTTTAAGGGGACAGAGCGGTGGATCAAGATTCCAACCCCGCATCTTTTAGCTGTACTCGATGCGAAAAGGGCCGTTGGATATTCCGTATTAAACCATTTTGGTTCCCTACCTCTGCGGAAATGTGTTTCCTGAAAAAAAAGTACATGACTATGCAAGTTTTTTAAAGCTCTAAAAGCAATTGACCTCTTACCTGGACTATTCAATCCCTTCGCATTGACAGTGGTGAGAGTAAGTCCATGGCAACCAAACCTACCTCCGCGTGAACTCATGCTGATGGGAGAAAAAAAAAAAAAAAAAAAAAGAGAAAAAAGAGAAAGGATATAGAGGTTACGAGAAAATATTAAGAGGGGGAGAGAAGGAGAGGATCCGGTACACAGTAGTATTCAAACAGTACACTACAAATAAGTTTATATCCTGTTAATACAGTTAAAAATCAAATGAAGTATAATAACAAACAATTAGAGCAGGGGTAGTAACCCCTAGGCTAAAGCAGTATAAGATAATGAGATACTCTTGGCGACTCTAAAGTCTCTTCCAAGAGATGACCTATTACATGGCATAACTGGAGCTATAAAACTATTGAGGATAATTGTAGCTTATGTGATGGGAGGGATAGGTCTAAAGGTGGCATATTGGGAAGGAGAGGAGAGGATTGGAGAAGATTTGAGTGTATAGGGAGGGGAACAAGGAGAGGGGTAGGGGGGAGAGGATAGGGTTGTTTGAATAGGTTAGGGACAGTGCTATTGGCCAGTTATCTAAGGTGAATTTATAGACCTTCAAACTATTATATGCCTTGTGATGAGTGGTCGCCTCTCAAGTGAGGATTATTGGGCAAGTCAAGGATTTCATGCAGAATAAAACTATTCGTAACAATTGGCCTCCTTAACAATATTGAACTGCCCAAGTGTCAGGTCCTGCGCAATTTTTAAAGAAGAGGCAATTGTCACGGGGACACTAACCCATTGACAGAACACGACCCTTGTGTGTTCAACATTTACAGTAGTCGGCCAGACCAAAATTCAACTATACCCTCAACATATAAAACATCACATTATTTTGATACCAGGGTAGCAAACATGAATAAAATGTTGTAGTAGTAAAAGGATACTGTTCCAGGAAGTCTGTTGTTAGGGGGCATAGCATCTAACAAATGGAGTAGTCAATAAGGCAAAACATATCCAAGTATGGTGGTCAAAGTTTCAGAGGTTTTCTCAAGTAGGCATGGCGACTAGGGTTTCCTCTATTGGGCTAGTTGGCCCATTGCTCAAACTGGCGAGGAAGACAGTGAGAATAGGTATATTAAAGACCGCGCCATCATGCATTCCAAAAGAAATATAATATGTTCTATGACAAAGTAAAGGCCAGCTTTATAGATCCTCATTTGGGCCTTCAGTATTTGCGACATGTTCTTGCAAAGCAGTGAACGTCGGGAAAACTGAAAGTTAGTCGTCTTCTTTTCTCTTGAAGGGACTCTCTACTAGCATGGAAGAGACCGTGTTTAATGATCTGAGACTATTCCGTCACCAGTGCGGGCTCGCTGAGGTAAAGGTTCATCTGCCAGGGACAGGCTAGTGTAGAAAGCTTGAACATCTGACCCAGGTTTATATATGGCAGTTTTGTTTTGGTGAGTAGCCACTAATGACACTGGGAAGCCCCACCTGTACTGAACTTTATGTAGCCTCAACTTTGCTGTGATATGACTCAGGTCCCTTCGCTTTTGCAGCGTTGTTGGCGACAAGTCAGAGAAGATCTGCAGTTCCTCACCCGCGTGTTGTACCGGGTGTTGTGTACGGGCACACTGAAGAATTTCTTCTTTGTCTTTAAAGCAAAGGAAGCGCACAATAATGTCCCTAGGGGGTGCTTTTGGAGGAGGTCTTGTCCTGAGAGCTCTGTGAGCCCGTTCTAATGCAATATCTGGGGAGGACATTGTGCCTTTTAAGGTGCGGAACAGGCTCTGCAAATAACCTTCGATAGCTGGTGGATGAATCGTTTCAGAAACCCCTCTGATTCGTAGGTTGTTCCTACGGCCCCGATTGTCGAGGTCTTCCAGCTTGTCGGAAAGTTGTTGTATTACTTCTGATTGCCCCTGCATCTCCACAGCCATTTTTTGGATTGTGGTAGTGTTTGTGGTCTGAGTTGTTTCAACCTGCGAGACTCTACCGTCCAGGGAGCTAATATCTTTCCTAAGATCATTGAATAGTTCTCGCATTTCCCGCACTGCACTCTTAATATCTTCTTTTGACGATAAAAGCTGCAGATCCTCTCTGGTGATTAATTGGTGTTGTTGTGTTGCAACAAGTCGCTGTTGCTGTGATGGCATTTGTGAATGTCCCTCCATGTTGTCAGGTGTAGGGGGGCTTGGGCACTCTGCTTGCTTCATATATTTATTGAGTGTGCTTATAGTTGTTTGTTTCTCTGCCTTGTTCTGCTTTTTACAAGGCATCACTTTGCTACACTCTCACTAGGACGTCAAGGTTATAGACCAGGATATATCAACAGGTTAAAAACCCTTTTTTTTTTTTTTTTTTTTTTTTGTCCTCTTCAAGAACTGCGGGAGTGGGACTGTTATTCAACTCTGTGTATGTTGCTGCCAAAGAGTCTCTGTGCGTGTGTATAAAGAGCTATAAGGCTTTAATAAAAGGCCAGAATCATTCAAGATACACTTTTTTTTTTGTGCTTTGGGAAAAAGTGGTAAACGTCAGAGGGCAGGATTCATTGCTCTGGTGTGAGATTAAACCCTGTCAGGAGTGCTGAGTACATAATAAACAGAAGATGTATGTCCTCCCTTCTGGAAGTGTTGTTATTTTCCTTTTATGTACCTCTTTTTATTATTATTAATTTTTTATTTTTTTTATTTGGTTCCCTCTTTTTCTGCTTTTTGCAGCTTTTTATTTATTTATTTTATCTCTGTTATACACCTCGATGTAGGGTTTATTAAAGTTTGAGTGAAGATGGGACCTATGACTTATGCTATCCGAAAGTTGTGAACTCCAGGAGACCGGTGTTGAGGTCGGATCTATTGCTGTGTGGCGGGTAAGGCTGTGTCCCGTCTTCCTATGCAGAGCGCTATTACCCCTGTGGCGCAGCAAGGCCCAGTGTTCTATATCAATGCGCCGCTGTGCGCGTGTTACTGAAAGTGGTCACCAGACCGGACTCACCAGCCTTCTCAGCGGCGATGTGCACAGCGGTGGGCAAGCGGATCCGCTATACAGACTCGGATGGCAGAGCTGGGTAACAACAAGGTTAGTGCTTGTGGTGTTCTCCGCCGGCGGCCATTTGCAAGCATAGGTCCCTGGGTACGGCTCCGTCAAGGAAGCTCCTGTGATGACTCCTGTTCTTTCAGTGTATGAGTTGTTTGGGTGACTGCCCGGCCGTAGCCTCGTATCTCCTCATCAGATTCTACTATTTTAAATTTAAATTATACCATTTATTTTGCGGTATTAGCCTAGGGGTTTGGGAGCTCACTTAATGTGCTGCCATTCGCCTGCGTGGCCAAACTCCGCCCCCCAGTGTTAGGTTTTTTTAAGGGTTTATTGGGTGGGCTTTATTTTTAGATTAGGGACTTTGGGCAACATAAAAGAGCTAAATGCCCTTTTAAGGGCAATGCCCATCCAAATACCCTTTTCAGGGCAATGGGGAGCTTAGGTTTTTTAGGTATTTTTTGGGGGGGTTGTTGGTTGTGTGGGTGGTGGGTTTTACTGTTGGGGGGTTGTTTGTATTTTTTTTTTACAGGTAAAAGAGCTGATTTCCTTGGGGCAATGCCCCGCAAAAGGCCCTTTTAAGGGCTATTGGCAGTTTAGTGTAGGCTAGGGTTTTTTATTTTGGGGGGCTTTTTTATTTTGATAGGGCTATTAGATTAGGTGTAATTAGTTTAAATATTTGATAATTTCTTTTTTTGTGTGTAATTTAGATAAATGTATTTTGTTAATTTAATTTATTTAATTTTAGTGTAATGTTAGGTTTTAGAGTAAGACAGGTTAGGTTTTATTTTACAGGTAACATTGTATTTATTTTAACTAGGTAGCTAGTAAATAGTTAATAACTATTTACTAACTAGTCTACATAGTTAAAATAAATACAAACTTACCTCTAAAATAAAAAATAAAACCTATTATAGCTACAATGTAACTATTAGTTATATTGTAGGTAGCTTAAGGTTTATTTTACAGGTAAGTATTTAGTCTTAAATAGGTATTATTTAGGTAATAATAGTAATTTGTATTTAGATTTATTTTTATTATATTAAAGTTACGGGTGTTAGGGTTAGGGTTAGATTTAGGATTAGGGTTAGGTTTAGAGGTTAATATATTTATTTAGTGTTAGTGATGTGGGAGGCCAGAGGTTTAGGGGTTAATAACTTTAGTATAGTGGCGGCGGCGACGTTGGGGGCGGCAGATTAGGGGTTAATAAGTGTAATGTAGGTGTCGGCGATGTTGGGGGCGGCAGATTAGGGGTTAATAAGTGTAATGTAGGTGTCGGCGATGTCAGGGGCAGCAGATTATGGGTGTTTAGACTCAGGGTTTATGTTAGGGTGTTAGGTTTAAACATAAATTTTCTTTCCCCATAGGAATCAATGGGGCTGCGTTATGGAGCTTTACGCTCTGTTATTGCAGGTGTTAGGCTTTTTTTTATCCGGCTCTCCCCATTGATGTCTATGGGGAAATCATGCACAAGCACGTAAAACCAGCTCAAAGCAGCACTGGTATTTGTGTGCGGTATGGAGCTCAACGCTGCCATATTGCCCGCAAACGCAGGTTTTTGGAAAACCTGTAATAGCAGCGCTATTAAAGGTGAGCGGTGGAAATAACTTGCAAGTTATTACAGAGACACTCATAACGCAAAACTCGTAATCTGGCCGAGAGTTAACTAGCAATTGATTGGCTTTTTTCCGTTTGCATTATCTGGTCCTAGGCCATTTTAAGAATCTAATGAAACCTGATGGTACTTGTCATTCATTTTAAGAGAAGAAGAGAAGCCACATAATTTGTGTTAATTTTCTTGACAAGTTTGAATAATAGGATTTATTCTGACAAATTTTTATACTTACCTTTCTACTTTAACATAATGGTCCTGTTACTCTATGTAGGAAAAATTAAAGAATTTGCAAGATGTTTGAAATTTCTTACACAATCTTATTGGTGGAATCAAATATCAGTGGGACAGGTGCCTTTAAAAGGTTGACCACTCTGGCCTCTTATGCACACAGTTTTTTTGGAATCAATAATATGAATTGTTAGAGTATATTTTCTTACATGCATTATTTTATTTGCCCTTGATAATATCTCAAGGTGCAGCCACCAAAGTTGCACACCTTTTGCAGGCTCCTTTCCAATTCAATGTGGGCGTTTTTTCACTTCCTTTTCTATGGCATTCAGATTAATTAGAAAAGGGTTTTTTGTTAGTTAAGTCACCTAAATTGCAAATGGGGGTTTCTTATGCACAGATTGAATAAACATGGGTATTTTTTTTAAAACCACACAGAAGCACAATATACCGTACATAGATAATACAAAGTTAACTGGATATGAAACTCAAAATTTTTCTTTCATGATTCAGATAGAGCATACAATTTTAAAAAGTTTTCCAAATTACTTCTGTTTTCAAGTTGCTTCATACTCTTGGAATCCATTGTTAAAGGAGAAGAAATGCACTGCTGGGAGCTATCTGAAAAATCTAGTGAGCTAATAACAAGAGATAAATGTGTGTAGTAATCAGCTGCAGCATTGTTGTTTTTGTGCATATGTACATATGCTTTTAAACAAAGGATCCCAAGAGAACAAAGCACAATTGATAATACAAGTTGTCTCTTACACAAACGTCTTTTTTCATTTACTCCTTCCCCCTCACCACCTGCTACATTTATTGGCCCATCTCTTTTACCCTCAACTCACTTTTGCTCTCATAAATTTCACACATTCCTAAACACTCTCTCTCCTCCCTGCACCTCGTCCCAAAAACAGTCTCAATACTGCAAATCTGTATCTCATCTTATGTCACTCTCCCTCTTGCTCATACTAGCTGCTGGTGATATGTCCCCTAATTCTGCCCCCCCCCCCCCCAACTTCCTAGCCTTGCCCACCCATGTGTGCCTTTCCATAGATATAGAAAACAAAACTCTGGTAACCTTACGCAATTTCCTCTTGTTTCTAAAGCCAACACCCCCTTAGCTTGTGCACTCTGGAACTCTTACTGTGTTTTCAACAAGTTTACTTCAACCTCCTGGCTCTCACAGAAACCTGGCTCTCTCCATTTGACTCAGCATCCATGGCTATATTGTCTCAAATTCAGCAACACCCCTAGGTCTGGAATCAGAAAAGTTGGTGATGTAGGTATTTTACTTTTCTCTCATTACACCTTTTAAAAAATACAATCCATCACTTCCCTCACATTTTCCTCATTCCAATCCCACATGATTCACTATTTTCTCCCCTCTCTATTTGTGTTGCAGACATATACCACCCCCTGTCTACTTTAGTCTATTTATAAAAAAAATTCTTTCTGGCTACCTTATTTCCTCTCCTCAGGCACCCCTGCCCTCATTCTTGGGGTCTTCATCTTCCATGTTGACAATCCAACTGCTTCCTCTGAAAAACAACTTATCCAAGTCACTTCCTCTTTTGGTCTATCACAATGGACTGACTCTCCTACTCACAAAGATGGTCACATCCTTGATCGGATTTTCAGCTATCGATGCACTCTCTCGAACTTCACAACTTTCACTTTTCCTGTTTCTGACCATCATCTACTCATCATCTCTTCTCCTCACTCCCTATAACTCTCCCTGCATCTACCCCTCACACTCCTCACACCAAACTCCAAAGAAGCATTAAGTAACTATCTTCCACTAAAATTCCACCCTTACATCAGTCCTTGATAATTTGGCCCCTCCTACCATAGTTTGGAAGTCACACACTCATCCTCAGCCCTGGCATACTCATCTGATATGCTACCTATGCAGCTGTTCCTACACTACTAAGCGACAAAGGAGAAAATCTCTGTGTCCAGCTAACTTTCTTCACTAAAAGTTAATCTTGAACTCCTACTATTCTTCCCTTAACCTCTCTAAGCAAGATTACTTCTATACTCTTAACTCTACTCTTTAGTATAAGTATAGTATAAGATATTGAAGAAGAGGGGAAATAAGGAACTCAGTTTTGGAGAGATTTAGCTTAAGGTAGTGAGAGATTAGATATGAGAAAGACAGTTGGTGACATGAGTTAGCAAGGAAGAGGATAGGTCTAGTGCAGACAGGTAGATTTGGGTGTCATCTGCATACAAATTATATTTAAACCCGTGGGACTTTATTAGGGAACTTAATGATGATGTATAGATTGAGAAGAGAAGGGGACCAAGGACAGAGCTGTGTGGTACCCTAACAGAAAGTGGATGCACCAAAGAAGGATATACTAAAGTAAGGTTTCTCTTAGCCAATAGCCGTGTGGTAAATCCAGCTTCCATGGGCGCCAAGTCGGATTTACCGCACGGCTTTTGGCTAAGAGGTGAAAACGTGGGCTGCTGTAGCAGCTAAGAACAGCAATCATTTGAAACATATAAAGGAGCTTTCTACATAAAGTACTTTTTACTTCATGAATGAAAGTCCTGTTTATTTGTTTCAATAGTCAATCCTAGCATTTATACAACACTAGGATTGACTTTCACTTTAAGCCCACCAATCGCAATACACTGTTACACAGAAAATGTTTTCATCCTCCAAGAGTGTACCTAAGTCACAGATGATGCATATTAATAGAATTGTCTCTGACTCTGAAATAAAACAGTTAAGGTCATATGAAATGAGGGCGAAGTTTGTACAGCTTGAACTTGAGGAATCTTTAGATACTACCACTAATAAGTGAAAAGGGCTTGAAGTAGCAAGAATACATTACAAGTACTTTTTAACACAATGAGTAAACAGATTTTTGGTATTATTAAGAGAAATTGGTTCCTTTTGCAGGAAGCATGTCCTAAGATCAGAGAATTTAAAGAAATTTCCAGAGCCTTATTTTGAAGGGGATAGACTATAGGCAGAAGATTGGTACATGCCAATTTTAACAACACCAATCAGCAAAATACATATATTTTTAGCAGTCCCAGACATGGAACTTTTCCCTGCCTTGGTTGTGAACAATGTAATAGTGTAATTAAAGGAGGTTAAATTTCCACCCCTACATAAGCAAAACTGTAATATACCTGGACATTTTACATGTAATTCCACATATATGGTGTATGCCCTTAAATGCCTATGTGGGCTTTTATATGTAGTGGAGACCACTCAAAAAGCAAAGATCAGATTTTTCAACACAAATCCACAATTAGAAATGAATCTACAGCTCATTTGCCTGTTCCTGTACATTTTCTTTAAATGGGCCACCAGGTGAGTCAGCTTAGATTCATGATTATTTATAGGGCTCAAAAGAAATCAAGAGATGTTGATAGGATTAAGGACCTACTTCATAAAGAAGCATAGAGGATTTGACTATAAAACACAATGTACCACAAAGGTCTTAATAAGGATTTCAATTTGCTTTAATTTTTTAGAGCACAGTTATTAAGGTTTAATAAATAATTATAATTATTATACTGATGGTTGATAGAAAATTAAGTGATATTTGATGTGCATAGTTATTGCAGTACACTGTCTCTTTAAATTGAGCTTTCAACTGCTTTTGTTTATATTAGGTGTTCCAATGATAACCTGAAAGGAGAGGTTTAAGATATGTGGTAATTTGATATACTTGTGTGATTAACCTTGTATGAAAGCTATAGCTCCTCCCACTAGTAAGTGATTGAGATCATTGTATGTTAGCTTGAGAAAGGGGCAGGTGCCCCAAAATGTTGTTAGTTCTAATAAAAGTTTGCTCTTATTGATGAGCGCTACCTTCACTTTTTTGCATCAACAGCATTTTATTGCTCTCATCGAGGGGGGCCTTGAAGGTGTTGTACCTATATCATGACTTTATATGCTGCTGTTTATATGGTCATGTGCTTATCCTAAACCTACTTGAATTAATACAAGGCCCTCAATACTGTATCTCACACCTTGTCTCCAGATACTCTCCCTCCCATCCCCTTTGCTCTGCTCATAACCTCCTCCTCTCCTCCTTTTTCATTACCTCCTCACATTCCCATCTACAGGACTTCTTCAGACTGGCCCCTATTTTGTGGAACTCTCTGCCTTATTCCACTCTCCCCTAGTTTTGAATGTTTCAAGCGCTCCTTAAAGACTCTTCTGTTCAGGAATGCATACAACATACGCTAGCCTTTCTAACCTCAGTACCATTAATCCCTCTGAGAAAAATAGGACATGAGTATTCTACAGACTTAATGGAAAATAGGGTTGCTTTTCACCTTTCTTTTAGGGCTACTTCTTATTCCCAGACTCTATCCAAATAATAAAGCATTAGTGTTGTCTTCTTTAGGCTTTTGTGAATGTTTTGGTTGGGGAGCTTGTGGGCCCATGTTTCTGGCGAGTCTTCAGACTTGCCAGAAACAGCAGTTATGAAGCAGCGGTCTACAGACCGCTGCTCCATAACCCTGTCCGCCTGCTCTGAGCAGGCGGACATGAATCGCCGGAATTCAACCCGACCGAGTACGATCGGGTTGATTGACACCTCCCTGCTGGCAGCTGATTGGCCTGCGAGTCAGCATGGAGCGGCATTGTGAGCTGCTGGTGCAATGCTGAATACGGAGAGCGTATTGCTCTCTGCATTCAGCGAGGTCTTGCAGACCTGATCCGCACTGTCAGATCAGGTCCGCAAGACCTTTGATAAATAGGCCCCTATGACTTTATATGCTGCTGTTTATATAGTGATGTGCTGATCCTAAGCCTACTTGGATTAATACAAGGCCCTCAATAGCACTACTCCCACTGTATTTCAGACCTTGGCCCCTAGTTATCAAGCCGTCAACCTCAAATACGCTGGAATTATGCAGCGTATTTGTGGCGAGGCTGATTCGCCTTAGTTATCAAGCCCTGCTGCCCGGCAAAAGTAGAATATAGTGACGTAAGCTTCGATCCGCCAGACACAGTCTGACACAGATCGATTCTTACGTCACTCCAGATGTTCCGAACGCAAGTTCGACACAATCTGACTACTTTTGCTAGTTATCAAATGACTAGCAGGTACGCACGGCACTTTTCCCTGGTGGCGGCGGATCCCATAGGAATCAATGGGAGTCTGACCATAGCGAAAGTTCATGTTCGCTGCTGCCCGATATCCCATTGATTCCTATGGGAGATGTCTGCACCTAACACCCTAACATGTACCCCGAGTCTAAACACCACTAATCTGTCCCCCCCTACACCGCCGCAACTAAATAAATGTATTACCCCCTAAACCGCCGCTCCCGGACCTTGCCGCCACTATAATAAATATGTTAACCCCTAAACCGCCGCTCCCGGACCCCGCCGCCACTATAATAAATATGTTAACCCCTAAACCGCCGCTCCCGAAGCCCACTGCCACTCTAATAAACTGATTAACCCCTAAACCGCCGCTCCCGGACCCCGCCGCCACTATAATAAATATGTTAACCCCTAAACCGCTGCTCCCGGACTTCGCCGCCACTATAATAAATATGTTAACCCCTAAACCGCCGCTCCCGGACCCCGCCGCAACTATAATAAAATTATTCACCCCTAAACCTAAGTCTATCCCTAACCCTAACACCCACCTAACTTAAATATTAATTAAATACATCTAAATAAATATTACTCTTATTAACTAAATTAATCCTATTTAAAACTAAATACTTACCTATAAAATAAACCATAATATAGCTACAATATAACTAATAATTAAATTGTAGCTATTTTAGGATTTATTTTTATTTTACAGGCAAATTTCAATTTATTTTAACTAGGTACAATAGCTATTAAATAGTTATTAACTATTTAATAGCTACCTAGTTAAAATAAAGACAAATTAACCTGTAAAATAAATCCTAACCTAAGTTACAATTACACCTAACACTACACTATCATTAACTAAATTATTCCTATTTAAAACTAAATACTTACCTGTAAAATAAACCCTAAGATAGCTACAATGTAATTCATAATTACATTGTAGCTATTTTAGGATTTATATTTATTTTACAGGTAACTTTGTATTTATTTTAGCTAGTTAGAATAGTTATTAAATAGTTATTAACTATTTAATAACTACCTAGCTAAAAGAAATACAAAATTACCTGTAAAATAAATCCTAACCTAAGTTACAATTAAACCTAACACTACACTATCATTAAATTAATTAAATCAATTAGCTACAAATAACTACAATTAAATACAATTAAATAAACTAACTAATTTACAAAAAATAAAAAATAAAAAGTTACAAACATTTAAAAAATATTACTACAATTTTAAACTACTTACACCTAATCTAAGCCCCCTAATAAAATAACAAAGCCCCCCAAAATAAAAAAATGCCCTACCCTATTCTAAATTACGAAAGTTAACAGCTCTATTACCTTACCAGCCCTTAAAAGGGCCTTTTGCGGGGCATGCCCCAAAGTATTCAGCTCTTTTGCCTGTAAAAAAAAAATACAACCCCCCAACATTAAAACCCACCACCCACACACCCCTACTCTAACCCAAACCCCCCTTAAATAAACCTAACACTACCCCCCTGAAGATCATCCTACCTTTAGCCGTCTTCAGCCAGCCGACCACCGATGGAACAGAAGAGGACATCCGCAGCTGCCGAAGTCATCATCCAAGGGGCGCTGAAGAAGTCTTCCATCCGATTGAAGTCATCATCCAAGGGGCGCTGAAGAGGTCTTCCATCCGATTGAAGTCTTCATCCAGGCGGCGTCTTCAATCTTCATCCATCCGGAGCGGAGCCATCTTCAGACGAGCCGACACGGAGCCATCTTCTTCCACCGACGACTTCCCGACAAATGACGGTTCCTTTAAGTGACGTCATCCAAGATGGCGTCCCTCGAATTCCGATTGGCTGATAGGATTCTATCAGCCAATCGGAATTAAGGTAGGAGAAATCTGATTGGCTGATTGAATCAGCCAATCAGATTGAAGTTCAATCCGATTGGCTGACGCAATCAACCAATCAGATTGAGCTCGCATTCTATTGGCTGTTCCGATGTTTGTAACTTTTTATTTTTTGTAACTTATTTTTTTTATTTTTTTGTACTTTAGTTAGTTTATTTAATTGTATTTAATTGTAGTTATTTGTAGCTAATTGATTTAATTAATTTAATGATAGTGTAGTGTTAGATTTAATTGTAACTTAGGTTAGGATTTATTTTAAAGGTAATTTTGGATTTCTTTTAGCTAGGTAGTTATTAAATAGATAATAACTATTTAATAACTATTCTAACTAGCTAAAATAAATACAAAGTTACCTGAAAATAAATATAAATCCTAAAATAGCTACAATGTAATTATTAATTACATTGTAGCTATCTTAGGGTTTATTTTACAGGTAAGTATTTAGTTTTAAATAGGAATAATTTAGTTAATGATAGTGTAGTGTTAGGTGTAATTGTAACTTAGGTTAGGATTTATTTTACAGGTTAATTTGTCTTTATTTTAACTAGGTAGCTATTAAATAGTTAATAACTATTTAATAGCTATTGTACCTAGTTAAAAAAAATGAAAATTTGCCTGTAAAATAAAAATAAATCCTAAGATAGCTACAATATAATTATTATTTATATTGTAGCTATATTATGGTGTATTTTAAAGGTATTTAGTTTTAAATAGGATTAATTTAGTTAATAAGAGTTATAATATTTAGATGTATTTAATTAATATTTAAGTTAGGGGGGTGTTAGGGTTAGACTTAGGTTTAGGGGTTAATAATATTATTATAGTGGCGGTGGTGTAGAGGGGGCAGGATAGGGGTTAATAAATTTATTATAGGTGGCGACGGTGTAGGGGGGCAGGATAGGGGTTAATAAATTTATTATAGGTGGTGACGGTGTAGGGGGGGGCAGATTGGGGTTAATAAGTTTAATATAGGTGGCGGCGGGGTCGGGGGTCGGCAGGATAGGGGTTAATAAATTTATTATAGGTGGTGGCGGTATAGGGGGGGGCAGGATAGGGGTTACTAGGTATAATGTAGGTGGCGGCGGGGTCCGGGAGCGGCGGTTTAGGGGTTAATACATTTATTATAGTTGCGGCGGGGTCTAGGAGCGGCGGTTTAGGGGTTAATAACTTTATTTAGTTGCGGGGGGCTCCAGGGGTGCCGGTATAGAGGGTAGAACAGTGTAGTTTAGTGTGGGTGCTTAGTGACAGGCTAGCAATAAAGCTGGGAAAAAGCCGAAGAGCAGCGAGATCGGATGAGTGATAACTATCACAGTGCGCTGCTCATCGCCCCGTACTTGGTGCGCTGCTTTTTGACAGCTTTATTGATAACTTTGGCGAGCGTATTCAGGTCCGCGGCGGCTATGGTAGGCAAGCTTAGGCGGGTGTATTGGGGCTGGCGAAGGCAGATAAGTAGACACGTTAATAACTAGAGGCCCTTGTCTCCAGATACTCTCCCTCCCATGCCCTTTGCTCTGCTCATAACCTCCTCATAACCACATTCCCATCTACAGGACTTCTTCAGACTGGCCCCTATTTTTGTGGAACCCTCTGCCTCATTCCACAAGGCTCTCCCCTAGTTTTTAATGTTTCAAGCCAATGGAGGCTCCTCTATAGTAGCACAGGCACAAGTGAACCCTCTGAGAGAGAGAGAAAAGAAAAACCTTTTTGGCTGAATAAATATAATGTTTCCTATAGCCCCTCTATTTATTCAGCCAAAAAAGTTCCAGTCCTGTCCAGTTTTGTAAAAATAAATAAATGCTGTTTTTACTTCTATCTATTGCACCAAACGTGTGATAGATAGAAGTATAGGCTTCAAGCCCTTTGCACTTATTTCTAAGTGCCATCAGTGCCGCCCCCACCCCAGCACTTAAGCTTTTTAATCGCACAGCTTTTGCTGTGCGAGTGAGAGCTGTTGTCATGTTGAAATCTGCGACCAGACGATCTGCACATGCGAGCAGTTATGTTATCGCATTCCTGAACCTTTCCTATGGTACCTGTTTGTCATCATCTGCTTATAATACCCGCTGGTCATATAGTTTCTGCTGTTAACAGATTATTCTTGCAGCTTCCTAAAAATGAACACATACATCACCCATTTCATGGGCTGCACAGGCATGATGCTCACCAGTGACAGAAGCAGGGTGGCGGTCCTTGACAAGTTTACATTTTATACTCAGACTGCATGGCATGGAGCTAACTGGTAAAGTTTATTCCTAGGGCAGTGAACCCCCATTTGAATATTCCACAAGTCGCCACTGTTTCAAGCGCTCCTTAAAGCTAAGGAGCAACATATGCTAACCTTTTCTAACTTAATTTCCTCTCCTCCTTTGCTATCCCATTGAATCCTTTTAGCATATAAGCCTTTGAGCCCCGCTGTTTGTAGATCACCTTCATGAGAACTGACTATAACAGTGCAACTCTTGGCAGGGCCCTCTAACCACTAATTCCTTATAAATGTTACCTGCATATCATGCCTATGTTTATAGCGCTGCAGAATCTGTTGGCACTCTAGAAATAACTGAAAATAATTAAAAATAGTAATATCAATGAACTGGTCTTAAAGTTAGCAGGACAACATTCACCTTAATTGTAACCCTGGAAATCTTTTTATAGATCTGGCCTATATGACCCTCTTCCAACCTTACTAAAACACAATTTCATTTACACGTTGGTTCCCATTTAATCTTTTATTTAAATATATAAATAATAAAATGTTGCTTGTTTATTCTTGGACAAAAGATGGAGTATTCCAAAAATTGAATATTTTCTCCAAAGAAAAATTGCATTCTGTTATGCTTCAGTGTAGAACTCTAGAGAGTACCAAAGTCTGGTTTAGGGAAAAGCAAATAAGGACTTTTCAAACTTTATCTGTTTGAACAAGTATCCGACATTGAGTTTAAATT
This sequence comes from Bombina bombina, assembly GCF_027579735.1. Classification (NCBI taxonomy): domain Eukaryota; kingdom Metazoa; phylum Chordata; class Amphibia; order Anura; family Bombinatoridae; genus Bombina; species Bombina bombina. The sequence goes on from NC_069501.1 coordinate 859,850,257, forward strand.
ACGAGTGGCGCGTTAACTGTTGTGCACAAGTGAAAAGTGGTTTATTGCGGTTGTTTGAGCACGTTGGGTTTCTCGCTCATATTAGAAGTTGAAAGTAAATACAATTGCTTGAGCACAATTGAAGTTAAAGCATGTCGGGTTAGCGTGACCTCAGAGCTCTGGTTAACTGTTTCGCGAACAAAAAAGTGTCACAAAACACATACAAAATAAATTACAAAGAACACTTACACTCATAATAACACTATCTAATAAAAACATTAAAAAAATTGCACAAAATAGTTATAGGGGCTCAAAGATATGAGGTCTCAGGTGTTAGAAGAAAAAAGCAAGCAACGGCCTTTAATTTATACATCCCCAAATATGTATATGTATTTATATACTATATATATGTCTACATATGTGTACATATGTATTTATGTATTTATATGTGTATATGTATTTACAGACATATCCACATATAAACACATAACTACATATGTACACATAAATAGACATATCTATAAGTTTTCAGTTAAGTAGATGAAAACATGAAAAAAAAACATATTTTTCTGAAATATTCATATTTAATAAAGGTTTTTACAATGTATTTACTGTAAATATTTCACATTCCAATGTTCTGTGCATATATATATACAGTGGGCATTGAAAAGAATAACCCCTTTGAAAATAATAATCACATTTTGTTGCTTTGCAGCCTGAAAAAAAGACAGACACAGTTTTTGTTTATCCAGTTGTAAATACTCAGTGCAACTTATGACATCCAAGGGAAAGATATAACACCAACATGTCAGGCAAAAATAAAGATAATTCAAAAACCAAATCACTGATTTGGAAGAAGCATCACCCCTAGTATCAGTATTTTGTTGAACCACCTTTAGCCTTAATTATAGCCTTTAGTCTATTGGGATATGTCTCTACTAACTTTGCACATCTAGACTGTACAATATTTGCCTACTCTTCTTTGCAGAACTGCTCCAGTTCCATTACATTTGATTGTGACCATTTGTGGACTGCAATCTTCAAGTCATACCACAGATATTCAATGGGGTTTAAGTCTGGGCTCTGACTAGGCCGTGCAAGGACATTCACCTTTTTTCCCTTCAACCACTGTGTTGTCATTTTTGCTGTGTGCTTTGGGTCATTGTCATGTTGGAAGGTAAACCTTCTTCCCATTGACAACTTCCTGGTAGAGGGTAGCAGATTTTCCTCAAGAATTTGATGGTATTTTGCCCCATCCATATTTCTTCTATCCTGAAAAGTGTTCCAGTTCCTGCTGCAGAGAAACACCCCCATAACAGGATATTACCACCTCCATGCTTTACTGTAGGTCTGGTGTTATTTGGATGGTGAGCTGTATTGGATTTCCTCCAGAGAAATCATTTGGTGTTGAGGCCAAATAAATCAATTTAAGGGGCCGATTTATCAAGCTCTGTATTGAGCTTGATGCATTGAACTTGATGCCCCTGTTTCCGTGTGAGCCTTCAGACTCGCCGGAAACAGAAGATATGAAGCAGCGGCAGAGTAGATTACATTCTGTGGGGGGACCTTAATCAAGTTACATAAGGTTTGAAATATACATTTTAAAGTTAATAAAACAAAAATCACACAATGCTTCTGTCTATTGGTCGGAGATTATTTATGCATTTGGGGCATACCATATATAGTTTCATGAGACATGGCCTGTTTTTTTATTGGAAATGAAAGAGACTTAGAACATATATCATAGTTTGTTTGTTTTTTCTTGCATCTTACTGTTCTGTTAATGACATGTCCAACATTTCACATTTCAAATAACATGATCAAACACAAAATGTATCCACTCTAATAATAATAATTTAAAGGGACATTACAAACTATATAAATCATCGTTCAGAGCAAAGATTATCCCAAACTTCCATATTTAACATAAGGTGGAAAACCCACAATATTCAGAATTAAATTACAGGAAAGGATAACAAAAGTATATTGCAAAGTTGTTTTACTACATGCAATTAAACAATTTATATTAATATCTTGAGGTGTTTTATGTCCCTTTAAATAATACCACGTGCAATAAACAGTTCCTTTTATTCTGAGTAAAAAAAAAAAAAATTCTATACTTGCAACATAACTTTTTGATAACTTTTTATGTCTCATAAAACTGCAGTTATGAAAGATCATTCAGATGATCATATTTTATTTGGGAAAGTAGTTTAGAAGTATAACTTGATCACAAAAAATTTGGGTCAGATTACAATAGGAGAGATAATTAATACTCTTACTCTAGTGTAAATCGCGTGCGTCGGGTTACGTTCATTTCATGATTTGATAGTAAACTGTTTTCACTTGTGCTCTAACCCGACGAGTGCAAAAAGCTGAACTTACAATATTGCATGCACGTTCCCGTATTCCCCCATAAACGTCAAAGTAGAAAAAAAAGTGGAAAAAACACCCCACTCTCATGCAAACGCGATCGCATATTCTCATGTGCGCTAACCTGACATGAAAAAAAATATATTTCACATTCCAATGTTCTGCACATAGCAGAATATGTTCTATTTATTCATAAATACATATTTCTAAATATATCTGATGGTAGTTTGGTACAATATATATCTATACCTACATACAGTATATATATATATATATATATACTGTATATATATATACACACATTATTATATATAGGTATAGATATATAAAGATATATAGGAATATCTATTTATTAATACTTATAAATACTGCTATGTACAGAACATTGGAATGTGAAATATTTACAGTAAATACATAGCTAAACCTTTATTAAAATGAAAATGAATATTGCATAATTATGGTTTTTTCATGTTTATGTCTACTTAACTGCAAAGGGCGCCAATGCACTTGTATATATGTCTATATATGTATACATATGTATTTATATGTTTATATGTGTATATATGTCTATATATGTATACATATGTATTTATATGTTTATATGTGTATATATGTCTATATATGTATACATATGTATTTATATGTCTATATATGTATACATATGTATTTATATGTTTATATGTGTATATATGTCTATATATGTATACATATGTATTTATATGTGTATATATGTCTATATATGTCTATATATGTATACATATGTATTTATATGTTTATATGTGTATATATGTCTAAATACATATACACACATATAAATACATAAATACATCTGTACACATATATAGACATATATATATATATATATATATATATATATACATACATATATATCTTTAGACATGTAAATATATGTGTGTCTATGTTAAAGCCTCTTGCTTGCCTTTTTTTTTAACACCTGACCCTTGAGCCCTTTATAACTTTTGTGTGCAATATTTTTTTTAATAATTGTATTAGATGGTGTTATTATGAGTCTAACTATATTTTGTAATGTATTTTTTATGTGTTTTGTGCAACTTTTTAGTTTTGTAAAACAGTTAACAGTAATACTTCTAGCATAAATCGCGATTGCACTCAAGCGATCGTGTTTACTTTCAACTCGTAATAGCGATAAGCCCGACGAGCACAAACCCCCGCGATAAAACCTTTATCGCTCGAGCGCAAAGTTTGTGCTCCACTCGTAATCTGGCCCATTGTGTTTGGTAAAATGTGAACTGTGCATATACACGATTAACATAAAAAGTGTGCAAAATCCATAGATATGCTGTGCAAAACAGGCCAAAATAGGTTTTTAAGAAAGTTTTGCTGTTTACATAGATTACTCAAAATAATAATGTTTTTTTCTGATTGATTGAAAATGTTGTTAATAAGTGGTCTCACTGGAAATTATCTGATGAGTTATTTGAGAAATCTAAAAAACCTGTTTGATTTGTTGCCCCTATTTAAAAAAAATCTAGAAAAAAACCCCATTGGAAGAGTTTGAGGCCTACTTATCAAGCGCCAATACGCTCTCCTAACATCGCCTAACATCGCTGCCGCGGACCTGAATACGCTCTCCATATTTAAAAAAAAGCTGTCAAAAGGCCGCGCACCAAGCATGGGGCGATGAGCAGAGGACTGTTGTTAACTAACAGTCATCGATCTCGCTGCTATTCAGGTTTTTCACAGCTTTATTTGTATACTGTCACTAAACACCGCCACTATACTAAAATGTTTAAACCCTATCCAGCCGCAACTAAATAAAGTTATTAACCCCTATCCCGCTGTTCCCGGAGCCCACCGCCACTCTAATAAAGTTATTAACCCCTATCCCGCCGCTCCCAGAGCCCGCCGCCCCCTACATTATGTTCTTAACCCCTAATATGCCGCCCCCTACACCGCCGCCACCTACATTATGTTTTAACCCCTATCCAGCCACTCACGGAGCCCACCGCAACTAAATAAAGTTATTAACCCCTAAACCGCCAGTCCCCCACATCGCCATAAACTAAATTAACCTATTAACCCCTAAACCTAACAACCCACTAACTGTACATTAAATATTATGAAGACTTCTGCCGGCTTCTTGGAGGATGGATGTCGGATCTTCAAAACTGTAAGTGTTAGGATTTTTTAAGGGCTTTTTGGGTGGGTTTTAGTTTTAGATTAGGTTTTGGGCTGCAAAAGAGCTAAATGCCCATTTAAGGGCAATGCCCATCCAAATGCCCTTTTCAGGGCAATGAGGAGCTTAGGTTTTTTTAGATTAGGTTTTTATCTGGGGGGTTGGTTGTGTGGGTGGTGGGTTTTACTGTTGGGGGTTGTTTGTATTTTTTATTTACAAAGGCCCTTTTAACGGCTATTTGTAGCTTATTGTAGGTTAGGGGTTTTTTTATTTGGGGGGGGGGCTTATTTTCATAGGGCCCTTAGATTAGGTGTAATTAGTTTAAATCTTTGATGATTTATTTTTTATTTTTTGTAACTTAGTGTTTATTTATTTTTGTGTAACTTAGTGTTTGTTATTTTTTGTAACTTAGTTGTTAGTTTTTTGTAACTTAGTAATTTTTTTGTGTAGATTTAAATTATGTGAGTAGGGTTAGGTGTTTAAATATATAATATAGTTAATTTAATTTGTAGTATAAAAGTTAGGGTAGATTAATTATTAATTTAATATAGTTTAATGTAATTTAGTCTAATAGTTTGGGTAGATTAATTATTAGTTTAATATAGTTTAATGTAATTTAGTCTAATAGGGTAGATTAATTATCAGTTTAATATAGTTTAATGTAATTTAGTCTAATAGGGTAGATTAATGATTAGTTTAATATAGTTTAATGTAATTTAGTCTAATAGTTATGGTAGATTAATTATTAGTTTAATATAATTTTAGTATAATAGCTAGTGTGGGTTAATTAATAGTTTAATATAGTTTAATTTAATTCTAAAGGTAAGTTTAAATTTATTATAAGATAGGGATGAGTTAATATTTCATATAAAGTTTGCGGGTTGTTAGGTTTAGGGGTTAATAGTTTAATTTAGTTTATGGCGATGTGTGGGTCTGGCGGTTTAGGGGTTAATAGGTTTAGTAACTGCTAGTGATGTGGGAGGCCAGGGGTTTAGGGGTTAATACATTTATTTAGTTGCGGTGGGGTCCGGGAGCGGCGGGATAGGGGTTAATAACTTTTATTTAGGAGGCGGCGGTGTCGGGACGGCAGAATAGGGGTTAATAAGTATAATGTAGGTGGCGGCGATGTCAGGGGCAGCGGATTAGGGGTTAATAAGTATAATGTAGGTGGCGGCAGTGTCGGGGAGGCAAATTAGGGGTTAATAAGTATAATGTAGGTGACGGCGGTGTCGGGGCGGCATATTAGGGGTTAATAAGTATAATGTAGGTGGCGGCGGTGTAGGGGGCGGCAAATTAGGGGTGTTTAGACTCGGGGTACATGTTAGGGTGTTAGGTGTAAACATAACTTTTATTCTCACATAGGAATCAATGGGATATCGGGCAGCAGCGAACATAAGCTTTCGCTGCTTTCAGACTCCCATTGATTCCTATGGCATCCAAGCAGGTACACTGGGCCGGAATAGTGGCGAGCGTACCTGCTAGGAATTTGTTAACTAGCAAAAGTAGTCAGATAGTGCCGAATTTACATTCGGAACATCTGTAATGACGTAAGCATCGATCTGTGTTGCACTGAGACCGGCGGATCGTATGTTACGTCACAGATTTCTACTTTTGCCGGTCTGTAGGCTTTGATAAATAAGGGGAATCAGGCTCGCCACAATTACGCTGCAGAATTCCAGCGTATTTGTGGTTGACGGCTTGATAAATAGGCCTCTTTGTCTAAGAGATTTGAAAGTATAAGTTTATGGCTGAGAAATAGTTTATAGCTGAGTTGTTAGCAACATTACCAGGTTGTATGTGTAAGCCAATGAAATGAAGAATACAATTTTTTTTTTACTGATGCACAAAATTGAATTGTTACAATGCAGGACACCACAAAATACATTTCTAGGTTTTCACACAACAAAAATAACAGCGAAAACAAGACTTCAGTTTTATTCACGATAAAGTAATACAAAAAAAATAAATAAATAAAAATAAATAAATAATGTCTCACAATATAGCTATTTTCTTCATTTAGTTCAGTTCTCATCATTAACATCACATTATAATGACCATCCATTTGGCTGCAAGATACAGTTTTACTTAAACATAAAATTTAAAAAATATGCATCATATTTTATCATTTACTAACACATAAATTGATTTTTAAAAATCTTTTTTAGAACTTGTACATTTGGCAAATTGTTACTGCTATTAACATGACTTAAAGAGATATCAATATCAAAATTAAAATTTCATGACTCAGTGTGCAATTTAAGAATATTTCCAAATTATTTTATATAATAAGTAATATAAGGAAGTTGATTTCAACATTTTTAAAAAAAATTTTACTCTTATGGAGGTTTCACATCAATGTCCTTTTAGAACGTCTAACACTTCAAGAGCACTTTAGATTAAAAAATTCATACTTGAGATTCAAAATTTTATTTCCAAACCTAGTTGTCTTCAAAGAAACTTCAGTTTTAGAGGAATCTATTCTAAATTGTCCATAATAAAGGCTCGTAGGAAAGATTAAACAGAGCTCACAATCTCAAGTTCATTTTTTAGCAAGGATTCTGTACATACAAAGGTATTTTGTTTTAAAACAGAAAGTTGTTTGTAATGACAAATCATGTAGGTCACAAAGTAAAACCTTTTTGAGTTGCCAATGTTTTTTTAGAGCATTCCTTAAAGAATAACCAATAAAAGGACGTACAGTGAAAATGTATTGTTATTCTAAAAATCCTTTTTGAGTTGCTAATGTTTTTTAAGAGCATTCCTTAAAGAACAGAATATAAAAGAACGCACAGTGAAAATGTATTATTATTCTAAATAAATATAGTAAATAAGTTTCATTTGAAGACCGACTATTGACTGTAAAAATTGTATTTACTAAATACACATTATTTATCTTTGCACCCTTCCTGTCACATTGCAAATTTTGGCAGTCAAAGAGTAGATGACAAAAGAACAATGATATATGGTAACAAAATAATATTTCTATTAAAAAAACAAAAATAGTTGGATGACCTTTTTGAGGCAGCAGAAAATGCAAAATGGGCTAAACGTTATCACAACACTGATGGCATTGTAGACTATTTAATTCAGGGATGAATCAATATTTTACATAATTCAGAAGTAAACAAAAAAAGTTAATTCAATTTATTTACAATTATGTCTACCACATGGTAAATTTAATTTTAAAAAATGTAAATTTTGAGGGTTGACAACAAAGACTATGTCATAAAATTCATGTAGTCCCAAGAAAAAATCTTCAAATGATCACTCTTTAGAAACATTATATTTTACAATAAGTGCAAATAATTTATGAAATGTTTGCAAGGTACTTTTAGAGCAAATGTAAGACTTTGTTTTCATTATGACTACATCATGTTTATAGAATTATGCCTTTTAAAAGTTGAAAAGACTTTAAAAAAGTTAATAGCAAATGTATGTCTTTTTTATTATTAATTTTGCAATAAATGGTTTGACTATCACCATCTAGCCACCTGGCTATTATAGTCTTCTGTAGCAGTTACTTCTGTTGGTATCTCCTCCTTGTGCAACTGGTGAGCTCTATGTTGTCTTAGTAACCGTCGTTCTTCCTTCCTCTTTTCCCTCTTTCTCTGATGTTCTTGTTGTCTAGTGTATTGGAAGCGTTGTAAGAAAAGGTCCTTAGCATATTCATACAGCTGCATGTCTAAGTAGTTAAGCTCTTTTATCCGTTGCCGAGACTCCTCATCAATTTCCACATTTGATGCCCTTGTAGTATTGAATTGTGTGAACGGAGAAATGAATTTCAGATTGAATGTTCGTTCAAATAGGTACTGTGTCTTTCTTTGAAACTCAGTCAACCCATAAAATGCCATATTTTTAAGATTGTTCATAGCACTTTGAAGAAGAATATAATTTCTTTCACTTTCATTCATGAAAGTCAAATTGTAACATCCAACGAGGCTGAGGTCTGCAAGCATGCGAACCTGTCGGTTGTTGGCTAGATTATAACTACAGTCCATGAATTCTTGTAATGTGACCCCTGACCAGTCATCTCCAAGGTAACATGTAGGCAACTCATCAGGTGTTGGGCTCCGCCCATCGCAGACATGGAGTGAGGCTTTCCAGGTAGCACCCCTCTGGACATGCTTCCATTCACTTAGGTAGCGTGATACAGGGTCTCTCAGCATTGTAATATAATAAAAGTTCCTGCAAGTGAGAGAGAGACAGTAATTAATATATAATTAATAAGGTTTTTACAATTAGAACATACATGCATATTTGAATTTTATTTCAATTTATGGAATATGTGGTATCTTGCATGATTGAAAAAGTTGTAGTTGATTTGTCTACAATACTTTAGTTTGTTTTGAAGTATAATGATGAACGCAGAACAATTGATAGTTAAATCAGTTCTGCATTCATAGACATCTATGGGGGTGTGCAGTAAAACTCATATCAGATATTATTTGAGCACTAAGCAGATGGTGCACTATGCAATGGGTGTGTTAAGTGGTGGAGTTCTTCATGTTGTTTTGTGCTATAATATTAATAATAAATTAATAATGTTTTACTTTAAGTTTTAAAAAGCTTTACATTTTACAACAGTATTTTGGATTGTTCTTTGCTGCATTACTTAACTCTCTACTTGTAATATAAGCACAATGAGGGAGCCAATAACACTCCCTACACTATCCATTAAAAATATATGGCAAACTAAAAAAAGATTTCACTACATTAAAATGATTTGGTTAAATATTTACCACAACATAAGAAGGATTATAGATTATTATATAGATTATAGATGATAAATCTAAAAAGAATTATCATATCATATCTGAACATTAATACGCTGGAGATCTCCATATATTAAATGTCTGCAATTCCTTTAAAAGCAAAGGCCTAGATTTGGAGTTTGGCGGTAGCCGTGAAAACCAGCGTTAGAGGCTCCTAACGCTGGTTTTAGGCTATCTCCGGTATTTGGAGTCACTCAAAAAAGGGTCTAACGCTCACTTTTCAGCCGCAACTTTTCCATACCGCAGATCCCCTTACATCAATTGCATATCCTATCTTTTCAATGGGTTCATAAAGCTCTTAACTACTGTACTCTAAAGTACACTAACACCCATAAACTACCTATGTACCCCTAAACCGAGGCCCCCCCACATCACCGCCACTCGATTAAATTTTTTTAACCCCTAATCTGCTGACCGCCACCTACGTTATCCTTATGTACCCCTAATCTGCTGCCCCTAACACCGCCGACCCCTATATTATATTTATATTATATTTATTAACCCCTAACCTGCCCCCCACAACGTCGCAGCCAGCTACCTACAATAATTAACCCCTAATCTGCCGACCGCAAAGCGCCGCTACTTAAGTTATCCTTATGTACCCCTAATCTTCTGCCCCTAACACCGCCGACCCCTATATTATATTTATTAACCCCTAATCTGCCCCCCTCAACGTCGCCTCCACCTGCCTACACTTATTAACCCCTAATCTGCCGAGCGGACTGCACCGTAACTATAATAAAGTTATTAACCCCTAATCCGCCTCACTAACCCTATAATAAATAGTTTTAACCCCTAATCTGCCCTCCCTAACATCGCCGACACCTAACTTCAAACATTAACCCCTAATCTGCCGACCGGAGCTCACCGCTATTCTAATAAATGTATTAACCCCTAAAGCTAAGTCTAACCCTAACACTAACACCCCCTAACTTAAATATAATTTAAATCTAACGAAATTAATTAACTCTTATTAAATAAATTATTCCTATTTAAAGCTAAATACTTACCTGTAAAATAAACCCTAATATAGCTACAATATAAATTATAATTATATTATAGCTATTTTAGGATTAATATTTATTTTACAGGTAACTTTGTATTTATTTTAACCAGGTACAATAGCTATTAAATAGTTAAGAACTATTTAATAGCTAAAATAGTTAAAATAATTACAAAATTACCTGTAAAATAAATCCTAACCTAAGTTACAATTAAACCTAACACTATACTATCATTAAATTAATTAAATAAAATACCTACAAATAACTACAATGAAATAAACTAACTAAAGTACAAAAAATAAAAAAGAACTAAGTTACAAAAAAATTTACAAACATAAGAAAAATATTACAACAATTTTAAACTAATTACACCTACTCTAAGCCCCCTAATAAAATAACAAAGACGCCCAAAATAAAAAATGCCCTACCCTATTCTAAATTACTAAAGTTCAAAGCTCTTTTACCTTACCAGCCCTGAACAGGGCCCTTTGCGGGGCATGCCCCAAGAAGTTCAGCTCTTTTGCCTGTAAAAAAAAACACATACAATACCCCCCCCCAACATTACAACCCACCACCCACATACCCCTAATCTAACCCAAACCCCCCTTAAATAAACCTAACACTAAGCCCCTGAAGATTATCCTACCTTGTCTTCACCTCACCGGGTATCACTGATCGGTCCTGGCTCCAAAATCTTCATACAACCCAAGCGGGGGCTGGCGATCCATCATCCGGTGGCTGAAGAGGTCCAGAAGAGGCTCCAAAGTCTTCATCCTATCCGGGAAGAAGAGTAGATCCGGACCGGCAACCATCATCTTCCAAGCGGCATCTTCTATCTTCATCCGATGAGGACCGGCTCCATCCTGAAGACCTCCACCGCGGACCCATCTTCATCCGGCGACGTCCAACTGAAGAATGACGGTTCCTTTAAGGGACGTCATCCAAGATGGCGTCCCTCGAATTCCGATTGGCTGATAGGATTCTATCAGCCAATCAGAATTAAGGTAGGAATATTCTGATTGGCTGATGGAATCAGCCAATCAGAATCAAGTTCAATCAAGATCCAATCAGCCAATCAGATTGAGCTCGTATTCTATTGGCTGTTCCGATCAGCCAATAGAATGCGAGCTCAATCTGATTGGCTGATTGGATCAGCCAATCGGATTGATCTTGATTCTGATTGGCTGATTCCATCAGCCAATCAGAATATTCCTACCTTAATTCCGATTGGCTGATAGAATCCTATCAGCCAATCGGAATTCGAGGGACGCCATCTTGGATGACGTCCCTTAAAGGAACCGTCATTCTTCAGTTGGACGTCGCCGGATGAAGATGGGTCCGCGGTGGAGGTCTTCAGGATGGAGCCGGTCCTCATCGGATGAAGATAGAAGATAATGGTTGCCGGTCCGGATCTACTCTTCTTCCCGGATAGGATGAAGACTTTGGAGCCTCTTCTAGACCTCTTCAGCCACCGGATGATGGATCGCCAGCCCCTCCTTGGGTTGGATGAAGATTTTGGAGCCAGGACCGATCCGTGATACCCGGTGAGGTGAAGACAAGGTAGGATGATCTTCAGGGGCTTAGTGTTAGGTTTATTTAAGGGGGATTTGGGTTAGATTAGGGGTATGTGGGTGGTGGGTTGTAATGTTGGGGGGGGGTATTGTATGTGTTTTTTTTTACAGGCAAAAGAGCTGAAATTCTTGGGGCATGCCCCGCAAAGGGCCCTGTTCAGGGCTGGTAAGGTAAAAGAGCTTTGAACTTTAGTAATTTAGAATAGGGTAGGGCATTTTTTATTTTGGGGGTCTTTGTTATTTTATTAGGGGGCTTAGAGTAGGTGTAATTAGTTTAAAATTGTTGTAATATTTTTCTTATGTTTGTAAATATTTTTTTATTTTTTGTAACTTAGTTCTTTTTTATTTTTTGTACTTTAGTTAGTTTATTTCATTGTAGTTATTTGTAGTTATTGTATTTAATTAATGTATTGATAGTGTAGTGTTAGGTTTAATTGTAGGTAATTGTAGGTATTTTATTTAATTAATTTAATGATAGTATAGTGTTAGGTTTAATTGTAACTTAGGTTAGGATTTATTTTACAGGTAATTTTGTAATTATTTTAACTATTTTAGCTATTAAATAGTTCTTAACTATTTAATAGCTATTGTACCTGGTTAAAATAAATACAAAGTTACCTGTAAAATAAATATTAATCCTAAAATAGCTATAATATAATTATAATTTATATTGTAGCTATATTAGGGTTTATTTTACAGGTAAGTATTTAGCTTTAAATAGGAATAATTTATTTAATAAGAGTTAATTAATTTCGTTAGATTTAAATTATATTTAAGTTAGGGGGGTGTTAGTGTTAGGGTTAGACTTAGCTTTAGGGGTTAATACATTTATTAGAATAGCGGTGAGCTCCGGTCGGCAGATTAGGGGTTGATAATTGAAGTTAGGTGTCGGCGATGTTAGGGAGGGCAGATTAGGGGTTAATACTATTTATTATAGGGTTAGTGAGGCGGATTAGGGATTAATAACTTTATTATGATAGCGGTGCGGTCCGCTCGGCAGATTAGGGGTTAATAAGTGTAGGCAGGTGGAGGCGACGTTGTGGGGGGCAGATTAGGGGTTAATAAATATAATATAGGGGTCGGCGGTGTTAGGGGCAGCAGATTAGGGGTACATAAGGATAATGTAAGTAGCGGCGGTTTACGGAGCGGCAGATTAGGGGTTAAAAAAATATGCAGGGGTCAGCGATAGCGGGGGCGGCAGATTAGGGGTTAATAAGTGTAAGGCTAGGGGTGTTTAGATTCGGGGTACATGTTAGGGTGTTAGGTGCAGACGTAGGAAGTGTTTCCCCATAGCAAACAATGGGGCTGCGTTAGGAGCTGAACGCGGCTTTTTTGCAGGTGTTAGGTTTTTTTTCAGCTCAAACAGCCCCATTTTTTCCTATGGGGGAATCGTGCATGAGCACGTTTTTGAGGCTGGCCGCGTCCGTAAGCAACTCTGGTATCGAGAGTTGAAGCTGCGTTAAATATGCTCTACGCTCCTTTTTTGGAGCCTAACGCAGCCTTTATGTGGACTCTCAATACCAGAGTTATTTTTATGGTGCGGCCAGAAAAAAGCCGGCGTTAGCTACGCGGGTCCTTACCGACAAAACTCTAAATCTAGCCGAAAGAGAGTCACACATAATAGCTGCCTAGCATACTGGCATAATCAGTTTTAGAAAAGCAAATGAAAATATTATCAAAGAGCTTGTGGTAAATAAACATGATCTGGAATTGATAAAACAAAGAAAATATTACATTGATAATAAAATTCTACTTAAAAAGTTTAGTCACAAAAGAATGATATATTTGCAATGCATATTATTTATTATGGGCTAGATTGCAAGTGTCATGCTATCCCCCCCTCCGCCACTTGTGTGCTCTCTATGGTCAAAGTAAAATTTTAACTTGGTTGGTTAGTGAGTGTATGACAAGTTAAAAGTAAACAGTTAGCTCTTTTGCAGTGTCAGAAGTTCTGAAGTTAACCTGCATCAGACTTCCAATGCACACTAACTTCAGGACTTCGGATACTGTGACTTTGCTAACTTCTTTTCCCCCTAGATATGGGGCACGCTTTTAAAAAAATCTAGCAGTTATCGCTCGCATGTAATACTTCATTTGAATGTGTTTTACACAACTTAACCTTTACATAACTTACAGTTTACTTCAGGTCTGAAGTTAAGCAAAATATACTTGCGCAGTTTCGGCTTTCGCTCAAGCACAAACTATAATTTTCAACTATTTCCCCAGCACAAATTAGCAAGGTCATAATATCCATTGAAAGTATAGGCTGCACTCAAGCAAAGTCGTGCACGCTAACTCTTTTCTAGTTAACACAGTTTACCATGTACGTTTAATATCAAAGAGGCATGGTAATGGTAGCGTGGTCAAGCGAAACTGGTTATTGCTCCTGCTATCATTAGCTTTCCACTTGTAATCTAGCTCTATATTTGTCTCTTGCTATCCTGGAATTAACTTCTAAATATTTTTTTTTCTTTTTAATGTTTCAAGGAGGTTGGTGTATATACTGCAGACTTATGTAAGTTGCAGTTTCTGATGAAAGCTCCTCCTCATGTTATAATTTAACATGTGATTGGTCAGTGCAGGAGCTTGTTTGTATTTGCCTATAAGCCAAAGCAGAGATAACAGAAATAAACATATTCAAGAAGGTTTTCAAGGTATAGTTCCACAAATTGTTCTGAAATCGCAAAATATTTTATTAACAAAATAAAAGTTGTAAGTGCTTATAAAACATTTTTAAGCAGATATCTTTCTTTTTTCTTCCTTTTTTTAAATGTCAACGTTTAAAATTATTTTTTCAAGCATCTTTAATATAGCTACTTAAAAGATAATTCTTTACAGTGTAGCAGTGTTCAAATTCTAAAATAACTGATATATATACTAAATCTTATTATCTCTATATTTTATGCATCTTGAGATTTTTTATTTAGTTGGCCATGTCAACTATTGTACAGGCCTGACAAAACATAATTGCTAGCAGAACGTTAAGAGGAAAGCGGTCAGCAAGCATTCCATGCCAGATGTTATGTTAAGTAGCACACTTGTGTGTAAATTGGAATTGGATTACTGCCTACAAATGGTAGACACTTTCTGCATTTCATCTTCATGATAAAACATTGTTGACTCTGTAGGACAGTGGCAGTTTGATTGCATTTCAATACAATATACACACTTATAGTATTCACTTATTTTGCAAGCATTCTGTATATTTTCATTAGACAAACTGTTCATTAGTTTTCTCTTGACATTATTAGTCTTTTTTGGTGATTCAATCTTTTGGGTACTGTAGTCAACATGTATTTTACTTTGACAGCTTCTGTTACTCCACAATTGTCAAACTGCATCAGTTGTTTTATTCTTAGTGGAACACAATTATCGAAATATAAAATACCTTATTTTATCACAACAGTTTTTTTAAAAAAAATTCCCTTCTGCATTGTGTATTCAACCCCTGCTAAAGGATTAAACAAACACACACACACACACACACACACACACACACACACACACACATATATATATATATATATATATATATACTGTATATATATATAAATAAATAAACTTGCCCACTCAGTTCCATTCATCAGCTTTTGCCGCTTAAAAAGGTAAATGAAGATTTGCCAATGAGATTAAAAAGCCAAAGAGGTTCCCTTAATGGCTAATATGTTCTTATGTCTTTCTGAAACAGCATACTGGTGTATGATTTGCCAAAGTGTTTAACTATGTCGTATGTGCATTAAACACATTTGGTCATAAGAAACATGTGTAAACTGTTCTAACACTCGTAGCTTAATATATATATTGTGTATATATACTGTATATATATATATATATATATATACTGTATATATATATATATATATATATTATAAGATAGATTGCAATATTAAAAATGTTGAATTTTAAACATAAAGCAAAACAAAAGTACATAACTTTTGATGTTTTAAAAAAAATAAATGGCTGCCATACATAAATGTAGACATGGTTTAGAGAAGTTAAGAGTAAAAAATACTATTAATACATTTGATGCAATAACAGCTGGCTATTTGGCTAAGTGCATGTAATACAGAAAATTGGCTTAATGAATGTACAATTTTGAACAAAAAGTATAAAAATCCTCTACCTTCATATTTTCACTGTGCTGCTTTCTGTTGTTCAGGTAGTGTGAACATCTAATTTCCATATTTAAATTATAAACAAAACTTCCTTGCCTTGGCAGGTCAAAATGGCCTCACAAATGACAAAGGAATTGAGCTGAATAGCATTCACCTACTATTTATGTGTCATGAGGGAACACCATGCTTCCTACACAGCATCAGCAAAGAAAGAAGGGAAAATCAAGCATTTCTTCGTTCATTTGTTTTTCTTCCATTCTCTTTTAAAGAGTTGTTATTTTAATGTCATGGATTCAAAATAAGAACGAGGAATTATAGCCATTACAATAGAATGAATCAACATCCTCAATGAGTTCATAAAACATTGACATATTGGGGTCGATTTATTAAGCAGCGTATGCTGCATCGACGCCCCATCGTTTCTGGTCCACCAGAAACGGAAGCTAAGAAGCAGTGGTCGTAAGGTGGCGGACTGAATTAATCACAATCTGATCGGGATGATTGACGGCCCCTGCTAACAGCCAATTGGCTGCAAGTGAGCAGGGGGTGGCATTGCACAAGCATTTCACCAGAAATAAAAATTATCAGGGCCGAAAATAGAATAAACAGGGAAAAAAGATAATAAAATAGGGTGTAACAGGAAAGGAGAGAATAAAGACAATTATATAAAAATACAAGAAACATAACACATGCTGCATCTCTCCTAAATATAATCCCATATTTATTTTTTTATATCAAAAGATAAAATCATCAAACAGACAACATTTCTGTTAAACTTTCATGGTTGGGATAGAGCTTTTTTTTATTTAAGGAGAGTTTTCAATTTAATTGTGTTGTCAAATGTACTTGTTCTCTTGGTATCCATTTCTCAAAAGCATACCTAGGTATGTTGAGGAGCAGCAATGTACTACTGATTGGTGACTACAAGTATATGCCTCTTCTCATTGGTTCACCAGGTGTGTTCAGCTAGATCCAGAAGTTTATTGTTGCTCTCGAGCTGACTTTATATGTTTACCTCCTTTGCAGGGGTTTAACACATAGTTATATTCAACCAACAACGCAACAGTTAAATTCTCAAACACTTTAAAGCATCTTCTTATTGCAATTGTTTGTCCCTCATGTCCTTAATCATTTCTCATATACAATAAACACATTGAGGCCTATTTAAGAACGTGCGAGCGGACATGATACGATATTGCGGATCATGTCCGCTGCACATCGATAAATGCAGACAGCATACGCTCTCAGCATTTATCATTGCACCAGAAGTTTTGGTGAACTGCTGGTTCAATACCGCCCCCTGCAGATTTGCGGCCAGGAGGTGTCAATCAACCCGATCGTATTGGATCGGGTTGATTTCCGGGCGATGTCTGTCCGCTGCCTCAGAGCAGGCGGCCGGGTTATGGAGCAGCGGTCTTTAGGCCTGCACTTAAAAACATAAAGACCACTCATTAATTAAGTATACTCTGAAATAACCTGTAACATTTTAAATTGCAGAAATATAAGCTACACACAAGAACGCTCCCTATTCAATTTCTCAAGATGTCAACAATCATAACCATGTAGCTTAAAGGGACATGACACCCAACATTTTCTTTCATGATTCAGATAGACAAAACAATTTAAAAAAAGTTTCTAATGTACTTTTATTATGAACTTTGCTTTATTTTCTTGGAAAAACTGCTGCCATCTAGTGCTTTTGCTAATGTATAACATTGTTGCAAAATTGCTGCCATCTAGTGCTTTTGCTAATGTATAACATTGTTGCAAAACTGCTGCCATCTAGTGCTTTTGCTAATGTATAACATTGTTGCAAAGCTGCTGCCATCTAGTGCTTTTGCTAATGTATAACATTGTTGCAAAACTGCTGCCATCTAGTGCTTTTGCTAATGTATAACATTGTTGCAAAACTGCTGCCATCTAGTGCTTTTTCTAATGTATAACATTGTTGCAAATCTGCTGCCATATAGTGCTGCAGATATCTATCTATCTATCTGTCTATCTGTCTGTGTATCTGTCTGTCTGTCTATCTATATCTATCTATATATCTATCTATCACCTATTTATCTATCTATGTCTGTTTCTCTTGAACTCTCTATGGATATATTACGATTTTATGCTGCATGTTATACAACTTTGCTCCACTAGAGGGGGATCTGTTTTCACAAATTACAATTGATGTAACAACTGCTGTGCTTAGAAAAACATAAAAGGTTTGTCATGTCAAATTAATGCTAGTATTTTGTAACTTGCAGCTATAAGAATTAGGGGTAGTTTAAATTCCAGGAGCACATTGTATTGACAGTGTTGTAACATAGATACAGCCTGCTGTTGAAATATCAGATTTGGGATTGATCAAATTAATCTGTGCAAAATGTAGTGACTGCCACAAGTTATGCATGTCTATAGGGGTTGCTGAATGCAGGCCGGTATTGTCAGTGTGCTTTTTTTCACCGATCACAATCACTAAATATTCTGCCGAAATAACCCTCAATCACAAAACTGTTACCTCCCAGAAACAACATAAAATTGTTATTTGCCTGGTTAATCTTGCAGTATCTTTATTAAAATAATAAAATGACTAAAGACAAATTGACGACAAGGGGGGGTTTACCGTTTACATCTCAGGTTTAAGTGCCTGTATATTGAGTGATCCTTTTTAAAAATGTTTATTGACTCTAATTGAAGTGCTATGAATGAAATTACCTGTTGTACTACAAAACCATAGTGCTATGTGTGTATATCTCTGTAAGGGATTTGTGCTTGTTGGGTTATTGATTTTGCTCATTTGTATTAGTATAAAAATATTATTACTAATTTTTCATATTAAATTGATAAAACAGGTAACCTTTCTATCCGATTGGTGACATAGGGAGGTGACGTCAATGAGTTTTGTAGAAAAAAAAGTGTTGCCTGGGATTCCTCAAAACCAATAAAGAAAAAAATACTTATGATAAACAATGAAGCAAAGAAAATGTCTGATTGTGATTGCGTTAACATTGAAAAGGGCTCAGCTGCAGTCATTAATATGCAGATAATCAAACCTATTAAAAGAAAAATTGTGATCAACTTATTTTGTATAAAAATATTTTTGAGTGCAGTTTTCTGATACATACTGTGCATAAATAAACACAATAAGTTTTATGCACCGTTTACTCACAGTAGTCACAGGCTGTGGTCCATTGGTTTGTGTTTATATTAAGCTAGATAACAAGTGGAACGCTAACGTTATTGAAATATCGCGCCCGCATTAACTTGAACAGTTATTACAAGTTGAAAGTAAACAAATATGTTTATTTAAATCTCATAGAGTATAATACAAAGTGAGTGCATCATAAAATACACTTTATGATGCACTCACATTGTATTATACACTATAAATTTTTAATCTTTGTGTCACTATCTAAATTGGTCTGATGATGGGGCAAATGCCCTGAAACATCACTACTGTAGAATAACGAGGATTATCAACTTCACCTAAATCCAGTGAGTGCTGTCTGTTCTTTGAGCTATATAAATCTATATATAATGTATATATATATATATATACAGTCATGGATAGGATTGCACAATCTTACTTGAGTAGTGCCACGGTGCTCTGCTAATATCAAATCAATACTCTCCAAGAAGCAGGCAGCCCACTGGTCTTTGCAGTAAAACTAGAATTTATTACATCAGTTTAAAAGATAACAAACGTTTCGGCACCGCATTGTGCCTTTGTCAATGTTATACAACAAAAAGTACAAGGACAGAGTGCACCCAAACACCCCAGATCAATTGACATACATTTAAAACAATCCCCTTAAATAGAAGATAGAAAATAACCCCACTTAGCCTTTGCCGCCAATCCTGTTACCTGTTCGTTCAAACAACTGAACGCTACGTCACGCTGACACGCTAGCCGTGCCTAGCGTGATGACGCATAGCACGGCGTTGTCATGGCAACGTCCAAGGCGTTACGTCGACGAATCAGCCAGATACCAGGGGAGCACCAGAGAATAAACTGCGCATGTTCAGAACAACAGAGTTTCTTGAAGCGCAGCCGTTGCTATAGGCAACCAACATAAACAATCCAATTGGTAAGGCAAGAATCGCTCTGGATTTCCCAAAGTAAGTGGCTATGGCGGAGGCAGTAAGGGTGTGCAATCTTGTCATAATCTCCCATCACACACCAAACACAAAATATAAACCAGGTCACCCAACCTTTGTTTGTCATCGCCACGCCATTCGTGAAGCCCTGAAAGATGGTGACTCGGATCAACCGGTGGCACGCCACTGTGCAAAATTTAAACACCCGGTGTCAAGCATTAGATCGATGTTGATTGATCATATCCCACCAAACCCAAGAGGTGGTGACAGGGGAAAAAAACTACTCCAATGTGAGAGCAGGTGGATACACAAATTGGGAACTATGACCCCAAAGTTAACCGAATTAAAGTGATATATTTGCTGTTAAGACCAGAGAGTGCTGTTTTCTATTCGCTATATCTTAACCTACTCTAGCACCCTGGCACCTGACGTATTGTTTGTGAGAGTGCACCTGATTCTTGCTGTATATATATATATATATATATATATATATATATATATATATATATATATATATATATATATATATATATATATATATATATATATATATATATATATATATATATATATATATATATATATATATATATATATATATATATATATATATATATATATATATATATATATATATATATATATATACCATTATGGCTATATGAATCACAGGTGGGTGTGTATATATATATATATATATATATATATATATATATTTATTTAAAAATACTAAAAACATTTTATACTATTTAAAGAACTTTGGAATGTAAAATACATTATAGCCCTTTCCATTCAAATATCTTATCATATAATATATACCTTTTTACCCTTATAAATCCTTAAGTTTTTTTTATTAATATTTATATTTTTAGCAGATAGTGTAAATATTTTATAATTTTATTTTAAATTATTTATGTTGTGTTTAGTGCAATTTTTTTAAAACTTTTATACTTTAAGCTAGTTCTCTAGTCATGCAAACCCGACACACTAAATTTATTTGCGCATGAGCAAATGCGTTTACTTTCAATTTTTAATATGCATGCAAGCTAGCGCATGTTGCGATAAGCAATAGACCAGCACAGTTGATCTAGCTCACAATGATCTACTTATCATTTTAAATATAAAGAAAGTGTTATTGCATTGTAAAAATGAAGTTCAGGATAACTTATTTTCTGTTTATAAACAAAATCTGCCATTTATTGGAACCATTCACTCTCAGATCTAGTTATATACTAATAATTAGAAAGCTTAAAGGGGCACTGAACCCAATTTTTTTATTTTGCGCTTCAGATAGAGCATGCGATTTTAAGCAACTTTCTAATTTACTCCAATTATCAATTTTTCTTTGTTCTCTTGCTATCTTTATTTGAAAAATAAAGCCCAGAACCTTGGACAGCACTTTTTTATTGGTGGATGAATGTATCCACCAATCAGCAAGAAAAACCCAGGTTGTTCCCCAAATTGGGCCGGCATTTAAACTTACATTTCTTGCTTTTCAAATAAAGATACCAAGAGACTGAACAACATTTGCTAATAGGAGTAAATTAGAAAGTTGCTTAAAATTGCATGCTCTATCTGAATCACAAAAGAAAACATTTGGGTTTAGTGTCCCTTTAACAAATAATTATACACCTTATAATATAATATCAAAACCATCACCAGATTACGAGTTATGCGCCTGTGATAAGGGGTATATCACCATGTATGCTCGCGTCGGGTTTATCACTCATATTACAAGTTAAAAGTAAGCGCAATTGCTTGACCGCAATCATGATTTACGCTAAAATGATTACCATGTCCTTAGAGCTCTGGGTAACTGTTTCGCAAAACAAAAAAATACATAAAAAATACGTTACACTCATAATAATACCAAAAAAAATATTGCACATAAAAGTTATAAGGGCTCAAAGATATGCAGAAAAAATGCAGGCTTCACATAAATACATATATATACATGTATAGACATATACTGTATATATATATATATATATACATTTATATAATATATATATATATATATAAACACACAGAAAAAGTCCAGCACTCACTCACAAGCTCTCAACTAAGATAAAAAGCAGCAATGGAAGAATTAGTTACCGCATCTGGCCAAATGGGAAAAGTCCAGGTACCTCGTCAAGGTTTCTTCCAATAAACCTGGGTCCCTAACCAGCCACACAATGCAGGCTCACAATCAAACAACTGTGAAAAAAAGCAACTGTGAAAAAATGGAGGGTGCACAGGCTTATGTAATTTCCCCAAACATATACAAAACACGGGGGTGGGGTCAGCACTCTCATGCCGGACCGGGTACACATCCTATGACCCTGCAACATGCACAGCCCTGGGTGCAAACCAGCACTCTCAGGAAGCTGCACTGTTACCAGAGCCACAGGCAGTTAACCCCAGTCAGGCCTGGGTGCAAGGCCCAAACAGGGAAAATTACAAAAAAATATATATATATAAACACACAGAAAAAGTCCAGCACTCACTCACAAGCTCTCAACTAAGATAAAAAGCAGCAATGGAAGAATTAGTTACCGCATCTGGCCAAATGGGAAAAGCCCAGGTACCTCGTCAAGGTTTCTTCCAATAAACCTGGGTCCCTAACCAGCCACACAATGCAGGCTCACAATCAAACAACTGTGAAAAAAAGCAACTGTGAAAAAAATGGAGGGTGCACAGGCTTATGTAATTTCCCCAAACATATACAAAACACGGGGGTGGGGTCAGCACTCTCATGCCGGACCGGGTACACATCCTATGACCCTGCAACATGCACAGCCCTGGGTGCAAACCAGCACTCTCAGGAAGCTGCACTGTTACCAGAGCCACAGGCAGTTAACCCCAGTCAGGCCTGGGTGCAAGGCCCAAACAGGGAAAATTACAAAAAAATATATATATAAACACACAGAAAAAGTCCAGCACTCACTCACAAGCTCTCAACTAAGATAAAAAGCAGCAATGGAAGAATTAGTTACCGCATCTGGCCAAATGGGAAAAGCCCAGGTACCTCGTCAAGGTTTCTTCCAATAAACCTGGGTCCCTAACCAGCCACACAATGCAGGCTCACAATCAAACAACTGTTAAAAAAAGCAACTGTGAAAAAATGGAGGGTGCACAGGCTTATGTAATTTCCCCAAACATATACAAAACACGGGGGTGGGGTCAGCACTCTCATGCCGGACCGGGTACACATCCTATGACCCTGCAACATGCACAGCCCTGGGTGCAAACCAGCACTCTCAGGAAGCTGCACTGTTACCAGAGCCACAGGCAGTTAACCCCAGTCAGGCCTGGGTGCAAGGCCCAAACAGGGAAAATTACAAAAAAATATATATATAAACACACAGAAAAAGTCCAGCACTCACTCACAAGCTCTCAACTAAGATAAAAAGCAGCAATGGAAGAATTAGTTACCGCATCTGGCCAAATGGGAAAAGCCCAGGTACCTCGTCAAGGTTTCTTCCAATAAACCTGGGTCCCTAACCAGCCACACAATGCAGGCTCACAATCAAACAACTGTGAAAAAAAGCAACTGTGAAAAAATGGAGGGTGCACAGGCTTATGTAATTTCCCCAAACATATACAAAACACGGGGGTGGGGTCAGCACTCTCATGCCGGACCGGGTACACATCCTATGACCCTGCAACATGCACAGCCCTGGGTGCAAACCAGCACTCTCAGGAAGCTGCACTGTTACCAGAGCCACAGGCAGTTAACCCCAGTCAGGCCTGGGTGCAAGGCCCAAACAGGGAAAATTACAAAAAAATATATATATAAACACACAGAAAAAGTCCAGCACTCACTCACAAGCTCTCAACTAAGATAAAAAGCAGCAATGGAAGAATTAGTTACCGCATCTGGCCAAATGGGAAAAGCCCAGGTACCTCGTCAAGGTTTCTTCCAATAAACCTGGGTCCCTAACCAGCCACACAATGCAGGCTCACAATCAAACAACTGTGAAAAAAAGCAACTGTGAAAAAATGGAGGGTGCACAGGCTTATGTAATTTCCCCAAACATATACAAAACACGGGGGTGGGGTCAGCACTCTCATGCCGGACCGGGTACACATCCTATGACCCTGCAACATGCACAGCCCTGGGTGCAAACCAGCACTCTCAGGAAGCTGCACTGTTACCAGAGCCAC